>NW_026652293.1:55717840-55875224 GCF_009828535.3 Hylobates moloch
AATGGGCTAAATGCTCCAATTAAAAGACACAGACTGGCAAACTGGATAAGGAGTCAGGACCCATCAGTGTGCTGTATTCAGGAAACCCATCTCATGTGCAGAGACACACATAGACTCAAAATAAAGGGATGGAGGAAGATCTATCAAGCAAATGGAAAACAAAAAATGGCAGGGGTTGCAATCCTAGTCTCTGATAAAATAGACTTTAAACCAACAAAGATCAAAAGAGACAAAGAAGGCCATTACATAATGGTAAAGGGATCAATTCAACAAGAAGAGCTAACTATCCTAAATATATATGCACCCAACACAGGAGCACCCAGATTCATAAAGCAAGTCCTGAGTGACCTACAAAGGGACTTAAACTCCCACACAATAATAATGGGAGATTTTAATACCCCACTGTCAACATTAGACAGATCAACGAGACAGAAAGTTAACAAGGATATCCAGGAATTGAACTCAGCTCTGCACAAAGTGGACCTAATAGACATCTACAGAACTCTCCACCCCAATTCAACAGAATATACATTTTTTTCAGCACCACACCACACCTATTCCAAAATTGACCACATAGTTGGAAGTAAAGCTCTCCTCAGCAAATGTAAAAGAACAGAAATGATAACAAACTGTCTCTCAGACCACAGTGCAATCAAACTAGAACTCAGGATTAAGAAACTCACTCAAAACTGCTCAACTACATGGAAACTGAACAACCTGCTCCTGAATGACTATTGGTTACATAATGAAATGAAGGCAGAAATAAAGATGTTCTTTGAAACCAACGAGAACAAAGACACAACATACCAGAATCTCTGGGACACATTCAAAGCAGTGTATAGAGGGAAATTTACAGCACTAAATGCCCACAAGAGAAAGCAGGAAAGATCCAAAATTGACACCCTAACATCACAATTAAAAGAACTAGAAAAGCAAGAGCAAACACATTCAAAAGCTAGCAGAAGGCTAGAAATAACTAAAATCAGAGCAGAACTGAAGGAAATAGAGACACAAAAAACCCTTCAAAAAATTAATGAATCCTGGAGCTGATTTTTTGAAAAGATCAACAAAATTGATAGACTGCTAGCAAGACTAATAAAGAAGAAAAGAGAGAAGAATCAAATAGATGCAATAAAAAATGAAAAAGGGGATATCACCACCGATCCCACAGAAATACAATCTACCATCAGAGAATACTACAAACACCTCTATGCAAATAAACTAGAAAATCTAGAAGAAATGGATAAATTCCTTGACAAATACACCCTCCCAAGACTAAATCAGGAAGAAGTTGAATCTCTGAATAGACCAATAACAGGTTCTGAAATTGTGGCAATAATCAATAGCTTACCAACCAAAAAGAGTCCAGGACCTGATGGATTCACAGCCAAATTCTACCAGAGGTACAAGGAGGAACTGGTACCATTCCTTCTGAAACGATTCCAATCGATAGAAAAAGAGGGAATCCTCCCTAACACATTTTATGAGGCCAGCATCGTCCTGATACCAAAGCCTGGCAGAGACATAATGAAAAAAGAGAATTTCAGACCAATATCCTTGATGAACATTGACGCAAAAATCCTCAATAAAATACTGGCAAACCGAATCCAGCAGCACATCAAAAAGCTTATCCACCATAATCAAGTGGGCTTCATCCCTGGGATGCAAGGCTGGTTCAACATATGCAAATCAATAAATGTAATCCAGCATATAAACAGAACCAAAGACAAAAACCACATGATTATCTCAATAGATGCAGAAAAGGCCTTTGACAAAATTCAACAACCCTTCATGCTAAAAACTCTCAATAAATTAGGTATTGATGGGACGTATCTCAAAATAATAAGAGCTATCTACGACAAACCCACAGCCGATATCATACTGAATGGGCAAAAACTGGAAGCATTCCCTCTGAAAACTGGCACAAGACAGGGATGCCCTCTCTCACCGCTCCTATTCAACATAGTGCTGGAAGTTCTGGCCAGGGCAATCAGGCAGGAGAAGGAAATAAAGGGTATTCAATTAGGAAAAGAGGAAGTCAAATTGTCCCTGTTTGCAGATGACATGATTGTATATAGAAAACCCCATTGTGTCAGCCCAAAATCTCCTTAAGCTGATTAGCAACTTCAGCAAAGTCTCAGGATACAAAATCAATGTACAAAAATCACAAGCATTCTTGTACACCAATCACAGACAAACAGAGAGCCAAATCATGAGTGAACTACCATTCACAATTGCTTCAAAGAGAATAAAATACCTAGGAATCCAACTTACAAGGGATGTGAAGGACCTCTTCAAGGAGAACTACAAACCACTGCTCAATGAAATGAAAGAGGATACAAACAAATGGAAGAACATTCCATGCTCACGGGTTGGAAGAATCAATATCGTGAAAATGGCCATACTGCCCAAGGTCATTTATAGATTCAATGCCATCCCCATCAAGCTACCAATGACTTTCTTCACAGAATTGGAAAAAACTACTTTAAAGTTCATATGGAACCAAAAAAGAGCCCGCATCGCCAAGTCAATCCTAAGCCAAAAGAACAAAGCTGGAGGCATCACGCTACCTGACTTCAAACTATATTACAAGGCTACAGTAACCAAAACAGCATGGTACTGGTACCACAACAGAGACATAGATCAATGGAACAGAACAGAGCCCTCAGAAATGATGCCGCATATCTACAACTATCTGATCTTTGACAAACCTGACAAAAACAAGCAATGGGGAAAGGATTCCCTATTTAATAAATGGTGCTGGGAAAACTGGCTAGCCATATGTAGAAAGCTGAAACTGGATCCCTTCCTTACACCTTATACAAAAATTAATTCAAGATGGATTAAAGACTTAAATGTTAGACCTAAAACCATTAAAATCCTACAAGAAAACCTAGGGAATACCATTCAGGACATAGGCATGGGCAAGGACTTCATGTCTAAAACACCAAAAGCAATGCCAACAAAAGCCAAAATTGATAAATGGGATCTAATTAAACTAAAGAGCTTCTGCACAGCAAAAGAAACCACCATCAGAGTGAACAGGCAATCTACAGAATGGGAGAAAATTTTTGCAACCTACTCATCTGACAAAGGGCTAATATCCAGAATCTACAATGAACTCAAACAAATTTACAAGAAAAAAACAAACAACCCCATCAAAAAGTGGGCAAAGGACATGAACAGACACGTCTCAAAAGAAGACATTTATGCAGCCAAAAAACACATGAAGAAATGCTCATCATCACTGGCCATCAGAGAAATGCAAATCAAAACCACAGTGAGATACCATCTCACACCAGTTAGAATGGCCATCATTAAAAAATCAGGAAACAACAGGTGCTGGAGAGGATGTGGAGAAATAGGAACACTTTGACACTGTTGGTGGGACTGTAAACTAGTTCAACCATTGTGGAAGTCAGTGTGGCGATTCCTCAGGGATCTAGATCTAGAAATACCATTTGACCCAGCCATCCCATTACTGGGTATATACCCAAAGGAGTATAAATCATGCTGCTATAAAGACACATGCACACGTATGTTTATTGCGGCACTATTCACAATAGCAAAGAGTTGGAACCAATCCAAATGTCCAACAACGATAGACTGGATTAAGAAAATGTGGCACATATATACCATGGAATACTATGCAGCCATAAAAAATGATGAGTTCATGTCCTTTGTAGGGACATGGATGAAACTGGAAAACATCATTCTCAGTAAACTATTGCAAGGACAAAAAACCAAACACCGCATGTTCTCACTCATAGGTGGGAATTGAACAATGAGAACTCATGGACACAGGAAGGGGAACATCTCACTCCGGGGACTGTTGTGGGGTTGGGGGAGGGGGTAGGGACAGCATTAGGAGATATACCTAATGCTAAATGACGAGTTAATGGGTGCAGGAAATCAACATGGCACATGGATACATATGTAACAAACCTGCACATTTTGCATATGTACCCTAAAACCTAAAGTATAATAACAAAAAAAAAAACTATGAGAAGAAAAAAAAAAATACAGAAGTGTCTACAAAGAGCACAGTTTAGATGACTAATTGTACTGCTGATGTAATGCTGTTTGCTTTTTCTAGCTTTGCTCTTCAGTTTTAAAACAGTAATATTTTAAAAAGAATAAATTTAAGTTTTGCAGATACTATTCCATTTTAGTAAGTTATTTCATAGTTTACACTCACATGAATATGTATAGACATATACAAACACATATATAGATATTACGCCTTACAGTCTATAGTGTTCCAATGTTTTAAAATTTTAAACAAAAATTCCAAGAGGTCACAAAGAATGGCAATTTATGCAAATGTAGTTCTATTTCTTCTCTCTGTCCATTGCGCAATTATTATTTATTTTGAAACTACCGTTTAAGTGCAGGAAAATGTATTTCTGCAGGGCCTGGAGACAGGAGCTGCACTAGGAGCACGCGAAGGAGTCTAAACAATTACAAACTCACTGACAAGCAAACACATTCAGGGAAATACTCATGTGTGACGGGGTGGCTGCCTAACTGTGAGCTTTTCAAATAAACCTCTATGTAAATTACAACGTTTTTTAAAGGATAATTAATTAGCCATGCTATGTTTAAGTTTATATATTATGAAAACTCAGCAGCAGCCACAGAAATTGTTGAGAACTCAGACCAACAAAATATTTTTTGGTAGAGTATTTTGTCACTGAGTGATCAAAAGTAACAGGCAGACTTTCAGTGAGTTTTAGGAGAGTTTTGAATTTCCTACCGACAATGCATCCCCCTTCTTTCCTGAATCTAGGGTAGAAGGCTGCCAATGCTCAGCGGGTGCTATGCCACCAGTTCTAAGTAAGGTGTCCTCGGCATTGCCCTGGGCACGAACAGTCAGAAAACCTCCATCTAGCCCAGTCCTCTTGCCCACATGAGGAACCTGAGGTCAGGCGGCTTGTGTGACTCCCAGGGTGAGATGCATTCACAGAAGGAAATCAGAGCAAGGGCCTCCAGGCCACTCGGTGCGTGCCGGGGAGGCGCATGATCACATGACTTGGAACACAGCAGGTTCTGCTCACGCAGGCAGGGCACACTCAACCTGTCCCGGGGGCCCAGACAATAATAGAAAGAGGGAGGCTGAGCCTGAGGCTATGGAGAGGTGGACAGCACAGGTCCAGGCTAGACAGAGCCACCACTCAGCTTTGACCAATAGTTGCTATGCAGGAAAGCAGACAAGTGATGCCAGTCTTCTGCTTTTTCTAGACAAACCAAAGAATCCGTCTCCTTCTTTGGCACAAAATCTCCAAAGTTTTATATGTTGGCAAATAATTCAAATTACTTGAACAGAAGCAAGAAGGAAGGGAGGGAAAGAGGGAGGCAGGGAGTAGGGGGAGAGAGAAAGAAAACCCCTAGGCCCACCGCCTCTGCATGCTAGGTGTGGCCAGGCACTGCAGCCTCACCACCTCTGTGCTGATAATTAGCTACCAGACAAACACAGGTTTAGTCCGCAGCTCCTACATCAACGGGTAGTGAGGTCTCCTTGGGTAGTGGAAAATTGTGTTAAAGGCAAATAAATCTCAGGCCCCAAAATCACTCAAGCCCAACTGCTTAGGGCAAATCTGCCTCTCGTTCTATTCAAAGTCGCCCCTCTGCTCACTGAGATAAATGCATACCTGATTGCTTCATTTGGAGAGGCTCATCAGAAGCTCAAAAGAATGCAACCATTTGTCTCTTACCTACCTATGACCTGGGCGCCCCTGCACTGCTTGGAGTTGTCCCACCTTTGCCTCAAGTTGCCCTACCTTTTTGGACGGAACCAGTGTACCTCTTACACATAATGACTGGTGTCTCATGTCTCCCTACAATGTATAAAACTGAGCTGTGCCCCGACCACCTTGGGCACATGTCATCAGGACCTCCTGAGGCTGTGTCACAGGCATGTATGTCCTTAACTTTGGCAAAATAAACTTGCTAAATTAACTAAGACCTGTCTAGATTTTCAGGTTCACAGTTGGAGACTCTATATCCCCTTATTGCACTAGTTTGAGCTCCTTCAGGCCGACACTAGACATTTGGCTCCATGTTAAGGGAAGGACACAGACCCCTTCATGTCCGAGGAAAGGCGGGTGCTGAGCCTTGCCGGTCTCATCATCCAAGGACTTGCACTCTGCTTTGGTGTCTCGCTCCTGCTGTCTCTGCCATCAGTGGCAGACACAGCTTACACTGCGACAGAGCCAGGGACCTAATAGGCTTACTTCAAGGGGCTAACCTGGGCTGCCAAGAACAATTTCTCCCTGTAACCTGTCAGGAGCAGACAAGGCTGCTGGAAGCTCATGTAACTTTTCACCACATGCCGTTTTGAAATAACTCTGTTCCATGGGGAAAACCTTCAGAAGACTTTTCTTTGTAAACAGACTTGATGATAAAGACATGCTAAGTCCTAAAACCCAGAGGCTTTCAAGGATTTTACATTCTACCAATTTTGTCTTATCTCCTGGGCACTGTGGAGTTGAACAGAAGCTAGAGCTAAGTGCTAAATTCACTAGACATCTGCCAGCATCCGTCCATTGCAAATGTGAGGGCCTCCTGCCAAGTGGGCCACTCTCTCTGGTATAGGGAAAGATTCAAAGTTATTATGAATGTTACCTGCAGATATTAAAAAGAACTGGGTTACACGTGTTTGTATTTTCTGCTCTTACCTTCTCAGAAGTGAAATGCAGAAGCACACATATTGATCATCTAAATTTTTAAAAAATGATAATTCACACACACATTTGTACACAGAAGACCAGGCAAAGAAAGATCAACATGTTTAGAACACTTACCTTCAGGCAGTGGAGTAAGAGATAATATATTTTTTCTTTTTGCATAGTTGTATTTTATAAATGTTCTATGATTGATATTTGGTGATTTAGTCATAAGGGGAAAAGCAACCAATAAAGACTATGAAAGAATGAGAATATGTGGTATATTAGTCTGCTAGGTCTGCCATAACTAAATACCACAAACAGAGTGGCTTAAAAGAGCAGAAATTTTTCTCTCACAGTCCTGAAAGCCAGAAGTTTGAAGTTAAGGTATTGGCAAAGTCGTTCATTCTAGATCCTCTGAGAGAAAATCTATTCTGTGCATCCCTCCTAACGTGTGGTGGCCGCAGGCAAGCCTTGGTGTTTCTTGGCTGACTGATGCATCCCTCCAGTCTCTGCCTCACTCCTCACAGGGCATTCTGTGTCTCTCTGTGTCTTTATATGGTTTTCTTATAAGGCCCACCCCAATCCAGTATGACCTCGTCTGAATTTCACTAACTTACATCTACAGAGACCCTATTTCCAAATCAGGTCATATTCTGAGGTTCTGGGTGGACATAATTTTGGGGATGGGGAAACACTATTCAATCCAGTACATATGCTTATAAAGTAGATGAATCCCCCCTGGGGATATTCAGATGCCCATTGACCCTATTAAGCCTTAATTCCTGAAAGTAGAGCTTCAGCTCCCAGGAGTACATGGCCCACCTCCTCCTCAGACTCTGCTCTGGATAAGGAGTGGGGCCAGTGCAGAAGCAAGGGGTATAGACCAACAACATGACCTACAAGGACCACATTTGGTCCTGGTAGAGCCATGGGCCCCAGAGCCCTGGTGGGGCCCTGGGTGATGCTGAGAAGCCCAAGGATCACACACCTCCCTCACACAGTGTTACGCCTTTGCAAGGGCGTGGGCACGTTCTTAGGATTAACCAATTACAAACTCAGTTTGAAGTGTGACAGTCATGCATTTTCTCCCTGAGTGGTACTGAAAGTAAAACTCCTGTCATGTGTGAATATGAGAAACGTGATGACAAAAAGATTTCTTGTACTCAACAAGGTTGGAAATCACCATGCTACATCTTTTTCTGGAGCAGGATTCCTGTGGGATGAGAGGCTTTTATTGGGATATAGTGTGTCTTGTGTCTCGTGTCTCGTGTCTTATGTGACAGGCACCAGGTACAGCACTTTGGGTCCATGTTTCTCGTAATCTTCAAATCAAACCTATGAGGCAATCATCCCATTTTTTAGATGAGGAAACAGGCTCGGAGAGGTTAGACAATCACAGAGAGGCCCCAAATCACAAAGCTAGGAACCAGCAGAGATGAGATTTGAATTTGAAGGTAAATGTTTCTGAGACTTACACGATAGTGTTATTAGCTGAAGTGTGTCATTAACACTCTCTTTAGCACTGGATAAGCCATCAGAGACCTACACCCTGAGACCATGTTGCTGTGCTCCCCACAGAATTTATTGTCATTCAGGAACACATCAGGGCTGTGGCCTCCAGGAGGACTCTTTAATTGCCTTAGTAAACCCACTTCTGTTTTATGTGCAGATGCCACAGGGAACACCTTCCACTACGTCTCTCTATGCCCAGTGCATGAAGCCCAGGGGAGACCTTCTGTAGGAGCCAAGTAACAGGAAGAGCTTGGCTTCCTCTAAATAATTGGTGTATTTTCTCCCTAGAGGCAAAAGGAACATGGTAATCATTTGTCCAGGTCTGTATTTTCTGTCCTCAAATCTGTCGGCTCAGTCATAGTACTCTGGTTTAATTACCTTATAATCTGAATTTCTGCAATAAGATCCCCAGCCTGTACCCTAGGACCTGACCTACTTTTTCAATATTTAATTTTTTGGCCTCAATTTGTTTTAATTGATAACTTATTATTGTCTTGTATATTTTGTCTGATATCCTCCAGAAATCTTTTTTGTTTGATTTTTTACTCTTGTTGTTTTTATATTAGTGTGGTTCTTACGCAGTAGGGGAAAAGGACTGTGGAGTCACTGACCTTTGCCATCTGCTCCTGCCAGCTCCCCTTGCCAGGGCCCCTCCAGCAGGCCAAGTCCCATATCCACCTGCTGGCTGCCCAGAATGCACACAGAGGACAAGAGCCCTCTGGCTCATTCTTTGCTCACTCTACTCTTCCATCTTGAAGATTCTTAGGCTTACGTCCTCAGGACACTGTCTCCAAATGAGTTAATTAAAAAGACAAAAAATATAATTGTCAACAAAGTTCATGAGTTATCCAGCCTCAGGTAGTGTATATTTCAACCTAAAAAACAAACAAACAAAAAAGAAAACTGCTAGTTTCAACAAAGCCTCCAGATTCCTCTGAAAATACACCTAACCTATGTAGGAAAATATAGAATCCTAGACAGGATACCAGTTCGTCAGTTTAACAAATGTGAGATTGAAGGGACTGAGCCACCAAGCTCTGCACTTTCTCAAACCGAAGCCAGACTCTCAAGCAGTTGTTAATTTTCAGTTTTTGTCCTTGACTCAATGGGAACACAAATATTCTAAAATGCAAGACTAGATAAAGTTGTGACAAGACATTAGGGGCTTGACTCCAGTTCCAGTTCAGCTGCAATATACTTACCATTCTCTACCTGTGCAAAGTGCCCTCATGTTGTGTGAGTGAATTTCAAAGCCACTTTGTGACCTCTTCCAGCAAGGCCAAAACCATGTGGAGTGTAGAAGTGGGAAATGTCCTCTGCTCTGCTCCAAGCACATGACCTTCTGCCTGGGGCCAGAGGGAAGAGTCGGTCATGCCTAAGCCAACACCCACAGCATTCCAACCACATGGTAAGATCCCTCGGACTAAAACACAAAGCCTCATGATAGCCTGACCTTTCCCAGGTGTTAACACCTGACCTGGCAAAACTAGCAGTGCCCCTGCATTGAAGCAAGCTCCTTAGAAGGCAGCTTACTATGAGCTGAGGTCAAGGAGAGTGACAAGGCCCAGCAGAAATCCTCTGAACAGCTGAGCAGGTTCGTTGCAAGTAACAGGGAGACCGAGTGCTGGGGAGCCATCACACAGGGATTCTGCAGCATAGGCATTAGGAAAGAGCCCAATCACTGCTATTCTGCTCAGGGTCTATCTGTGTCTAAAAGGGACATGAATCTAGGACAGTGATGAGTGGACCCTACTTTTGCAAACATCATTTTCTCCAACTGATTGCTTTCTAAAAAGGAAAATTGACATTTTTGTCCCCTGAGGAGAACACCCAAAGCAGATACAAAGTTCCCTGTATTCAACAACATTTACAATTCAAATTGTACTGCACAATACCCTCTACCCAAGCCAAAAGTTTTATACCATTCATTTGCATAGACATAGCAAAATTATGCAACATGTCATCTTCGCTCAAAATTCACTGTTTTATGAGGCAAGACTTACAACACTATTAGAATGTACAATGCTTCATTCTTTAGTAGTAATAATTTCAGGGAAAATGTTCAAAGATAAAAGCAAACATCCATTGGAATAGATTTTGCAGGATGTGAGAACGAGAAAATGAAATTAATTTGTACCGTTTGATTGTCTAACTCGGGGAAAATGAAAAGAATCATTAAATTTTTTCTAAGAAAATATATTGGCCCTTGATCTCAGAATTACAAGAAACTCTTATGATAATTTAACCAAAGGTTCTAAAAGACTCAGAACCCTTGAAATTAAATACATGTGCATATGTGTTTTGTTATGGGAGACAAATCATATATTTAATCAGAACTTGAAGGGGGCTTGCCATTGGCCTAGTGCTCAATGCTTTTAGTTTGTGAATGAAAAAACTGACACTTATAAATGTAAATTTATCATAAAATAGTTGCAGAGTTTTGACTAAACTGTGATATTCTCATTTCCAGTATAGTCTCAATAGCATCGCTATTTTTAGGAAGCGTTTGAAGCCTCTGTGAAAGGTTGGTCACATCTCTGGATTGGCCAATTGGCATTTTTACTGGACAATCGAAATTGTCCAGTAAAAATTCAGATAAATCTGCCTTCAGCTCAAGTCACAGAGGGGTCAAAGAAAGCAGTAGCCTGCTTTACAGGAATGGGCAGAAACTTGCAACCAAATTAGTGATTATGTAAGCATTTCAGTCTAATTTCAAAGTCTCTAACACTTAGGAAATTCTTCAAAGAGGCTAAAAATTTGGCACTGCATCATTTGTCCTCATGGGCATTTTCATCAAATTATAAGCAAATGCATATTCCCACACTGAAAACAGCACAAAGGAGGCTGCTCTATACCACTTGGCTCTCTGTGCAAAACTCACTTTCAATTATCTTGATCCGTATTGAATTCTCCCACCTCCTGTTAGCATCACAGCTTCTAGGAAACGGGCACACAAAGCAAGAGCAATTACCACACCATCACCCAAAACATAAATCAATAGTAACAAACCGCCCAGCATTTTCACATTGTTTATCCTAGCCCTTGCCTGTACCACATGGAGTCAAACTTGCTTTTCTTCCTTTATTTTATGAAATTACTGCATATAAACCATCTTTGTCATTAAGTCGGAAGCTGGGGTCTTCACATCTGCTCACCTGCACAATTCTTGAGTTCTCAGAGTAGTAGGACCTCCCTGGACCCACTTCTCAATGCTCTCCTTTCAGCCAGGCTGACCTCTAAAATATGACTGTCTCGAAACATGTGTGGATCACCACATCAGACTTTTAAAAGTCTGTGATAACAGTGGTAGCAAAAACTGCAAACATTCATTGTACTGAGCTATATATCAAGAAATGTGCTGAGCACTTTCACAAAAGTCTCAGCTAATCCTCATAGTTTATGAGGTAGCGGATGTTATTTATTTCCATTTTACATAGGAGGAAATAAACTTAGAAACCCAAAGATGATAAGCTTGTAGCACAGATGGAATTTAAATGGAAATCCAGAGCCCCTTGTCCCCACCACCCTACTGCTATCCAATACAAATAACATGAATTTCTGGGTTAGAATTTCACTCAGATGTGGTTCTTCTTGGAAGTGGGTTTTCTACTGAGGAGAACAGATAAACACAGATATATTACAAATTGCCAAGATATATAAACTTTAGGCATCAGTTACAGGAGAATTTATTTGGTGACAAGTCTGCATTTAAAAGCCATTGTTAATTGAACATTTTCTATGTGTCTAATAAAACCACTGTGATAGGTATTTTTAATTCATAAAACTAATTCCAATTCTTTACTTCTAGGATGATAATGTCTTCATATTTCAGATACAGACACTGAAGCACAGAAAAGTTAAGTTACTTGCCCTAAGCTATTTAACTAGCAAGCAGGGCCTGAACTTGGATTGCTTCTCATACTTTTCATACTCTCTATCTGCCTCCTGTACAACTATGAGTTCTATTGTTTTACTAATGTGAAATGAGCAATTCTAACTGCCCATAACTCTCCATTAGTGGAGCACAAGTTGGGGATGTGTTCACACAGAGCTATCCACACTTATTTAATCCCCTTCACAGGCAGCATACATGTACGGAGCCAGGGAGGCTGGGTGCGAAAGGGCAGTGTACACTAAGGTGTTTTTCTTTTGGGTCCTGGTCTTCGTACCAAACTCAGTTACCTGGCCCACCCTGGAACAAATCCCTAATCTCACAAATAACAGATGCAATCCAAATGTGCTAAGTGGTAGAAACCCAACTCTTTCAATACCAGTGTTGTTAATCATATAAACAACCACAAAATAGTGAAAATAATATGGACTTTGGAGTCACATAGACCCAGTGGTGTGCTGGTAAATATTTGTTTTGTTTTGTTTTTCTGATAAATGTTTAACAACCAGCTCTCCAGTGGGGAGGAAGAGAGCTCTGATTTATAGCATTTTCCCATTTCCATAGTGTAGATACTCCAATCATGGCTCATCTCAAGAAATCAATATGACATCACTGTACATGGAGTTGTAAGAAATGATGATAATAAGTTCTCAGAAGCTGATGCCAGCCAGCTGTAGCCCACCACTTCCAGTAGACCCTATTCTAATCCCAGTTCATAATCTAAGACTTGAGGCAAGCCACATAGCCTTTCTAAGTATCCATTTATACTTCCATAAAATCGCAAAGACAATGCCACTAGAAACGATGTCATGATTAAAGGGCTATTAACAGGAGAACAAGATAATTTCTCCCCACTTCTTAAGACAGCTGCACATCCAAAGCATCAAAGGGAAGCAAATGAACACTTTACTGTAAACACAACCTATGCCTCTGAATCCAACCAGAAGAATCTGATAAGGCGAGTTGTATCATGTAGTCAAGGTTGGCATCCTAAGGGGGGACCTATCCCATCCTGTTCTCCTATTCCAAGTCCAAAGCCACATCCCAGGATCTGTTCACCCTCTACCAACCAGACGAAGCAAAGAGACTGAACAGAAGAGGATGTCTGCAGGTCAGGTTTGACTAGGCCTGCCCTGAGGTAGCAAGACAGAAACTGGTTTAGCAGTATGAGTGCAAGAGAGAGACAAAAGAAAAGCAAGGCAGCCAAGCTTCCAACTCAGCAAAAAAGTGCCAGGCCCTCTTACCCTTCCTGTCACCTATAGGGAGAAGCAGAGCAGCACCACTATGTTTAATAACCGTTTCCATATGCAGGGGCTCATCTGCTGGCACCATGGCCCAATCAGCATTCAGCTTGCTTAGGTTAGCACCTGGGAGAGTGGATTCTCTGCCTTTAAAACTGACCCAGTTGTCCTTATATTAGTCCACTTTCACACTGCTGATAAAGAGATACATGAGACTTGGTAATTTAAAAGGAAAAAGGGTTTAATGGACTTATAGCTCCACATGGCTGGGGACCTGCCCCCATGATTAAATTACCTCCCACCATGTCCCTCCCACAACACATGGGAATTCAAGATGAGATCTGCGTGGGGACACAGCCAAATCATATCATTCTACCCTTGACCCCTCCCAAATCTCATGTCCTCACATTTCAAAACCAATCATACCTTCCCCAAAGTCCCCCAAAGTCTTAACTCATTTCAGCACTAGTTTAAAAATCCACAGTCCAAAGTCTCATCAGAGACAAGGCAAGTCCCTTCCACCTATAAGCCTGTAAAATTAAAAGCAGGTTAGTTACTTCCTAGATACAGTGGGGGTGTCTGTGGCTTTTCCAGGTCCACAGTGCAAGCTGCCAGTGGATTTACCATTCTGGGATCTGGAGGACAGTGGCCCTCTTCTCACAGCTCCACTAGTCTGTGCCCCAGTAGGGACTCTGTGTGGGGGCTCTGACCCCACATTTCCCTTCTGCACTGCCTAGCAGAGGCTCTCCATGAAGGCCCACCCCTGCAGCAAACTTCTGCCTGGGCATCCAGGTATTTCCATACATCCTCTGAAATCTAAGCAGACCTTCCCAAACCTCAATTTTTGACTTCTGTGCACCCACAGGCTCAACACCACGTGGAAGCTGCCAAGACTTGGGGTTTCCACCCTCTGAAGCAACAGCCTGAGCTGTACCTTGGCCCCTTTTAGTCACAGCTGGAGCAGCTGGGATGTAGGGCATCAAGTCCCTAGACTGCACACAGCAGAAGGACCCTGGGCCCAGCCAACAAAACCATTTCTTCCTCCTAAACCTCTGTGCCTGTAATGACAGAGGCTGCTGAAAAGGTCCCTGACATGCCCTGGAGACATTTTCCCCATTGTCTTGGTAATTAACATTCGGCTCTTCGTTACTTATGCAAAATTCTGCAGCCTGCTTGACTCTCCCCAGAAAATGGAATTTTCTTTTCTATCACATTGTCAGGCTGCAAATTTTCTGAACTTTTATGCTCTATGTCCCTTTTAAAACTGAGTGCCTTTAACAGCACCCAAGTAAACTCTTGAATGTTTTGCTGCTTAAATTTCTTCCACCAGATACCCTAAATCATCTCTCTCAAGTTCAAAGTTCCACAATTCTCTAGGGCAGGGGCAAAATGCTGCCAGCCTCTTTTCTAAAACATAACAGAGTCACCATTGCTTCAGTTCCCAACAAGTTGCTCATCTCCATCTTAGACCACCTCAGCCTGGATTTCATTGTCCATGTCATTATCAGCATTTTGGTCAAAGACATTCAACAAGTCTCTAGAGAGTTCCACACTTTTCTATATTTTCTTGTCTTCTGAGCCCTCCAAACTGTTCCAACCTTGTGTGTTATCCAATTCCAAAGTCACTTCCACATTTTGGGGTATCTTTTCAGCAGCACCCCACTCCCAGTACCAATTTACTGTATTAGTCTATTTTCATGCTGCTGATGAAGACATACATGAGACTGGGTAAATTATACAGGAAAAAGGGTTTAATGGACTTACAGTTCCACATGGCTGGGGAGGCCTCACAATCATGGCAGAAGGCAAGGAGAAACAAGTCACATCTTACATGGATTGCAGCAGGCAAAGAGAACTTGTGCTGGGAAACTTAGCCTTATAAAGCCATCAGACCTCGTGAGGCTTACTCACTATCATGAGCACAGCACAGGAAAGACCTGCCCCCATGATTCAATTACCTCCCATCACGTGCCTCCCACAACACATGGGAATTCAAGATGAGATATGGGTGGGGATACAGCCAAACCATATCAGTCCCATAGAGTTGATGTTTATGGTTTCTTTGAATAAACATAGAAATTGATCTTCCCAGTTTTAAAACTTGAGGTTATATTTGCCTTATTTGAGTTCATTTCTTAGGAAACCAACCATCAGTTTTCCCAGATAGTATTAAGGAGCTGAAACTCACCAGGTCACTGCATCTGGACAATGAGTCATCAGACCCCCTATCTGTCATTATTGACTAACCAAGGACTTGCTCTCTGTTGACCAACTCCTCTTCCTTACCCATCCCTAATTCCTGTTTTCCCACACATGGTGACATTTCTTCCCTGCTATATAAGCTCAGACAATAGTTATTAAAGAAGGCTTCAATCAGGTGCTACATAGTAACATTTATATATTTATATAACCATGTAAGAATATAAACATCAAAATGCATTGATTTAGTCAGTCAGGGAGATGGATTTGAGACTGATCTCCCATCTCCTCAGCTGCAGCACCTGATTAAAGCCTTCTTCCTCAGCAATACTTGTTGTCTCAGTGATTGGCTTTCCTTACGGTGAGCAGCAGTTCCTAGACAGAACCCCTTGTGTTTCAGTAACACCTTTACACTTATGTTGTGTGGTTGCTGAGAAGATTAAATGACATGAAGGTTTTGGCCTAAGTTGTGCAACCCAGTTTTATCATCCAGTTTTTCTTACCTAAGTGACTCTGAATGAATCTTGGGTATTCAAAAATAAAAAAAAGAAAATAAGTTCAATCTATTCGTGATTCCATGTAATCTTTATAACCACCTGCCACTCCTCCAGATAGAATCCACCATCAAATAGTGAAGTTGATTGAATATTTTGAAGAGTATTGAAAAGATGTGTTTACTATACACCCAGAAGATAGATCTAAGAGTGGCTTAGCAAGGGCACTATTGTTGAAATAAGCAGCTCCCCTCCTGAGTTGTCCATTTTGAAGAGGAAAATTCATTTTGATGTTTATGTTCTTACACGGTTATATAAAAGTCAATAACATTACTATGTAGTAATGACTTTTATTTTTAAATATGAGACACATTATTTCAAAGTCATGAACCGAATTAAACTAAACAAAACATTAAATTACATTCACTCTGTGCTGAGGTGCCAGTGAGGAGTGGGATGTTTCCAACTCTGACTTTGTCTTTAATCTTCTTCTCCCAGCACCTGGAGTTACTTAAACCTTTTGACTCTGTGTGTAGTGACTTCAATGCAAATGTGCTGAGGATCCATCTGCTGGAAAGGAGTCTTCTAGATTTGTGTGGGTTAAACTCTAGCTCACTGGGGATTGGAGAACATCAAGTCTTAGTTTTGCTAGCTGGAGTTGGGGTGATTTGGAGTATTAAGGATCTAGTATGGAATCTAACTTCTTTTCATGTTTTCGAAGAGTCCTGACGATTTTCTGTGCTTTTAATTTTCACCAAATGTGACAAGGGGGAGAAGACCATTTGCCTTCCTAAAATACATCCAAAACGTCTAGTCAAGAAACCTAAATAAAATAGATCTCCCAGAGTGCAAAGAACTAATATCACAGCCAAAGGAAATGAGATTGTGACCTGGGAAGGCAGGAAAAGTAGGGGGCAGGGAGGTCCAAGGAGAGATCTTAGGATCCCTGGCAAGACCTTTCTGTCTGTGAAACCACCTCACACTGAGGTGCACTACCCCAGGGCCCAGCAAATTTTAGGAATCCAAGGAATCCTAAAGGAATTGCACAAAGTTACCTAATCTAAAAATGTTTAAAAGCCACATGCCGTTTTTGGACTTCTGATCCTTCATGTGTGCAGAGGCAAGAGAGGTACGGCAGGGTAGAGTGAGGTCTACACTGCAGACAGGCAAACATCTCCACAGCCAGGCCAGGAAGCAAGGTTCCCAGGCTGTCAGATCACTCAGGCTCAAGATTGCTCTGGGTCAAGTGTCTGAAGACACACTGTCCAATATAGTAGTCACTAACCACATGTGACCATTTAAATTTGAATTTAAATAAGTTAAGATGAAAGGAAATTTGAAAGTTTAGCTCTTCTGTTGTACTAGGCACATTTCAAGTGTTCAATAAACACATGAAGCTAGTGGCTACCACATTGGACAGTCTAGATATAGAACAATTCCACATCACAAAAGTTATATTGGATAGAGCTGGTCTAAAACATACAAATATACATAAATGTCCAGGAATTCTCTGATCCTTCATGGGATACTATTTCCAAACTGAAACCCCATTCAGGTTTTCAAACAATTATTTAAAGCAATTATACAGGATTTGTTCTTCCTCTGCACCCAGCCTAGAAATATTTTAGGAAATAAGGAAAAAAATGTCTTATTCCTTTTATACAAGCAAATTACATTTTGTGTGGAAAAATCAAGGAAACCCACACACCAGGCTTAGTACTCAAGCATGCAACCCTACAAAATTTTGGCTACCAAGCCCTTTCTTTATAAGTAATGCAATTTGTACACATAAATTAGTCTGAAGAGGCAAATTTTAAAAATCCAATTTCAACTACTTTAAAAGGACAATTAATTCTTTTAAAAACGGCTGTGCTAATTGTCTATCGTTGACATAGGTCTCTGTAGGGCCTTGCTGGATTACTTAAGTCACTATGAGTTGACTCTGTACTCAAAACTACTATTTTAGAAGTGCTTCATGTATATGTATGTGTGTGTATGTGTGGATATGTATGTGCATCAAAATTCTGACTTTTCACAGAGTGGTCTATCCCTTGATGAAACAAAATTTTCATTCAAAATCAGATTATTTTACTCATTCTATTCTCATTACCTTTCTTCAAGAGGAAGATGTCTATACTCAGGGCAGATTCTCCCTTCGAAAGTGTGCAAGGCAAAGCAACCCTCCTCCAGGGATTTGCTTCCTGCACTTCTGCTCTGGGCTTCTTGATGACCCCAGGGCTGACTGGAGTCAGGAACTATGTCTGTGGATGTAGCAACTCTCACATTGTATGATCAGGCTCTCAGTACCAAGGGAAGACACAGAAACCAGCACACTTGGCGTGAGGACACAGTTTTCTAGTGGCGTGAGGTGGTCTTGGAGCTATTAACCGAATCATTTCAGCTCTCCGTCTTCTAGGCACATGGACTACACTTCCAGCCCTCTTATGACTTCGTGGGACCATGTGATTACTTCCAAACAATGACTTGTGAACAGAAGGTCCAAGTGACCACTCTGAGCCAGAGCATTTAATCGACGCAGTGAGACCCTTAAGAGGTTCCTTTTCCTCAGCCGCAGACACTAGCAATATTTTAGACAGTGACTTTTCTCTCCACCTGACCCCTGGAAGGAGACTAAAGCAAACAAAATGCCTAGCTCAATTGCAGGAGGCACGTAGTATGAGTCAGAAATAAACCTTTGTTGTCTGAGGACACTGAATTTTTGAGTTGTCATCACCATGTAATCCAGCCTACCAGATTAACATATGAGATAAATAAGATTATGGGTGGGGCACAGAAGAAACCTGTTTCTAAAGTGGAGTTGTTGCAAAGGATGTTTCTCCTCAGCCAACAACAGTCAGGTGTCCATTGCTGAGCAAATGCCAATTCAGCCAGTATTGTTGAGAATATTGGGAAGGTGTATCTTCCTGGAGATGGTAATCAAGTGCAAAGACAGAAGTCCAAAATACACTCTATTTTAATGGGATGAATCCTAGTCTACTCATACAAACAAAATACTATAGCAGCTCAGAATAGACCTCAATAATTCGTATTAGAAAATACAAGGGCCAGGTGTGGTGGCTCATGCCTGTAATCCCAGTACTTTGGGAGGCCGAGGAGGGTGGATTACTTGAGGTCAGAAGTTCAAGAAAATTAAAGGAAGGCTGCTGCTACAGACTGAGTTTCCCAAGAAGTAGACTCTGAAATAGACATCTGCTTGCAGGAACTTCAATGGGGAGTGCTCTTCGGATCAATACCTGTAGGGGAGTGAAGGAAGAAGTATTTGGTAGAATGGAAATTTGGGCTGAGGTGCAGACACAATAAAGGTCTCTACTCACCCTCGGGTGAGTTATGAAACTTGAATGGCCCAGTTGTCTTTAACTGGGTAAGGGAGGCCAGGCTTATGTAACCCAGAATCAACCAGTCATAGGATGTGGGCTACCTCCAGGAAGGGGAGTGTGGCCTTAGGCATGGAGCTCTCTGTAACCCATGTCAATCATTAACAGTATGGCTCATCTCCCACTTTTCTGCCATCAACACTGCCTGTAGCTGGGGGAATATGTACTTGAGTCCTGAGAGAGGGAACACATCACAGCACCCACTCCAGCTACAAAAGGAAGTTAAAAGCATGATGAGTACAGCATACCAGAAAGAGGATGAATCACGAGCAAAGGCATAGAAGTGGGAAATGTTCAAAGAAATTTGATGGTCCAGTATGGACAGGGCAAGGGTACATGTTGAGGAATGGCAGAAAAGGAGCCTGGAGACAGATTAGAATCATTTTATGGTGGGACTAAATGCCGTGTGGAGAGATTTGAAATGTCTTATTGCCAACATGGGGCCCCACAGGAAAGAGTTATGGTCAGTCATGTTTTATAAAGTCTACACAATCCAAGAGGGGGTACATGTTAAATGTCTAAGAAGCCATGGTGCAAGTGACAGAAAGAGAAGCTGGTTAAATACTGGGTTGAGCACTGAATATACTGAGTATGCGGTGATGGTGGGCATCATGTTGGAAATACCAAGGGAATATTGCAGAGCCAGGAGGAGTTTAGACAGGACAGGACTAGAAACATAGATTTGACAGTTACCAACCTGAGAAAATAATGGAAGCCAGGAAAGGTAGATTAAATATCTGAAATAAAGTGAACAGAAAGGTGATAGCAAGAGAACTTAAAGACAGCACACTCGCAGAAGAGGAACCGAAGAGGAACTCAATGAACTATAATGTACTAGAATAGTCGAGGAGGAAGACGAGGGAGCTACTTAATAGAAAGTCACAGCCACCAAGACAAGAGAAAAGATGAATAACTTCAATGTAGGAAATGATGAAGAAAGTTCAAGAAGGACAAAATAGTCCCTTGGATTCTTCCATTAGGAGGTTGTTCCAACACCTTTCGATAGGATAGGGAATAGGGTTATGAATCAAGTGAGTAGTGAGGAAGGATTTGTATGGGCTTCCCTAAGTTTTTCACATTCATGGCACACATAGGAGATTATCATTTTTATATGGCACATCAGGGTAGATAAGCATGTCTGTGGCCAGGTGTGACAAACCTGGTGGCTCTCTAGTCACCTTGAAGACTGAAGGTGCCAATATCTTGGGACTTCTGAAACCTTGACTGGTAAAACATCAGGGTGCCAAGACACAGCAGGTGGCGAGCTCTGCACCACTACACACCGCTCATTTGAGATGATGGCTGTGCAAGAAAGACCAAAGGACAATGGCTAGAGAGGCCAGCAAGCTAAATGAAGTGATACCCATTGCCTCCAAGACTAAGGATACTGTGTGCCTACTTGGCAACAGAATAAGTCAACATAAAGAGCAAACCACTGGAGAGAAGGGAAATATGCGCAAGAGCAAAACCTATCAAGGTTTAAGGGAAGGACAGGACACTGGTGGAGTGGTTGTCCTAAAGGGAAGGTCTGAAAACTCTTTCTATAAAACTGGATGAAAACATGAGAGAATGGATGATTTAGAAAAAGAGCTTTAATGCAGGGATGAAAAATGTAAGAATTATAAGTAGTTTATTGTTTAAGGAGAGAATTGGGGGTTGAAAATTAAGATGCAGGTAGTGATTTGTTCATGCACCACCTTGTCTGCACAGCTGAAATATCAGAGTCTTACAGGCAGCGGGAAGAGGCCCAGAAGAGTAGTAAGAAATGAAGAGGTGATTCAAGGCAAGGCAAAACAGACAAGGAGAAAGTAGTTATGAGGCTGCAACCACAGTGAGAAATGAGAATTGAAGGCATTGGTGGGAATGGAGGGACAGGAATCAATTCAGAGGATATCTGGCAGTTAGAAAAAACAGCAAATGGAGAAAATTGAATTGGACACTGAATATCACAAAATGAATATATTGGCCTACAAAGCATAATCCATATATCATTAACTATATTAACCTAATGATAGATTATAAAAAGGGACACATCATCAAGGTTTACATATATTTGAATACTGGTAATTATGAGAGACTCAGGGAGATTACAAAGACATAGAGCAAGACCTTATAGTTCATTATACCATCACTGTCTTTTGCATTAAAATAGTTCCTTGATTTTCGTACCCTCACGGGAACTCCTAGCTTTTCAAATTTGACCATTACAATTGGTGCATTTCCTATGTGTTTATGACTTGAGGAAAGGATATGCAATTTACTTTGAGTCTGTTTTTTTAACCAAGTGATGTTTTTCAACCAGCAGTTACTTTATTAAAAGGAAAAAAAAAAGGTAATGAGTTTAAAATCCCATTGGTTTTTTAAAGCAACTGGAAATAATCGATGTGCATTTGCAACCTGTTTCTAAATGTTCTTGGAGAACTGTTTTGAAGTGTCCTGCTGTGACCCATGTGATCCCAATAGAAGTGGGTTTGGCGAGATGCCTAATATGAGCTTATCACAGACCGAATGAGCAAATGAATAGGCAGTTGTTTGTGGCTCCTTTGAAACAGGTAGCTGTGATCCTTAAGGAATAAGTGAGCAGAAGTAGAAACCAAACATTTCTAAGCTGCTGTGATCTTTAGATTTAAGTGGAAGCTGATCTGCAAGCACAGCTCTGCATGCTGTGATGGTGTGCTTGGCAAGGCCACTCATGCTAATTCGGCATTGATCTGCACACTAAAGCAGAGGCCACACATTTCTGTTTCCTTTTCTCCTCGGGATTGTAGAAACTTCTATACAATACCTTGTCTCCTCTTCCAAGTTCTTAACAGAATTAGTTGATTAAGCACCATGTTACTCCCCTGAATGAGGAGTATTTAAGCTGCCCTTGCAAGATGGCAGATGTACCAGCTCAATGCAGAGGTGTGGGAAGGGGGCCTGACTAAAAAAAAGCTGCTGTTGCCTAATAGAACCTCCAGCTCTGCTCAAAAGCAAAGATTCCCTATTCCAGCCAGGCTCCTCTCACCCTCTGGGACCAACCAGGCATTTGTTCAGTGGTCTGGGAGTCCATGGGGGCCTCTTCAATGCTTGAAAATTACCCAGCACCATTTCTGGTACATAGAAGGTCCTTAAAAACATTTATTTTCTCGTCTTGCCCTTTCATAAAAGAAGAACTAGCATCAATATCCAGGATCTGTCCCCCCAGACACCCCCAAAAAAGTGCATCACCTACAGTTTCTTGCCACTCAGAACCCGAGATAGACAAGGTTCCATTCATACTCCACTGGATTAGCAAAAATGAGGCCTTGCCTATTTCTCACTCAAAGTGCATCTTAGTGGTTAAATTTATCATCATCTTCATCATCATGCCACGCATCTATGTTCTTATTCTTTTATTTCTATAGCTCCGGTTTTGTTTTTGTTTTTATGATTTCAGGCCCTCTCCCTTGTGATTTGAGGCTGGAGTCTGTGAAATAAGATGTATTTTTTATTTAAAGCTCACTCTGAATGGATCCCATACAAAGCTAGGTTCAGGAATTCCCTAGGATATTTGATATTCTTGCATTTTTAAACATCTTACATTTTCACAAAGTATTTTACACATGTTGTCTTAATTGATCCTCACCAAAATCCTTTGAAATATTCAAAGCACAAAACACGAATCCCATCTTGCAGGCGAGGGAATGGACATCAGAGAGTTAACATGCTTTGCCCAGATTCACAAAACTGGGACTAGACCTAGATCTTCTGTAGCTGTGTCCAGCTTCTGTCTGGTATATCTGGCTGGAATGAACAGAGAGAAGGAGAAGTGTTCCACCTCTGTGGGCAAATCCTGTCCTGCACCCTCATTGTGCACAGGCATACAAGCCCTGAAGAATCCCTCCCTCTCCTTCCATCCTTTCATTCCCCTTTCTCCTACAGCCAAAAAGCTACAGTACAGGAAGCCTTACTTCTGGAGGACTATTTCAATTTCTTCTTTTCCAGATACCAATTTAATCCTCCCAGTCTCCATTTCAAAGCATCCATTGTAATAAAACTTTTTGAGTCTTTTTACTGGGCTTTTCTAAAGCGTCTCTTTACATCATTTTGCTTTAATATTTTCTTAAACAAGATATTCACTAGGGGGTGAATCCTGGGTCACTCACAGGTTAGGAGGAAGAGGAAAAGGTTGTGATTATCCCCAAATCCCAGCCCATCATAAACTGATCAAGTTATACTTAGAGTCAGAGGAGCCCCCTCCATTTAATTAAAGGTTGTCTATGGAGTGCCTAAATGCCCACAGGAATACAGCTGAGCACTATTGTTGAAAAGAAAAAATAATTATTTGGAAGCAGAAATAAATTCCTTGCATCTATCTGAACCTCTGTTGATTTACAACCATAAGGTAATTTGCTTCAACTAACTTAATTTCTGTTCCCTGTTCCATTCCCTTGAGTTTTAAAGTAATGTTTTAATTCCCCTTTGCGCTCTGTGCTAACAAATCAAAGCAAAATTTATCTTTCTTTCATTTGCCAAAGTTGAGAAAATTTGGAAGGAAAAAATTACTAATAAAAGACAAAGGATTTTAAAGAAAATGTATTGTTTCATTTCCAGTGAATTGGAACAGAGTACAAAGAAGCTTAATCATTATATTAAATCAAAGGAGTATAAATCACATTATTCACATTTATAAATTGCTGACAACATGTGGCTTTTGAAAAGCTTGGGATGGGTAGGCCTCTGGTGGAAGTGGGAGGGAGGGACATTCTCTGGAAGCGAGTAACCCTGAAGCCAGGATCGGGAGTGCTTTCCTATCTTTATTCCTTTTCCTCCCAAGACAGCCATTTTACAACTGGATCTCAGACTGACTCTCATGCCATTGGCATTTCAACTTCTCCAACTCAAGGACTAAGAGATGATTTGAGTCCCGAGCGTCTGTCTGGTCTAGATGACTCTAGTCATAGAATCGCAACTCCATCATCCTGATGGCCAAGCTGGGTGGACCTTCACAGTCACTATGCATTGTTTGGGGATTTTTCAATGCCAGTTAATATGAGATATCTTAAACATCCTTGAGCCAAACTGTTACCCACACCATGGATGGGTTCTATTGCTTGGGAGGTGACAGTCCAATGACCACAACCAAGGAGGATTTAACCAGGGGATTTTATTACTTGCAACAATTAATAAGAAGTAAGGAGGACACTGGGGATAGTTCTCCAGAGCGCTGCCTCTCTGAACACCAGTGAACACGAGGCTTCTATATGCAGACGTGGGGTGAGGGCAGCACGGGCAGTCTCTGATCGTGCTTCTCTATATGTTGCAGGTATAAAAAATGGTGAATAAGCTTCCCCTAGAAAAGGTTTTTAGCAATGGTAATGAGGAGAGTTTGCCAAAGTTTATCTCTAGCTCTGGCACATCTCTTCTTTCTAGAACTTTTTGAAACAACAACTGAAGGTGCAAAAGTTACAAGTGGGTAATTTTTCACAGGGTAAATATTTAAAAACCCAGGGACTCTGGGTTACAAAATGACCTGTGTCCTTGCCCTGGCTCCCCAGTCTGCTGAATAACATTAGGTCAGGATTTTTAACCTCTTTGAACTTGTTTTCTTACCCGTAAAATGGAAATAATTATTGTACCTACCTCATTGGGCTGTTTTCATAGTTAAAAGAGAAAAAGGTATGTAAAGTTCTTAAACACACTACTCAATAAAGATGGTATATATACAGCTGATTCTTGTTACTCACAATAGGTGTTTATGTTCTAGAAAGTTGCCACAAAACCTGAATTAGTGAATACTGAACCATCACTCCTAGGGGAAATACAGGGTAGGTTCCTGTGAGCCTCTGTTAACAATATTTTCATCAATTGGTCAATACATAACCTTATCTTATGTGTTTTTCCACTTACAAACATTGTTGATTCGCTAACACTGAACTCACAGCCCAAGAGTGCTACAAAAGAAGTTTATCTGACACAGATATTTTTCCCATAAGGCACATCACAGACTTCTATTGCTCAGGAATGCTGGACTACACTTCAGCGGTACACTTGGAGGCTATTTTAACAGTGAAATCACCAATAAAAAAGCACCAAAATATGAAAATCGTGGCACTAAACAGACCCTGGAAACGACACTTGCTTATAGTATGAGAGCTGAAACAGGAAAACACGGTCTCCTTGTTGGGACCTCAGCTGAAATGTGCACATCAGGAATTCCAATTTTTCAGAGCTCTGCACATATCTGCGAATAACCAAGAAAGCACAGTGAGTCTTGATTTGGGGGCTACAAACACATTTTAGTGAGTAGGCAAATTTGCAAATACAGAATCCACAAACAATGAGGATGGACTGTATTATCATGATTAATCACCCAGGGAAGTAGGCAAAAGAGCTATTACTCCTGCCAGTTTCCAGGTGAGAAACAGACCCAGTAGGTATTAGGGTATAGAGTGAGCGAGGTCTGGAGGGAGCTCCTGGGCTGCACACTCCTGAGGGCAGCTCTCTCATCCTAGTGTACATGAAGGTACCCCTAGACTTGGTGCAGCAGCCCTGGATCCGAAACCACATTGACTATTTATTTCTCAATATGACTTCTGCAAACTGGAGAGCCTCCATATATTGAAAACATTCAACTAGTTATTTGTGATCTTTACTCCCAGATCCACTAAACTGATTATACTTACAGGCATTTAAAAACTGTGTCATAAAACTGAATTGGTCTCTGCCCTTAAGGAATGAATAATCACAGTTTCTATAAAGCAAATAATTCCACTGACATAAAAACAATGCGTAGTCAGAAAGAAAAACACCTTTTCTTGCATCCTGGGAAGGAAACTCCCTTAGAACCAGTTGCTTACATATAGCAGGTCTTTGCTAAAAGAAAAGGTAATTAGTATTATGAAATGTGTCCACCAGAGCAAAGCACCAAACTAGACATTGTATATACATCATTTCCCATCATTTCCTCTGTTCACAAAAATTATACAATATTTTTTTTATTCTTTTCTCACTCTGTCGCCAGGCTAGAGTGCTGTGGCACAATCTCGGCTCACTGCAACCTCTGCCTCCCGGGTTCAAGGGATTCTCCTGCCTCCGCCTCCCGAGTAGCTGGGATGACAGGCATGTACCATCATGCCCGGCTAATTTTTGTATTTTTAGTAGAGATGGGGTTTCACTATGTTGGCCAGGATGGTCTCGATCTCCTGACCTCATGATCCTCGGCCTCCCAAAGTGCTGGGATTACAGGAGTGAGCCACCACGCCTGGCCTTCTTATTCTTATTCTATACGTAAGCAAACTGATGCACAACAAGGTTAAATAATTTGCCCAAGGTCACATAGCTATTAAGCATAGTTGGAATTTCAACCCAAATATACTCAACACCAAAATCATTATTCTTTCTGAGATGTAGCAATGCTTATATCCCCTTGGATTATACCTGACCAAGCAGCAAACCTCTAGAGAAGAAGCTTCTCATATCAGCATCAGTCTCAAGCAATTTTGAGCAACTTCAAAATCCCCTCTACCTCGTTTCTCACTGACAACATTGGGTCACAATTATTATTTCTCTGCCCAGTAGCACTAAATTTTTTTTAAATTATCGGAAAAGCATGAAGACATCCAGAAAAGGCATGGGTTATATAAATGCATAGAAACAATTGTTTTCAAAACAGCCACTAGATTCTGGATAGAAGTAGGTTACCATTGAAATGCCAAGAGAGAGAGAGATCTCATATGACCTACATAGTCCCCTACTAGACTAGAAGCACCTAGCAGACAGGATTGCTGTCTGATTAATTTTGCAATTGAGAAAGATGATATTATTTTTCCCAATTATTCACTCTTTACCCTTCATTATAAGAGGAATTTATATCCCTTCCTTATAAGAGGAATTTATATCCTGGCCATTGCCATAGAATTCACAATACTTCCCACAAGGAGGAGACATATTTTCCCATTCCAGTGATGGTGGGTGGGCTAAGTGATAAGTTTTAGCCAATGGACTGTAAGCTAACATGATATATATCACATCCAAGCCGAAGCTTTAAAAGACATTTTCGATATTTAAGTCCTCTTTACTCTTATTAATTGTTGCAAGTAACAAAATCCCCTGGTTAAATCCTGCTTGGTTGTGGTCATTGGACTGTCACCTGCCAAGTGATCAAACCCATCCATTGTGTGGTTAATAGTTTGGATCAAGGATGTTCAATTTATCTTATATTAACCAGCATTGAACCAGCACTGGATTTTTTTTTCTGTCTCTCTTGCTCATTTTTTCTGCCAAAAGTATGGCAAATAAGGCCAGCTCCTTTAACCAGAGTCCTGGAATGAGGACACATATGGAACACAGATACAATAGCCAACCTCCTGCTGCTGCCACATAACATGAATGAGAAATAAATGCTTGTTGTTGGAAGCCATTGCGATTTGGGGGTTGTTATTATAATTAAGCTGACTAGTTAAGTACCAACATAGCACCTAGCCTAGAGCCTGGCATAAGAAAGAAATTCAAGAAGTACTTGTTCAACAAAAAAATTATAATCTGTTGGTATTAATTTATTAAGGGTCTCTACAAACCACTTTCATTGCAATACATTGGTAGTCTAGAGAGAATAATAAAACTGGAGGTGAGATGAGCAATTACATTCAGAAAAGGAAACAAGCAGTTCTAAGACTCTCATGATACAAAGCAAAATTAGTGGCAAAGTTAGTATTAACATTTTGTTTCTTGACTTCTATTCCACTGTTTTGTTATATTCTGTTTGTGTTTTGTCAATTATTTCCATAATCCCACATATCAAAAAAATTTTAATATCCCTCATATGGGATGTCATTCAGATCTTTTATGTAACAGGGTGGGAAGGTACTAGTAACTAAATAGAAAAATTGGCAAATGGTATCTGTAAATATCAGATCCCAGAAAAAAGAATTTGTGAAATCAGATATTATAGTCTACCTTGTATTTCGTTACATAAGGATAGAATATGGCACCACCCTTATGAGTATAAAATGATATTTTGAAAGCAAATTAAGGAAGAGGACTGTCTAGACAATGGATAATATTAGGTACCTAAAACTTTCCTTAAAAAGTAGAATCTAATCCTTAAAAAATAGTGAATATGAGATGGAGGCTGTATAATAATACCCAAATCCAAAGGATCAGAAAAGTCTAGCAATATTAACATATAAAAAACTTATAACTAACCTAATGAATCTGAAGAAAAATCCATTAACTAAGAGATTATCTCCATGTAGTGTGAGTAATGAAAGCCCAAGAGCCCTGACTAGGGAACAAAGGCAAACTAAGGCTCTTCAGATTTCAGGCAATTCTTCGGGGGTGCCTCAGGGATGCTTGATGTGATAGGGGCCCAACAGGCAGAACTCCAGGTCCCCAACCTCAATCAAGAGTAGCTCTGTCTTTACCTGCTTATATAATGGGCAGTCCTATCTTGTCTAGTCACTAAAAGTGTTTGGAACCAGTTCTATTATAGACATACATTTATAGAGAGATGGGCTTGCCGAGCAATCATAAATTGATGTCACCAGTTCTTAAAGAAATCCAACTCAGATTCTCTGCTTGATAATCAATCTTGTGAGGGTAATTTGGCGTCATCAAAAATTACTTTCCAACAGAGAAGAGAATATGTTGACCAGTTGTCTTGACTGCCTAATTAGACTGGAAGTTATATTTCTTTCTCATTGTAAATCAGTAAATCTGCATTCTTGCTCTACAGTGCTCCCTTAAAAGGGTGGCTTCACAATCCTCAGCCTAATTCTGGGTACAAAGATAGAATCAAGTTTTGATCCTGGAATGCTGGGGATTGCCCAATGAAGCATGGTGTCCCTGCCAAAGAGATCCTCCTGGTGAAGTTTGGACCACATAATTGTACCATCACATTCTGAAAAGTTGTCTGCAAATTGGCATTATGTGGAACATATATAGATACATATTTTTAATACATTAAAATCCTTCATCATATCTATACACCTAGCTCCTGTATTTATGACACATTACTCTGAGATACTAAAATAATATATTTAAAACCAAAACACACTAGTATTTTTCTAAGTCAGTATTTCACTACTCATATCCATGACTAAGCCTGAAAACTAATATACAAATGGATGTCCTCAAATAGCAGGAACTCAAGAAATTAGTCAGCTCAAGCAATGGCTCTATACTGTGCCAGGGCCATGGGACAAAAAACTATTGGCCAGGCCTTGCCTCTTTTCCCCACCACTTTCAAATAAACACACACACACACACACACACACACACACACACACACAGACACACACAGAGAGAGAGAGAGAGAGAGAATATTTCTGCTTTTACCTATTTTAGTTGTAGGACTTTTCTGAAGAAGGTTAATTTGAACAAAGAGTTTTTTGACAAAAACTTATTCAAGAAAGCAGAGATCACGAGTGTTGAAGCAAATTACTCAGTTTTACACAGCCAAGTAAAGGAAATTCAGAGCAAGAATTAGAACAAACCCAATCTGGTGTCTCTCCAATACTGATGGCGATAGGAGATAGGGGCAGGAGGATAGAAAGTGGGCAAGGAAAGGTGCTTCAGGAATCAAAGGTAAGCCAGTTTGCAAGCCTGTGTAATATATCTAGCCCCGGAATTATTTGTGTTTTTACTTACTCTTTTCCATTTCAATTTAAGTCCATCCTCAAAAGTCCTCCCAAGGGAAAAAAAGTACAGCATATTAGTAAGTAAGCACAGGAAGCTCCATGATACATAGAGATTTTTTATTTGAGAAGCCCAACAAATCAGTCATGAGCTGGAAAATTACTTGTTAAGGTTCAGTAGGGTTCCTGGGAAATGGAGTATGATTTTTACTGTGATTCAGTGCTATGGTATAGACAAACAAGCAGTATATCTAATCAGATACACAAAGACAATGGAGAAACCTTTGCTTTCTTCTTCACCCAAAAGAAGAGACTGGGGGGACCAAAAGGGATTTTCCATACTCAACAGGTAGAAAAATCAAAAGCAAATAATAGAAAATATTAAAAACCCAAGGAGAAATGCTTAATGCTATTTTTAGGCTCTCTTTCGATAGCATATTTTAAAAGATCAATTGTGATATAGAGTATGCATCATTTATGATGGAAGGTAAAAAACTAAATTGGACTTGGGAGGGAAGTGGTTCAAGATTGCTTTTTAAAGCAGTGTGTTCAAATCAGTAAAGAGCAATGATACCCATTGCTAGGCTGATTGCTTCAATCAAACCCGGCAGTAAAGAGGCACTTCTTTAAAGAAGGTAAATGAGGATATACAACTGGTAAACAAAATCAGTAATGATGCTTTTGATAATGGGAGGATTTTTAAAAAGACAAAATATTAATTGGCAAAAATGGAAAGAAAGGGTAGAAGATGCAATTAACATGGATTTGTCAAGAACAAATTATCAGACAAATGTAATTTTCTTCTAGAAAAAGTGCTGGGAACTTTTTATGGGGTGGAGCCATAGGATTATATGTGGACTCTAAAAACATTTGTATGGAAAATAAGACCCAGAAACAGCAAATCACATAAAACAATTGTGGAACTCAAGAATTGTACAGTGAACACCACTGCCTTCACTATCCAGGTCAAGAACAGAAATTTTCGGCCTCCACAGAAGACCTTCATATACCTCATTCTAATCTCAGCCTCCTCTTTGGACAGGGAATAATTATTATTTGCATAGTAATCACTTCCTCATATTTTTTGATATATCCATGTCTGTTGGTTTCCAAGTAGGTGGCTTAAAACAACAGAAATTTTTTCCCTCTCAGTTTTAGAGGCCAGAAACTCAAAATGAAGGCGCTGGCAGAGTTGTTTCCTCTGGGGGCTCTAAGAGAAAATTCATTTCATGTTTACTTCCCAGCCTCTGGTGACTGCTGGCAATCTTTGGCATTTCTTGATGTGTAGCTGTCTCTCTCTCCAATCTGTCTCTGACTTCACATGGTCTTTACCTGTGTGTTTGTGTCTAAAATCTCACTCTCCTTTCTCTTATAATTGGATTAAAGGCTCAGCCTAAATCCAGGATGATACCATCCTAAGATCTTTAACTTAATTACATCTGCAAAGACCCTATTTTTACATAACTTCACATCTACAGGTACTAGGGGGTGAGGACTTGGATATATTTTTGAGGAAATATTACCCAACCATTAGACCATGTGTATATCCTTAGTCTCAATAGTTTAATAGTGCCTATTTATTATTTTTAATGTGTTATATGATTTAACTCTCTTAATCTACAGGTCTCCTTCCATCCCTTTCTTTTCTTTATTAAAGAAAATCTGTTTGTATTTATTTATTAAGGGTCTCTACAAACCACTTTCATTGCAATACATTGGTAGTCTAGAGAGAATAACAAAACTGGAGGTGAAATGAGTAATTACATTCAGAAAAGGAAACAAGCTCTTCTAAGACTCTCATGTTACAAATTAGTGCTTTGTAACAACTTATTAAAAGGGCTAAGCCCTTTAACCTGTAGTTTCCCACCACCTTGATACAGCTGCTTGCATACGCTAAGACTCCTTCCTTGACCAAACTTTAGATAGGCTCCTCTGAGCCCTCTTTTTGACTAGGCCTTGTTCTTGGGCCTTGTCTTTGGCCTGGTCAGTCCAAATTGCAGCAAGAGTCCTGATGAATCAATTTAGCAAAAATTCCCCCATCCTTCATATTTGATCACTCTTGATATCTGATTAAATTCCATATCCCCCATCCTTGATATCTGTTTAAGCCTGTTTTGTGTTGCTATAACAGAATACCTGAGACTGGATAATTTATAAAGAAAAGACATGTCTTTATCTCTTGGTTCTTGTGGCTGTAAAGTCCAAAAGCATGACACCAACATATGCTCCACTTCTGATGAGGGCCTCATGCTGTGTCAATATGGCAGAGAAGCAGAAAGACAAATGGGTCTGTGCAAACAGACATGCACGAGAGGCTGGGCTTGCTAATAACAGCCTGCTTTCATGGGAACTAATCCATTCCTGTGAGAGTGAGAACTCACTCACTTCTGTGACTCATGAGAGCAATGCCTCCATCATCTAAACACCTTCCACTAGGCCCCAACTCCCAACACTACCATATTGGGAATCAAATTTCATCATGAGTTTTGAAGGGGACACACTCAATCCATAACAATACCTAATCACTCTTGCCTACGTTCAGCAAGAATCTTGTTAAGTCATTAAAATCCTCCTACTCTTGAGAACTCCTCTTAGTTATTTTTCATCCACTGGCCCCCTCACCCTGCTCTTTGAGCTTAAATTCCCACTTTTCCTTCTGGAATTCAGAATTGAGTTCAGCTCAACACCATTCTTGTTTTCCTATTGTAGTAGTTTCTGAATAAATCAATTTTACTGCTTAAACTAGTGACTAGCTCTTGTTTTCTTTGATAACCCATGGTGCAGTTCAATATGTTCCTTTGTCCTCTGTATTTTATATAAATGGGCAGCTGGATCTGGAAAATGGGTCAGACTCGGGTTCAATTCTCTGGGCAAATATGTGGGTGGTGCTGGTATGTTTTTTAACAGGAAGCCCCATTTTCTCTGGTTGTTTTTTTTTTTTCTGATGTTAGCAGCCTTTGATGTTCAATGACTACATCCATAAATTGTGATATCCTAATTCTATCATTAATTTTTCCATTTATTAGCTGTAATACTCTAATAATAATAAAACATTTCCTGTCATCTACTCTTTGGTTTCCCAGTAGGTTATATTTCATGTAGGGAAAGCATGAAAAATGCTTCATCCTTTTCTCTGCAGTTTTCAAGATGATAAATTTGTCCTATATCATCCTTCTAAAATGATGAGTTAAATTTTTATTATGAATTCATGAACTCACACATACCTGTTGAGTCTTAATCAATTGACATTATCATTCTTACTGTCATTCAAGTTTTCTCATTTTGGCTAATGGAAGCTTCATAAAATTACCTCCTATGTGTTTTTAACACAAACTCCATTAGTCTTTAATAGTTTCTCTGTGATCTGGTATGACAAGATGTTTTGAGCTCATCTGGTACATTTCTTGCACCAGAAATGGAATCTCCAAGAATCGCTAATTTCTATCAAGATTATAGTCTTTCACAAAGGGAGATCATTGTTATTTGGTTAGTCATTGTTTCTAGACTTTTGCAGTAGACAAAGCTAGAAAGTTTACATTTATACTTATATTTTTAGAAATAAAGTGCTTCACGAACCCATACTGATATTTCATATTTATATTTATATACTGATAAATATATACAGTTATATATGTATGTGTGTATATATTTATCTATATACAAACACATATCTGTAGGCTTTTGTTTTAACTCCTTCTGTGATAAAACATCTGTGTCTCCTTTCTTCCAGATCAAGACTCCTGGTTTTCATAAATACATAGAGTGATAAACTTAGCCTATAGTTACTCATGTGCTTCATCCCATTTTAAATACTCACAAGTCCCAATAAAACAAGTCTAATACTAAAACAATCAAAACATCTTCTGCATTACCGTCTTCCAATCTTCTCCTGATTTTGTATATTTTACTATCTCTACATTATAGGAGCATATAGTCATTACATATTATACTCTCTCCCTTTTCAGTCCTTCTTAAGTCTAAATTCTATAAGTAGATGTGTATATAATGCTCACCACTATTAATTATGCTAATGTTTTTCTAGACATTTTGATTGTCTGAAATCTGCTCTCTGGCAGGTACTCCAAGAATGCCAGACAAGAACAATACTCCCCGAATTTTTGCATGTTGATAACATTTTTTCTACGCCCTTTATACTCGAAAATAAGTTTGGATAGATACAAAGCATTGGGCTCACATTTTCTTTTTTGATTATATTAACTATGTTATTTCGTTTTCTTCTAGCACAAAGTGCTGATGTTGAAAAACTCTGATAAGAATCTATTATTTTTTCCTTATAAATCACTTTCTTTTTTTGTTAAGATGCCTAAAGAAAATTTTTAGTTTGTCTCACTTTAACCTCAAGTAATTTTAGGAGAATATGTGTTGGTGTTTGTCATTCTGAGATTATATCCTTAAGTATGCAATATGTTTTTTCAACATGTAGTCCAAAACATTTTTTCTTAATTTCAGAGTTGTTTTCTCCACTGGTGGTTTAATATTTGCTGTTTTCTTTCTGGTTTTTTTTTTTTTTTTTTTTTTTGGCTGCTCTGAATGTTGGACCTTCTTTGTCTAGCTTCATTATTTGTCACTTTCATAAAATCCTTTATATTACAGTTGCCATTTCTTTTTAATTATTAAAATTTTTCTCTTTTTAAGGTTCCATTATTTATCTTAAGGTAGAATCTGCTGTGTTTCTTCTCTTGTGTTTATCCTTTTAGTCCTCTTTTTCTGAAATTATTATTATTATTTTTTGAGATGGAGTCTCACTCTGTCACACAGGCTGCAGTGCAGTGGCACGATCTAGGCTCACTGCAAGCTCCACCTCCTGGGTTCACGCCATTCTCCTGCCTCAGCCTCCGAAGTAGCTGGGACTACAGGTGCCCACCACCACACCTGGCTAATTTTTTGTATTTTTAGTAGAGACGGGGTTTCAACGTGTTAGCCAGGATGGTCTCGATCTCCTGACCTTGTGATCCGCCTGCCTCGGCCTCCCAAAGTGCTGGGATTACAGGCGTGAGCCACCGCGTCCAGCCCTGAAAAAAAATTATTTTTCTTCTATTTCAAATTCTTTTTTAAGATCTGTCATCATCTTTCTGAATTCTCTAATTCTGACTTATGCTGCTCTGTCACGACTGATAGCAGTTTCTTAACGTGTTTCATTACTGTTGCTCACTTTTCTGTGAAATTAGGTTCTTGAAGTGTAAAAAGAGGCATGGTTCAAATAGCTTTTCTAACTTAAGAAAACTTTCCTTTCTGTTGTTTTGGGGTAATGTTAAAAAGTGTGACAGCTTGCTTTTTGAGACTTTCTCACTCCATTTCCCTCCCACATTTTTATCTGTAAATTCGTTTCCTATTGTTTCTACTGCCCTGGTGGTGATTCATTTTAATTCCACTTCTGACAATTTCTCCTCCGTACAAGGCACTGTCCTGAAACAGCTGGTAAATTCTAAGAGGTCACAGGACCTAAACTGTTCCACACCCCGGAGACCTCATGATGAGTCCACTATTTGGGAATGATAAAACCTGTCCAAGTTTTATTTCTTGTTCTCCAACTGGGCCCCTCTGCTTTCCAGTGAATACTTGTTGGCTTTCTCCTCTTCTCTGATTCACTAAATGCTCCATTGCTTTCTTCTGCTTCCTCCTACACAGACACTGATACAATGCTCTCATGTAAGTCTTGGGGCTTTTGGCAATTTCTTTCTACCCAGTTGCATTTTGGGGTTCAGGATACTATCCTGTTAGTTTTATTGTAAATATTATCCACGGGATTTGTGTTCTGCTATTTTCTCTGACTGTGTTAAAGAGGATATTCAAAGACATTTAACAACTTTGCAGCCACCTCCATCTTCCCAGAATGCCTCTGTTTGTACATACGTATTTTGACCTGCACAAAGAACCTATGCCATAACAATAAATATCTATGGAATGTACATTTCAGTTCTAGATTATGTTTACAATTTCTTTACACAGAGACTAGCCCATAAATAGGTTAAGGGGGGCAATTGCATGAGTGTCCTCTATCTTCTGTACATAAGCCACAGAAACCAACAGTTCCATGAGCTTAGAGGACAACACAGAAAAATCTAGAGCCAATATTAACACCGGTTTCTTAAATACACAAACACATGCAAACACACACATGCATATGTACATTCACATCTGAGCTGTTGCCTGTTGACCTAACAGCTGGAAGTTGTCTATCAGAAAACATGCCATAAAACAATAAAGGAATAGTACTGATCAGTTTGGTTCCAGTGCATGTTAGCAGGCACTTTTCAAACATTCTGAGTAGTAGCAAAAGGGTCTTTATATTATACCCTTTGAATCACTCCATTCAATGACATGGCATCATTTCACCTAAACCCGAATGGGTTTGATTGTTATGCGTTATTGAAAGTGTTCAATTTGACATATAAAAAGTAGAGCAACTAGAATAGATTCATTTGAAAAAATCAGAGATACATTTGAAAACTGCTACAACAAAACTAGGTGAAAAGAGATCCCCTCAAATCCTGAAATAAAAGGATTTATGTCAACATGGAGATTAACCACTGATAGGTACAAAACCCTCACGGTGTCAGCACTTATGCAAGAGGGAGTGGAGGGAAGGCAACTGTGCTTTAGACAGCCCTGGAAACAGAACTCAAAACCATTCGCAGGTACCCACTGGAAAGCCGAAGCTTGGTGGGCAGTTGTCAACTAGAAGGGATTTCGGCAGAATCCAAACCCTTGTGGAAACTCTACAGCAAAAGCAGCCATTTTCTTCCGTATCAACCATAAGGAAAAAAAATGAGATGGAGAGGAAATCTGCAAAGTAAAAGGCATTTAAAGATACATATCAACCAGTGATACAGTTGAGACCTTGTTGGATACCAATTCAAGTAAATTAAAACAATTAAAAAGCCAGCAAAATATGAGCAACGAGTGGATACTTAATTATACTAAAGAATTACTATTAGCTTAGGTGTGACAATATTGTGGTTATGCTTTTTTAAATAGTCCTCATTTTCTAGAGATGCATATGAAATATTTACAGAAGAAATGAGATGACATTTTGGATTTACTTCAAAATAATGCAGGTGCTGGGGATAGGTGGGAATATAGATAATGAAATATTATCCATGTGATAATGATCATTGTGGAAGTCAGGTACACTGGTTTCATTATACTAGTTTCTCTATTTCTGTATATGTTCAAATTTTTCTATAATAAAAAATAAAAAGGAGATATCTAACTGAACAGATATTTAAAGAGGTTAAAAGGCAGAAGGCTACATCGACTGAGGGAGATGCACATTTTCAAAGAAGCAGGAAGAGAAGAGACACAAGCACAGGCATCACCCAGAAAGCCATGCACACAACTCAGGGCTCCTTGGGATGCTAACTGATTTCTTGGTCTCTTAGAGACTGTGTCTAAAAGAGAAGGAAAATTGGATAAAGATTATATTCCAGGAGGCAATTAGTTAAACAGTTTTAAGCACTGTTAGATTCTACAGCAAGAATCAAAAAGAAATAGAAAAGCATAGTCCGTCATTCTCATTGCACTGTATTTTTTAGAAAAAAAAATGAACATTTATTCACAACTTACAGAGTAAGACAGTTCACATTGACCCTACTGATGCTGAGAAAGCAAATTCAAAAGAAGCATCAGAAAGCAACAGAAGAAAAAGCAGGTTTGTCACGGATGACAGGTTGAAAATGGGAGGGACAGGGCATGAGGTATGGGTGAACTCTGTGTGCGTTCTTCATAATGGAGCCTGAAGCAATACAGTTAGCCCTCGGACAGGGAGCAAATGACCTCATTTGAGTCCTTTCTTTCACACTTTCTAAGCCTGGACCTTATTTTTTCCAAGCCTCAGTTTCCTGCTTTGGCGTGTACACTGAATTGGCTCCAGGGTGCGGTGTGGGGATTTATGTCGGCAAGTGTGCTCTGTCAACTGTAAAGCCGACACTTTCCATCACCCAAAGGCACTGCAGGACCTGGCACATAATGGGTGATTAATAAATCTGACTCTAGTACTGGAGCTCGGGGCCATTATGGTTTAAAGGCAAACATGAGGCAACTCCTGGCATCAAGATTTTCTCCTGTATTGCATTTCAAATGCTTCTTCCAAACCAAAGGCTCAGCAATTTTCACTCAGCATTACAAGGCCAAGAAGAAATCGGGCTGTAAATTGGCTTTGGACTTTTCTGGTTTTGTTTTGACTCTTGTTTGAAATATAGGTTTTAAAAAAAAAAATATTTCCAGCAGCTTTAATGTAAAAGCAGTGTAATTCTTAAGAACACAAGTATTTGGATTAAAATCCTAGTCTCATTATTTCCAAGCTCAGTGACCTTGGGCAAATGACCTTACCTCTCTAAACTTTAATCTCCTCATCTGAATAACAAGGATTACAATGCCTTTTTCTGGGCTGTTGTAAGGATTCAATGAGATAAAATTTTGTATATAAAGTGTTTAGCCAGTCCTGGAACATAAGAAATGTCTGTAATAATAATAAAATTACTAGCAGTACCTTTATTAACAATCATGCCAGACAATTTCTTAGAGGTCTTCTCTTCCCAAATTTGGTGTGGTCTTGACTGGAGTAACCTGAGCTCTAAGTTGAGCACAGTAAACACACAGTATACAAATTAAGGAGAAGGAATGTCATCAGCCCTCCTTTTAAGACAATCTCTTAGAAAGTTACATCCCTCCATATACACTTTCCCCCATCAGGTATGGTCTTGGATGATTACCTTAACGAATAAAATGGACAGAACGGGACTGGAAACACTGCCCCAAATTCCACAGCCACTAAAAAATCATGACTATAAGAGTAAATATCACAGTCTATCATTTGTGAACATTTCAATGTTTACATTATTGATTTGACCATTTCTAACACCTGCCCCTACTCACTGGTCTTAGAATCTCATTTGACCACAGTATCAGAATTATATATTTAAACTTTATACAGATAACAGCCTATATACGAATAGCAACATAAAAATAATTTGCCTCCCCTTTCTCAGGTTTGGAATGGAGAAACAAATCACAAAATTATTCTCATATACTTAATATAGAAGAAAGCAGTTTGTCTCAGTATTAATGATCACTTCCTTCTTAATGTTTTGCAGGTTTTTCTTTTTTCTTTTTTTTCTTTTTTTTTTTTTTTTTTTTTTTTGATGGAGCCTCGCTCTGTCGCCAGGCTGGAGTGGAGTGGCGTGATCTCGGCTCACTGCAAACTCTGCCCCCAGGTTTAAGTGATTCTCCTGCCTCAGCCTCCCAAGTAGCTGGGACTACAGGTGCACACCACCACACCCAGCTACTTTTTGTATTTTTAGTAGAGACGGGTTCCACACCCAGCTACTTTTTGTATTTTTAGTAGAGACGGGGCTTCACCATGTTGGCCAGGATGGTCTTGATCTCTTGACCTCATGATCTGCCCACCTCGGCCTCCCAAAGTGTTGGGATTACAGGTGTGAGCCACCTCATCTGGAGGTTTTTCTGTAAGACTTCGTTTTCCTCTCTCACTCCTTTTTTTTTCTATCCAAGAAGCAGATGCACATACTGTTTTCTCAAGAGCTAAGCTACACTGAGGTTTCCCTTCAAGAACCCACTTTTTACCCACACATCATGGAAAAATCAGGACCAGCTGTCAGGTGAGACCTGTAAAACCAAGATTTTCCATGGTGCACACAGATCAGATTCTCAAGCCACAGGGTCAGCGCTGAAGTGGTAACGTGGGGAGAAGAGAGTTTTGTTCTCCTAACTCTCCTGAGACTACAGTGGAGTGAGGAGGCTGAGGGAAGACTCAAGGCAGGTCACTTCATGTATGAGATCCGCAAGGCCCTTGATGACCCTGGTAGCCTTCCGGAGCACAGCCGTTTCTGACATGCAGCCTGGTGTCTCACACATCCTCCAGGAGGGAACTTATGGAGTGGAACAACTATAAAATAAACAGTACCAAAGAGATTCAATATGCTTGGTTCATTTATTTATTACAAAACGGAGTAGGACAGAGAGAGCTGCATTTATACTCTTTTCTCCTCTGGTTATCATTTTCTTTGTTGTCATTTGCAAGCAAACCAACAGTGCCCAACAAAAAGCATATCCTAACAAATGTTCTTTCCCTGAAATCAGTTTTGGGTGCATGCTGCTAACACTGTTCAATTTAGTGGCCTGAATGAGTCCAGTAGCTCGGGCTTGACATTTGCTTAGATCAAGTTTAGATTTGCATGACACCCACCTCATCTAGTTTTAAAACATTCATTCCCATAGAACTGGATACTCGGGGAGAAAGTAAGAGAGTTGCTGAGGAAATAACCATTGTCTTTTCTTTGCCATTATTGCTAGTGAACTCAGATTTAACATGCTAGCCTGCAGAGACAGTAGAACTGCAATGCTTCATGGATAGGCCCTCAACCACAGTGAGAGGCTGCCAGACACAGAGAAGTAAGGTATGGATGGATCAGTACATACGCACCTCCCTGCTCTCCATCCCCCACCCAATTCATGCACATCGCCAGTACAGTAAAGACACTTACATGGCTTGCCCTAGTCACAGCTGGGATGTGAAAGCAGATTCCACAATCCTCTCTCACGTTTCTTGCAGACATAACATAACAGACAAACTATTCACCCCTTCTACTCAAAAGAGGATGTGGGTGAGGAGAGCTGTCTTCTTATATGAAAGTCAGTGCTTCCTCATGACTCCAGCAGACCACGATGGAGTCAGAGGGATGAGGGATGACTTTATGCTGCAGGCCAGATCCTGACCAAAAGCAAATTCCTCTCTGAGAGCCCTCAGGCCTCTTTCCTTATTCTTGCAGCTTGAAAGCAAACCCAAACCCCAACAGCCTCTTAAGGACTAACTTGCTATTGGGACATGGACAACTTCTTACCCCCAATATTTCAGCTATATGTCATCATCATGACAACCATTATTTGCTTGACTTCCCATAATAGAATTAATCTGTGTTCAATTTAGTCAGGCTAGTCCCGAAATTCATTTCTCACATCTACAATTCTGAGCATGTCAGGGAAGTGAGCTGTGATATTGTCATTCTAAAACAGCATAACAAAAAGGGAACATCTCCAAGCTGCTGCTCTTTTACATATTAGGATGACGGAGTCCAGAAGAAGCTCTCTTAACCAATTTCCACTTAATGGCTTCCGTAAATAAACTACACTCCCCTTCTGCTCTGTTCAACATCACACTAACTGAGGTGGAGGCACCTAAAGGCACAACATGTGACTCTGAATTCCCACGGACTTCTGCTCCCATAAGTTGAAAAGTGAGCATGCCAAAATTCAGTTGCACTTGCTTCCAAACCTGATTATAATAGTTGTTCTTCTTACTATCATTATGTAATTTAATGTAATATTAAATATAATTAAGAAATTTTAGGGCCAGGCACGGTGGCTCACGCCTGTAATCCTAGCACTTTGGGAGGCCGAGGTGGGCGGATCACGAGGTCAGGAGATCGAGACCATCCTGGCTAACACAGTGAAACCCCGTCTCTACTAAAAATACAAAAAAAAAAAAACAAAAATTAGCCAGGTTTGATGGCGGGCGCCTGTATTCCCAGCTACTCGGGAGGCTGAGGCAGGAGAATGGCGTGAACCCGGGAGGCAGAGCTTGTAGTGAGCCAAGATCGCACCATTGCCCTTCAGCCTGGGTGACAGAGAGAGACTCCATCTCAAAATAAATAAATAAATAAATAAATTTTAGTATGAAAAGGAAGGAGTAGTCATCTCTGTGAAAGTGACAATGGCTGTTTAGTGAAGAATCAATAACCATAACTCTCTAAAGCAGTGCTATCCAAGAGAAATGAAATCCAAACCACTTATGTAAATTACATTGTGTAGTAGTCACATTTAGAAAGTGAAAAGAGGAGACTGACATGTGACATGTGCCTGTAGTCCCAGCTACTCAGGAGGCTGGGGTGGGAGGATCATGTGAGCTCAGGAATTCAAGGTTACAGTAAGCTATGATTGTGTGACTGCACTCCAGCCTGGGCAACAGAGCAAGACCCTATCTCAAAAAAAAGTACAATGGACCAGATAAAATTAATTTTAATAATCTATTGTATTTTACTCAGCATATTCAAACCATTATTTCAATATATAATCATATAAATTGAGATCTTTTATGTTCTTTTTCTGTACTAAATCTTGGAAATCCAGTGGGTGTTTTACACTTCTGCCATCCCTTGCTTTTGACTAGCTCCATTTCAAATGCACAGTAAACGCATGTGGCACATGTCTACTATATTGGACAGAGCAACTCTATAGAACTGCCATTTAATTAATAGAGGCAATTATTATGAACTGCGGGAACCTTTTTTTTTTTTTTTTTTTGAGACAAGTCTCTTTCTATCCTCAAGGCTAGAAAGCAATGGAACAATCATGGCTTACTGCAGCCTCAACCTCGTAGGCTCAAGGGATCCTCCCACCTTAGCCTCCTGAGTAGCTGGAACCACAGGTGAATAACACCATACTCAACTAATACTTTTTTTTTGTAGATACAGTGTTTTCCTATGTTGCCTAATCTGGTAGAACTTTTTAATAGTTACTATACTCAGATTGCATTGCAAGTGTCTGTAAGCTCTCTTTCCATGATAAAGAAACTCAAATTGGAATTGTCAAATTATTCATTGTGGATATGACTGAAACAAGAAAGAAAACCAGGAACTTGAGTCAATGAACACAAATTCAGAGAGGATCCTTGACTCTGCATTGAAAAATCTGACAAATGAATGTAAGTTTTAAGTTAAATGGGTTTATGGTATATGCAGGGCTTTTTTATTTTTATTTTTTGTAAAATGATTGTCCATGTTAACATAACATTTTTGATTAACCAAAAAATACTGTAACAGTAACATTGGATAAAAGAGCATCTATTGTAATTGGAATGCTTTTAAACTAATTAATTTTAATTGAATTCAACAAATGTTTAGTGAGCATCTTCTATTTTGTGAACTTTTTTCCTGACTCTAAGGATTACACAGATTACTAAAGGGCATAAGACAATAAAAGCAATTGCAACACAACAAGTAAGAAAGAAGTCAAATGATAGGGCAATTGTGTTTGATTGGAGAATCATGAAAATATCCCATGGGGAAAAAAATAGCTTTTGATATAAGCCTTGAAGGATGAGTAGATTTTCATCACAGAGATGAACAAAAGAAGAATATTTTTAAATAGAGATTACAGGACTTTCCTGATGGACAACTTTCCTATCAGTACTATCAGCACCTACTATCACATGACCAAAAGATGTATAAGCTCTCGTGAAAAAGATGTGGGGATTTTAATTGCTCTCAGCCTCAACATAGGCTAGAAAAGTTTGATGTTCAGTGTAGGAAGAAACTAGTGGCCAATGGTTGTTTAGAACACTGCTGAGTGCTCAGGGGAACCTCAGGAAAGAGGCAAAGGGAGTTGGGCTGGATCTGTTAGGAAAAGGATTCTCACAGAAAGTAGTTTATGAGATGAATGTTCCAGCAACTGTGTATATATTTTATCAGAACAAGGGGAAAGTAAGAGCACAAAGAGAGGCTGGGACAGTCTGGGTAGGGGCTACTGCACTTAATTTGGAGTCAAAAGGTAAAGGTTCACCCACACCTGCTACCTCTGTAAGCCTAGGCACATCACTCAGCCACTCTGAGCTTCAGTTTCCAGTATCCCAGGAGTGCTATAGGGATTAAACGAGACAAGCTAGGTGGACATCCTCAGCCAAATGTGAACATTACCCAGATTTTAGGTACTAGTTACTGTGATTATTATTATTACCATTAGAAAGGTTTTGCATTTATCCCTATGTGAAGCAATAAAATCCTGGAATGCAGTGGAGGCAAAAAAACATTGACAAGAGGAAACAGGAAAAATACAGTGAAGAGAAAAACTCAAAGTTGGTCATTGATTGGATTGGTGGTGGCTGGGACCACAGAGCTAAGAATAAAAAAAATTTTTTTTTCATTAATGACAAACGAAGCAAAAAAACTTCAGCATATGGTTTGCAGCCATCAAATGGCAGCCTTTTTCACTGAAGCCACCACTTGGCTTGCATTTTATATCCAACTTTACATTCCAATACCCTGTCCCCCACTTCCATTAGCGATTCAAAATTTTCTTTCTCTCCCTCCACACCGAAGCTAAACCGCAGGACAGGAAAAAGCATGTGGCTTGGTGTGCTAAAAGTTATTGTCATTTATTAACTCCTACTTTCAAGGCCAGAAATGACAAATAGAATGCTGAGCCACTGCTACTAGTAGAGGAAAAATATGCTCTTAAAATTGATAGGATGCACACCCACCATTCTCCTCATTGCCGGCCACCAATATATCAACTGTTGCCAAGTGATTACAGCCTATGACCACCAGTGGCCAGATACTGATTTCTCTTGTATTCAGCAGCAGTTGAAGTTATGCATATGCATGCACACACACACAGACACACACACACTTACACTCAGAGTACACTTTAAACCTTATAATCAAATTAATTTTCTGTCAGAAAAAGTATTTTTATTTTTAGGACAACACAGTAAGAGTTTTAAAAAAAATCTTTTAATTAGAACTAACTCTAAAATGATACTTCATCAAATCATTTGAAAGGAAGTATAACCATCCCAATCCTGCACTCATTTGTACAACAAAGTCTAGATTGGTACTAATTATGTGACACTTGTCAATTCCTTGCAATATGCCTCATCATGAGTAGATTCTTTAAGCTCAGAGGTAGAATAGGTAAACCATTCACAGGATGCTACAGATACCAGGAAACAGTCATTATCTTCTCTGCAAGTCCAATTGTATATATCTTTCAAGGTTGTTCATTGTTTTGAATTATATTGTCCAATTTTCCTCCATTAGAGTAGATAATGGAGCATGAACTATATTTGGTAAGATCTATGATCTAGGAGTAGGGCATACCCTAAGCAAAATTATGACACAGAAAAAATGTCTTTAATATCCTTGGATCTCTCTTTTGACCATTTTTCTTACATATCTACCCATCCTCCTTCATCTGTGGCTTCTTTTGGGACTTCTTTCTCCAATGGTATCCTATAATCGAGATCTTTCTTGTCTTACCCTGGATTAACAACATTTATATATCTTGTATTTTATTATTTAAAAGGCATGGTCTTCATTCATGAATGCTATACCAAAGAGAGTTACCTCAGTGGTAATGTAAGGCTTTGTGGCTAGCCAAAGAGGTTTTCCATGTTCTTCAAATCATATCCTCTAACATCACACTCAGGGTGATGTGCAGGTAAAGGAAAATATGTCAAAGCACCTTGTTAACTTCAAACAGCTCCTTAAATGAAAGAAAGCATTATTATTATTCTGCCTGCACAAAGGGTTACTGGGGTGCTGGAGCTGGCTTATGCCGGTTTGCCAAAGCCAACTGTGTACATCTCTTCCTTTAGCTTCACTCAATGACATCAAGTTGGAGGTTTGATATCAGCCCCAGTGGAAATATTTACACCATGATAATTGGTAAATGCTACATATCAGGGCTTCTCCCTGCACCTCCTAGAGAGCCAGTTCACCAGCACACCACTGCATGAGATCATCTTTATGTAGAAATAGATGGCATCCTGAATTTTTTTTTTTAATTTTTTGGCCCATTGAGTTGCCCTATTTTCCTGATTAGTCCTCTTCCCTTGCCAACATAACATGAAAGGATTTGCCCACGTACATACATATCTCAACTCACTGTAATAATTAGCTTAATCATGGCTTTTCTATTCACTGGTATATGCTCAGCACCTACACTGCCTAACATATAGAAGGTGAAAAATATTAGTTGATTAAATGAGCACACAGACATCCCACATCTACACTTGTGTGTGAACAGACACACACACATACGCCCACTGAGTCTGAGTTAACATGAGAGAGCTATTTATAAACAACACTTCAGTAGTAAAGGGCCATTTTATTTTCTGTGTTAGAATATTTACCTGGTTTATTGCCAATGGCCTAAAATTCCTGGAGAAGCAACTGTTAACAACAGACAGGATCAAAAGCTATTTAAATATTGCAGAAAAACATGTTGTGGTACTTTTAAGTTTTATTATCCTCTTAGGAAAAAGACTAACTTTTGAAGTGCAAGTCGTCCAAAACAAATCTTTTTAAGTCCCCAAGATGCACCAATATGCTTAATGGGCAAAATTGCCTCATCTCATACCATCACTGATTCCAACTTCAGAGTCACTAGCTCTCTCCTTCCTTTTGCTCAAACAACCTTCTCACCGTCTGTTCACTCTTCAGTCAGACCCCACAGAAACCACGCTGTCAAAGGTCACAATGACCTTCCAAGTGGCAATCTCCAGGCCATTTCTCAGTTTTTTAAATCCCTCTGCTGCGTTTGGCACTGTTGTCTTCTGCTGAGTCTCATTCTGGCCACTTTCAATTTCCCCCGGCCTGCCAGTATGTGTCAGCGCCCCTTCCTGGAGTTCCCCCAGCCCTGCCCCACAGTTCCTGGCTCTTACTTTCCCTTGCTCTTTGACTCCTGACCTCTTGGTGTCCTGCACACTTTGGCTGCTATTCCCCTACCTCACTCACAGGATTGTCACATCCCTGTCACAAAGAAGGCTCTCACATATGTATCACATAATGAACACAAATTTCATGCCCACACATACACCCAGGTGCACACATGCATGCACAGGTATGTGCGTGTGCATACAAACATATAGTGACACGTCCATTATCTCACTTCTTAGCCCTCATCTGTGTGTGTGGACTTCCCCCCTCTGCCTTTCAGCACGTCTGGCTCTTCCCCGCAATTCCCCTCCTTGCCTCTAGGGGGAAAACTGTGCCTCAGTCCCAGCCTGATGTTGAAAAAGTCCTCAGTTATTCTCCCCTCCCCTTAATTTAGGTGAGATTCACTCACCTAAGTTAGTTATAGGTCCCGCCCCATCTTCTCTTCCCTTAAAGGCAGAGGTACCTCAGGCGCTGTCTTTGACTTTCTCTGGTCTCTATCCCAAAGTTACCACTTTATCTCATAGAATCCCATGGCTTCAACTATCCCCTACATATATTCATATTCCCCAAAAGCAAACCTGAAGAAGATCTGAATTAAATCTCTAGTTGTAGCTTCCACTGACACTGAAGTCTCAATATGCCCCAACCCAACCTTTTTATCTTCTCCCTCAAATGTATTTTACTTTGCATTAATGACACTAGACCCTAATTACTCCTGTGAGAACTACTAAATGTACTTGTGATTCTCCCCTCTCTCTCTCTCCTCAACTTTCATTCATTTGCTGAATTCTGAGGATTCTCCCTCTGCAAGAGTTCTCACCTCTGTCTCTGCATTACCACTGCCTATTGCCACAGTTCAGGCATTGGGCGTTTCTCATATGAACCATCACAGTGAAATGCTAACTGACCACACCACGATGAGCCTTTCTCCCTCAACTCAGCTGCCGTACTCACCTGCTAGACTTGTCTTTCTAAGCTCAGTATGAGGCTGTATGTCACTCTTTGTATTTTCCACTGCCAACAACAATGTCTGCACAAGATTACCAGCAGACTGCCTACATCTGAATCATCCAGGAGGCTGACTTACAATGCAGATTTCTAAGCTCTACTTCAAGCCAGCTGAATTAAATCAGTAGGTCCCAGAAATCTACATGTTCAGCCAAGTCCCTTTATAAGCCTTCAGCCCACTACAGCAGGAGAGCCACTGGCATACAGCTTCCTCTGTAGGGCATTTAAAGCCTTTCACTATCTGGCCCCTGCTTACCTTTTAATCTGATTTTCGCCAGTCCCTTCACCCATACCCTCATTCTCCATACTTACCCTGTGCCTTTGGGTGTTTCTCTCCCTGAAATGCTCTCTGCCTTTTGCTGCCAGATCTTACTAAAGCTTAGCCCTAAATTCACATGCTCCGTGGAATCATCTGTGATGCCTCCAGTTATATCAGATTCCTACCTCTTCAGGACCTCTGTTACCCTCAATAAAACAGGATTTGTTCAGCTGGTGAGTAACTCCACAAGAACACAAGTTTTGATCAATAAGAGTTTTATTACTTCGTGCAAGTAAGGATGACACTGGGAGTGTTCTCCAAAGCAGTGTCTCCCAGAGGGAAGGGGACAGGAGGGTTTTATGGGGCAATGGAGAAGGGAGAGGGTGCATCATGGCAGGTAGAGGAGAGGTCCCAGTTGCACAGACATGATGAGTCATCATGCCCGCATATGGGTTGCATGTCATGTTAATGCAGGTATAGCTCCTCCCAGGGTGGAGACTTTGGCATGATAATGAGGAAAGTCCACTCGAGTTCATCTATAAGTTGCCAGGATCAGTCAGGACCTGGTTTAAACCAACAAGGTGACTGCATTCCACACATGCTGAAGGGCAGGAGGCTGTAAAACAGACTGACCAGACTGACTGCTCAACTTGATTAGATTCCTGTCATCCCTGGAGACCCTCCCTGTCTGTTGATACTCTTATATACTTTATAACAGTGTATCTCCATGCATTATAGTACCCCTTTCCTTTTTGGCCAAATACCTCTTAAGGGCAAGAACCAAGTTTTACTTATCCTTTTACCCCGGTGTCTGACACATAGTCAGTGCTCAATAAAATGATGTTTGAATGAATGACTGCATAAATATTGTCTTCCACCACTGCAATTCAAACATCAGACTCCATGGATAGCAGCATTTAGAAAAACACTTATATCTAACCATAATGGTTCTGACAGGTTCCTGATAACTCTGGAAGTGTTATGCATTCCTCAGACTGAGAGGACCCAAATTTCATTTCTGAAATTCAGAGGACATCACAAGGAGACAGTACCATTTAAATTTCTCTTTCCAATTAAGGGCACAGACACATATTCCGTTAGTTTGTACTGAAAGAGCCATTCATAGAATAGCCAACAGCTAAGGCCTAATTCTCAGACTAATGAGTAACTAAAGATATTTTTGAAAAAGCTGAATGTCGACAATATGACAGGGACACCAGAAAAACAAGGCTGTGGATGGCACTTGCCATCTGTCATCTGTCCAACAGTTGATGGCATTATTTGAATAACCCCTGAGTTTGTGGATTAGTCTTGTGGACCAGGGATAGGAGTGGAGGGGTTAAGAAGAAGGAAGTCACAAGGTCCCCTCTTTTCAAGAGTTTACAGTTCAGTTAGAACCACCTAAATGCTGTATGTGGCAAAAACCCACATACAGAAGTGTCGTAGAGACTGCACATTGACCTAATGTAGAAACAAAGCCCACAGCTGCTGGGGAAAGGAAGAGATTCGAGATTTATTTGTAATCAGAATTTTGGCACGGGAAGAGCCTACAGAGACCATGTAATACAGCAGTCTCATTTCACAAATGAAAACTAAATGCAGAGTGAAGTGACTTTTCCAAAGCCATTCAAATTGTTTAACCAGGAAACCTTTCAGATAGAAATAAAATATGCCTGTAAAAAGAGAAGGTAAGTTTTTCAGAGAGCTATGTTGGAGGAGGGAAAAACTATGTGAGGAGAAAAAGAGAAAGAGGTTTCTGCAGAAGGAGAAGAGGCAAATGAGCAACTTTGGGAGATGAAAGCAACAATTTCTAGTGCAGTGCAAAGAAGAGTGATGAGGAGTGAGACTGGGGTGTCACGTTGGAAGTGGAGACCAGCCTTTATGAATGGAAAGTCTTAGTTAGAAGAAAGAGGAGGGTTGTTATGAACCCAATTGGGTTCCAGCACTATATAATAAATTCCTGTGCTGTTAGAATCCAACCTCACTCAATCACAAATTTTTGAAGCTGGAAAGACCTTGAAGGAAAACTAAGGAACTCATCTTAGAGAGGAATAAGCCCAGGTTCAGAAGGAGGCAGGGCACGTGTGTGGTCTTTGGAAACATGCTGATTCTAGTTTCAACACTTATCAGCCATATGTCTTTGAGCCACTTATTGAAGCTCTTTGAGCCTTTGTTGCCTTTCCTGTAAGAAGGAGATATATTCAACTCATAGTGTTGTTATAGGGGTTAGACTATCATGCATCATTAGCACCTGGCCTAGTGTGAGCCCATAAATGGAATTCAGTGAATGCTTCTTCTGCCTCCCTTTGTGCTAAGAGATGAGTTGCCTTGCCCAGGTCATCAGCTTATGCACGGCAAAGACAAGGCAGAAACTTTAATGTTTAAACCTAAAACTCCAAGCTACAGCCCTAAAACAGGCTGCCCGTCTTGCAAACTCTACCTAGGCTCCCACCAAAGTACTTAGGATCCTTTTGAAAAGGGGCAGTTCTGGAATTGCCGTAAGAGACTGGGAATTCACAATCAGAACTTCATTTGCTTTCCTTCCTGAAGTTTGTCTTTAGTGAGCTCACAGCCTTGATGAATGAAGAAACAAACCCATCTCAAACAAGCAAAAAATAAAGAGGGCAGATCAAAGACAAGCCCTCCATGAAAGTATGTCAGCTGGGGATAGAGGATAAAAACTTTTTTGTTGCTGAATGAAAAAGCTCTTTTGGCTCCATGATTTCCTAGGGATTATAATAATAACGGTCTGGATTATCAATACAATTCACATCTGAATGTGCTTCACATTTCTCAAAACCTGAAGATTGGAAACTAAACTGTTGAAAGCCAATCAGTCCTGGCCAGGTAGAGGTGCAAGAGACTCTTGAGCTGTAGGAAGTTTTATCAATATGACAGATACCCTTTGAGGGATGAGCTATTGGCATGCGGGCATTTAAGTCCTGGACAGAATGTAAATATTAAGACTTTAAAATAATAAATACAATATGGCCCAAATGAATCTTTTTATCTTCTACCTCAAACATAACTAGTGCTCTTATCAATGACCTGGGACAGTGCCTTTTTTTTTTTTTTTTTTTTTCAATTCTGCTGAAATTTGTTAAGCATTTCTCAGGTTCCAAATAATTTTCTGACACTAGCATTACAAAAGTGACTAAGACATGGTCCCTATTTTCCAAAATTTGTTTAAATCCCAGCTCAAATCATGTCACTCCTCTGATCTAAACCCTGCATTATCGCTCCATCTCACTCAGACGAAAGCCAACATCCTTGCAGTGGCCACCAGCTCCTACCTGATCTCCTCGGCCCTTCCTCACTGACCTCATCACATACTACTCTCTCTGTTGATGATACTGAATATGCCAGGATCCTCCTGCCTTTGTTAATGAATGCATTTTTCTTTCAGGAAAAGAGATGAGCTCTATGAGGAAATGCAAAAAGCAATTATAATTTCAATTGTGGAAAAAGAAAACTCAGAAGTCAACTTAAGAACTTGCCAGTCAGACTGCTTTTTGAGGGAGCTGTCCCATGAGCTGGCGTTGCTATCTGAGGTGAACCACCCAGCTAGCTGGATGACTTGACTACCTAGAGGGAAAACTTGACCATTCATACAGCAGAGAAAGACGTGACTAAAGAACACTGTCCCCACTATACACTTCCATCCTGCATGACATCAGTGAATTTTTGACTTCCCTTAGGTTAGCAAAGTATGGAAACGAATTTCAGGCCAAATGACAATACATTCATGATCGCTGGACAGTTTTATTATCTGGATCCTGGGGCAGTGCATGCAGTGTTTGTCCTGGAGCAACCTCTTTAATGGGCCACCTCTGCTTCAGCAACATGCTGGAAGCTTCGTAGATAGGTAACATTCTCTAGCTTGCTACCCAGCCCCCTTGGTGTCATGTTTTCTCTTCTCCCCCATCCTCCTGTGTAGTGCACGTGCTCTCCAGACTCTCCCCAAGGCTCTGTCCCTGTCCCACCTTCCCTCTCTGAGAACTTCCCACTTCCGCTCCTCTCCTTCAGGTAAGGACTTTATTTTTCTCTCTGACTCAACACATATGCAGATAACCTGCAGGTCAGACCCTTCTTTGTTGTATTCGGTCTCTAAGATCCTGGGCCTATTTGTTACTCATATTGTCTAGATCTTGGGAGCAGAGCCATGTCCAAAGATCATGGAATTCTTTGCACACACAGTGGACACCTGACCTGCCATCAGGGTGGAGGCTTTCCTGATGCCCCTCCCACCCGAGCCAGGTGTGAGTGGAAGGGATGAATCTCAGAGGGTTAAATAAGTTATGAGCCTTAGTTCACAATATATTATCATCTTTGATTTGGGTTAATCTTTGATTTAATTGGCTATCACTTTTATTCCCATTCTTCATTCCCATGCCCCATCCATAGGCAATCATATCTATGTGTTTAATGTTTACCTTTTTATCTGTAAATGCCCTTATAAAATATGCATTATTATTTGGGGTACATATATTTTTCACTTACATAGATAGTATTGAATTATTTATCTTTTTCCCCCCATTCAGCACTACGCTTTTAAGGTGCATGCATGTCATTCTGTGGGCTTCTATCTGCAGCATGGTCAGCCACAGTGTGCATCTGTGTGTCATGCTCTCTGCCTTCCCAGCCCCTGACAAACACACACAATGCTGTGGAAAACATCACACTATATATTCATGTCTTCATATGAGGGGCATATTCCCAAGGGTGAAATTAAGCCCTATAAGAGGAACGAGCTATAGACACAGGAATGTAGGTATAGATAGATGTAGATGGCAAACATAGATATTTAAATTCATATGCTTACCTTGACTAAGAATGTATTATGCCAGATGCCAGACAGAACCAACCCCTTCTTCCCCTATACCTCTATTCTGCCCCTTACCAATTTCTAGCATAGCACTTGCTAGAGCACCCAGAAGGAAAGGGGCCCCTTCCTAACCACTACCTGCACACATATCTCATTCATAAATCATAGCCAGGTTTCCAAGTTAAATAATAACTTCTCTACAGAGTCTTCCTTGATCCACACAGCTGGAAACAACTGCTCTGTAGTCTGAATTCTTGGTATCTTAGTATCTTTTGTCTGATAACTTAATATTTTTCAAAGGATACCAATCATAGTTACACAGAGGTTTAATCGCTCCTCTAAGCTCTAAACCTGTGAACAAAGGATTACCACATGAGTCATCTTGGTGACTTGGTGGTTATAACATGGGCTTTGAAGTCTAACAGAACTGAGTTTGTCTCTGCTCTGTCATTTCTAAGCTGTGTGACTGTTAAACAAGTTAATTCAATTCTCTTAGCCTTAGTTTCCCCATGTTGATACTGCCTATCTTAATGATTTATGGAAGAACCAAATGAAAAGCTGCACATAAGACAGTCCAGTGCCTATCATATACAACAAGCTCAATAAGTGGTAGCTGCCATTAGAACTGTCATGACCATCATTATTGTCAAGCGGCTGTAAGAATATGGGACAGTTCCTACAGTGGTAGACACTCAGGAATTGTGTTGTAAATGAACAAGCCTCAGAAACAAAAACTGCCTTGTCCAAGGTCACCTGGATGGAAACTGTCAGGACTGGTACTTAAACACAAGCCTTCTTTGTGGCCTACCTTCTCTAAAACTAAGCTTACTATTTTTTAGAAAAAAAAAAAAAAATAGCTATTTATAGGACTGGAACAGTGAGACAAGAGGAACTGAATTTCTATATCACTTCAATCAGAGAAATTGAAATTGCATGTATGGGGGTCAGGGACTCTGCCAAGTCTCCATCTGGTGACACTTCCCCTCGTCCTGGTTGGTGGTGGTGTCAGGAGGGCTCTATGAGATGACATACACGTAATACACTAGACCAGTGTAGGCAGGTAGCAGATACAGGAATCTGCCCTTATTATTACCAGCCCCTTGGCCCAGAGACACAGAGGATTTCTCCTGCTTCTTCCCATGTAAAGCAACCATCTCCCTCTTCCGCCTGGGGAAAACCTCAGTTCAACCTTCCAACCTTTCTCAAAGAAGGCTGGCTGTTCAGATTCAATAAAACACAATCTATGTGATAAAAAAACAAAAACTTTTAGCAGCTCATTAAAAAGTTCCGTAGGTTTCATGAGCATCAAATGGCTTTCTGCAATCAATATTTGCAGGCTCTGGAGTGAAAGAATTAGAATCATGAAGATTAAACGCTTTCTTCCTTAAAAAATAAAAGAAAGAAATCTGTCTATAACTGAATAGAAAAAACTGATGAGACAAGGAACACAGGTGGGAGTAGCCAGGTTCTACTTCCCAAGAAAGGTCCAGCACACTGGCCTGGCCTGTCTGCTATCCACAGAACCCTGTGCTGAGGGAGGGGGCCCGGGGACCAGGCAGGTCCAAGCAGGTTATTCATCCAGAGTTGCCCCATATGGATTCCAGTAAAGGAATGATGAGAACTATGATATCCAGAGAAAGTTTTAAATTATACTGTGAAGAAAAGCCTGCCTCTAACATCAAAAGGTGCCCAGGAGCGTGTCAACATGGAAGGCTCAGGGCAGGTTAGTCCAGCCATTTGGGAGTAAACGTCCTGAATAGAGCCCTAGAGCCCAGGGCTACTCTTGAGTGAAGCAGTTCTGCAAAGAAGAAGCTGGAAAGGTTTGTTCTACTTAAATCCCTGGAGATACAGGTAGTGTCTTCTTGGGGTGGCCAAGGCCCCAAAAACTATCTCCCCAGACTGCCAAAGGGAATCGTAAAGTAAGTTAGAGTGAAGGGGACACTCAGTGTGACACAAATGCATGCAAGGGCGGGACTGTGTTTGACTGGGGAGCATGGAGCCTCTTGGGGTCCCAGCATCCTGCAGGGCAGAAGCAACAGTGTCATGAATTAGCTGCACAGCAAGGGTCCATAGGGTGCCCCAGCAGAGGTAGGTGGGCTGAGGATGAGTCAGAGTGTTGCAAGGCCAGCAGCCAGCAAGGACCTTTGCTAGAACACCAGGCTGGTGGATGCCAATCATTACAAAACAGAAGAGGTCAGGAGCTGTTTATTCCCTGCACTGTTTTGTTGTAATTGCTCCAGGAGGTCCCCCAGGACCCACAGGCACAGGCCACTGACCTGAAGAACTTTTTAGTTTCTCCACTGAAGTCTGTTCCCAATCACAGCAGAGATGGACCTACTAGGACTGACAGAGACCCAAATTGCAACAAAGATGAAGTTTAAGAAGGCCAGGTCTGGGACAAACAGCTCTAAAGATCTCCATGCCCTCCATGAAGCCATGTTCACGCTCAGCAAATGCACGCCCTGTGAGGGGGAGTCCTGTGTGAGTGCCTGTAGCCCCTCTGTGTGATCTGTCACCACCAGCTGCAGACCAAGTGGCTCCCCGTGCAGCAGGGGAGGTGAACAAAGAATCGTGTTTCTCTGCTTCTTTGCCCCTGTATGTTGAGTTTATTTTCATCCCTAAGGCTCCATTCAGGCAGAACTCTCTAGCCTGACCTCCCCCGGGGGTGGCATTACCAGCCCATCCATCTTAATGAAATAACTGAAGTGGAGGTACAGAAAGACTTAAAGACTTAGATTGCAGTTGAGCACCAAGTAATTGATCTGATCGTTGGTGATAAATCCAATTCAGGCATCTTAATGACTGAAGGCAGTTATTAAGACAACAAGTGACATTGCCTAGTCATGGCTATTTTAGTCTCAAAGGTCTGTGTCTGTATGTGAGGCTGGGCCCAACAGCTGACCTGTAAGCAGAAAAAAAAGATTTAAACGGTCCAACAGTGAGGTTTTTGCTCAATTATTTACGTTAATGTTCATCATAGCTTCTTTCTGCAGCCAGACTCTTTGCTTGCACTGGGAGATTATTCTAAGATGTACAAAATGCACTTGCTGCCAAGCCGGATCAGGAGGTGGGGTTGCAGCTTGCAGTGCAATACACAAGTGACACTTCCGTAAAAGCCTCCATGCCGTGTTATTCTCAGCCTGTGTGAAGACTGCATTGTGGGATTCATGCCAGAAACCCAATCTTGTCCCATTTTGTCCCCCCTCCCAATACTTGCTTTGTTCATCTGAAGGACCTAATGATACCCAGCAAATGCTAAACAGAAGATTAGGGGAAGGAGAGAGCTGCTCCTGCTGTATTACAGGTGCCTTCAGTGACAGTGCTAGCTCTGAGTCAATGATGACATTACCGCCACCCAGGGAGCAAAGGAGAGCACAGCTACCTCCTCCACCTCAGGACATGACAAAGTCCCATTGTCCTCTGGTTCTGGTTATTGTTCCCTTGAAAAGAGGCAGGGCTGTGGCTTGTTGTGACCCAGAGCTGGTTAGAGCCACCACCCATCCCTTCCCTTCCACTCTCCCAAACCCACACCTCCAAGCAGAAGGTGTGCAGTCCAGAGAGGAACTGGCACATGGGGTTTCCTACAGAGCCATGCTTCACTGCATGAAATGTGACATAGGAGAGTGCACTCCAGGCACCCTGTGTTCCATGTGCTACTCTCTATAGGCAACTCCCGAGTTCTATCACTTTATACCAAAGAAACCATTCCACTGATCTCCCTCCTCAAATCCAACTCTCGATCCCGGATATCTCCTGATGGTCCCTGATCTCCACTCCTCCCTGTTTCCAGCCCCACCACCCTGCAATTACACCGGAAGCACTGGACCAAGAAGCCAGGGCAGAGAATAGCAGATGAGATGAGGATGGTCAGTGTGGCATCGGGGGGTGGGTGGGCTTTAAAGCCTAAAGGGTTAAAGTCTTGCTTCTAATAAGAACATGGATGCAACATGGGTCATAAAGTCAAGGATGGAAGAAAATTCTAGCGGCTTCAGAAAGGCAGAGTTAAGAAGAAATTATTGTAATAAAGCAGTGACTCTCAAATAACTTTTTAGAAATTGAGCTTTGCTTTCAAAAGTATTCTTCCTGGGAACCCCAATATATAGATGAGATAAAAGTGAAAGTCTGGTTGGAGAAGAACCTGTCATCTCATTTTCCCTTGGCCACCTCATTCCCTCCTTCGTGGCAACTCTACAACATCCCCAGGGACCAAGAAGGCTCTGGAGTTAACTGAAAACTCCTGTCACAGTGAAGACAAGAAATAAATGAATTAGGTAGCTGTGGCAACAAATGCCAACAAAAGGCAATTGCTTAACACAACAAAAGCTTTTTGCTCATCCACACAAAGCCAACTGTGGGTCCGGGTGAGGCAGCCATCACATGGAGTGGCTCAGCGCCCCTGGCGTTCTTGCAGCACCTCTGTTCCAACACCTGCCTCCACGATGGGCACAGCGGGAGACTTGTGTCCCTGCTTTTAAGTGCTTCCACTCAGAAATGACACATGTCACTTCCCATTCCAGCTCATGCAGGGGAGCTGGGAAATGTAGACACACATGTGCCAGGAAAGGGAGGAGAGCCAGACATCCTGATGTGTGTCCTGATGAACTTAATAATGTCTATCACAACAAATAAGGCTTATTAGATGAATGAGCCTTGCATTACATTGACTGAGTGCATTACAGCCTATAGACTAGCACTCTACATAGCTTATATCTTCTAGGTAAAGAGTCACAGGAGTCACAGGTTTAAGAAAAAAAAAAGAAAGAAAAATAACATCCAAGACTGGCTTGGAGTCTCACAGCTAAGACCTGGAAAGAAAGGGTCTGGGTCCTATTCACAGTTACATCCCTGCCATGTTGCACAACATCTAACATGAAGTGAGTACTTAGTGTCTATTGAATTATAAGATTGCTATAGCATGATTTTATTATTATTATCATCACCATTTTAAAGTTGATAAAACTGAGGCCAGGTGAGGTAAAGTGGCATTGCCTAAGATAATACAGCCAATTGAAAGGAAAGGCCAAGACTAGAACCCAGATCTTCTAAGTCTGGTGTGATTTCCAGACTCCTCTCCTCTCATTCCTCTCATCAGTCTTTTCCCAGGTCTGCCCATAGCCTCACATTAGTCTTGACCCTGTTTTTCAGGAATATGAAGGTCTCTAAACCCTGGGACACAGGTGTGAGAAGCACCAACAGACCTGACCACAGCCAAGGAACACACCCCCTTGTCTGGTCCTGTAGCTTAGCTTAGACAAGAAACAAATCACAGAGGGGCAAATCTGAATTGTGTACTTAATAAATGACTGTGGATAATGATGGTTGTGGCAGTGATGGGAAGAATGGGCCATTGAATGGGCTACCCCTCTAGCAATAGATCAAGTACTGTGTCCCGTGGTGACAGGCTCAATTACCAACTGGCAGGCATATGAACAACATTGAAGGAATTTCCACAGAAGAAAGGTTCTAAACCCATGGATACCTTGATGTCCTCAGTTTCCCCTTTGGGAAGTGAACACCTGCTCTTTGATATGGCCTTGCCTTGAAAGAAATATAAAAGATTCTGGAAAACAGCTTGGAGAAGTGCAGTGGTTCTCAGTATATGGTCCCTGAGCCAACAGTGTCATCATCACCTGGGAACGCGTTAGAAACACAAATCTCCATGCCGCCCCAGACCTACTGAATCTGACACTCTAGGGACAAAGCTCAACAATCTGTGTTTTATCAAGTGTCCGATGAAGACTAAAGTTTTAAAAACACCAGTGTGGTGGGTAGGGCACCAACTCACTGGTTAGATACATCTGCCCTGGAAGCCCAACTCCAGTATTTACCTGGCAAGTAGCCTGGCAGTAAGAAGAAACAGAATACAGTCATTCCTTGGTGTCACCAGAGGATTGGTTTCAGGACACCCATGGATCCCAAAATCCACTGATGCTCAAGTCCCTGCTATAAAATGGTGTAGTATTTGCACATAAGCTATGCACACTCTCTCATATACTTTAACTCATCTCTAAATTACTTATAGTATCTAATACAATGAAAATGCTGTGTAAATAGTCGTTATATTGTATTAGTTGTTTTACTTGTATTATTTTTACTATTGTGTTGTTATTGTTATTGTTTTCTCTCAAAATATTTTTGATCTGAGGTTAGTTGAATGCACAGATGTGGAACCCACAGATATAGAGGGCCAACTGTCTGTGTGTGTGTGTGTGTGTGTGTGTGTGTGTGTGGTGTGAAATTTATATATATATATATATACACACATATATATGTATATACATATATATATAGAGAGAGAGAGAGAGAGAGAGAGCAAGTTCTGAACATGTGGGGGAACCCACTGACCTCCACATTTGTCCTGGCAAGGCTTTTCACAAGTGCCTTTCCACCCTAACACCCAGAGCTGCCTAAGAAATCATCAGGCTTAATCCAGTCTTGCCCAATATTCATGCTTCCCTCAGTCACCATGCAAAGCCCAAAACCACAGGTGATTTCTAATTCCTGGCCTCTATACCCATGTATTCTATATGTCACCAAATCTCACCCCATTACCCTTTTCTCTTCAACCGGTAAACCCTCCATCTGAAACTCATGGTCAATCATTAGCAAGATCTCCCACAGACCCAACATCTACTCCTGCACCAATTAAAACACAACTCTATCCACTGAAGACGCTAATTCTCCCACAAACCTCTAAAGTAGTGGCTATTTTCTTTCCTACAGCCCCCCCCACCCCCCCACCCCACCCCCCGCTTTTATTTTCTCTTTTTGAGATGGAGTCTCCCTCTGTCTCCAGGGTGGAGTGCAGTGGCACGATCTCAGCTCACTTCAACATCCGCCTTCTGGGTTCAAGCGATTCTTGTGCCTCAGCCTCCCAAGTAGCTGGGATTACAGGCATGCGCCACCACACCAGCTAATTTTTGTATTTTTAGTAGAGGCGGGATTTCACCATGTTGGCCAGAATGATCTCGAGCTCCTGACCTCATGATCCGCCCGCCTCAGCCTCCCAATGTGCTGGGATTACAGGTGTAAGCCACCATGCCTGGCCCCCACACCCCTTTTAATTCTGGTTCTGGATGTGAGACAGGTGACCTTGTTCCTTATTGTTGCTTTTAGACAATAGTCTCTATCTCCTTCCTAAAATTTTCAGCTGTTCTGAAGCTGAGGCCATCAGACCTGCTGCTACCTCTCATTGTTGGACTCATTTACAGAGGTGCTTTTCAAATTTAAAAATGCACATGTGAATCACCCGGGGGGCTTGTTAAACTGTAGATTCTGCTTTAGTAGATATTGGGGGAGGCCTGAGATTCTGCGTTTTAACCAGCTCCCTGTGATGTAGGAGCTGCTGGTCCAGGGACCTCCCATTGTACCAGTAGCAAAGATCTACAGGTTTCTGAATCACTCTTCCTCATTTCTTGATAATTTTATTACCTGGATCACTGTCTTTAACAGTGATCAGTGTCTTTCAACATTGCTCCTGTCATCATTCTTTGTTATTTTAACAAAAATAAATATAAACAATCCATCCAAAACCCTGGCCTCTCAGTTCTTTGGTTTTACTTTTAATTATCTTCTTTTTTTTGTTGTTTTGTTTTTTTTGTTTGTTTGTTTTGAGATGGAGTCTCGCTCTTTTGCCCAGGCTGGAGTGCAGTGGCACAATCTTGGCTCACTGCAACCTCTGCCTCCTGGGTTCAAGCAATTCTCCTGCCTCAGCCTCCTGAGCAGCTGGGATTACAGGCATGTGGCTAATTTTTTTTTTCTCATACCTGGCTAATTTTTTTTTTTTGTATTTTTGTAGAGACGAGGTTTCACCATGTTGGCAAGGCTCTGATCTTGAACTTCTGACTTCAGGCGATCTGCCTGCCATGGCTTCCCAAAGTGTTAGGATTACAGGTGTAAGCCACCACGCCCGGCCAATTATCTTATTTTCTACCTCACCTCATTTACCAGCTTTCTTGGTTATACCATAAACCTTGTCATTAGCAGCAACTATAGCCCTACCATGATATTAATTTCACATGCCCCACACTCACTATACCTGCTCCCTCCCATGAATTCCATGCTTCAACAGTGCTGTGACTCACTGAGGGTTCTAATCCACTACATGTATAACATTTTTCTTACCCCCACCACCACCCCACACCTATCTCATGTGTTTGCTTCCCTCCTTGACCTGTAATTATAATCATTCTGTTGAATTGCTATGGTTTGAATGTGTTCCCTGAAGTTCCTGTGCTGAAAATTTAATCCCCAATGCAACAGTGTTGAGAAGTAGGGCCTTCAAAAGGTGGTAGATTAATATCCTTATTGTCATTACTAAGGAAGTGGTTTTATTATCACGAGAGTAGGTATATTTCAAAAGCAAGCTTGACTCCCGGAGCTCTCTCCCTCTCTCACAAGCACACTCTTGCCCTTCAGCCTTCTTCCATGAGATGCTGCAGCAAGAAGGTCCTCACCAGATGCTGCCACCATGCTCTTGGACTTCCCAGCCTCTAGAACTATGAGCCAAAAAAACTTTCGTTGTTTATGAATTACCCAGTCTGTGGTATTATATTATGGCAACACAAAATAAAGACATGCATATACTCTCAAATCTCTGGCCTCTCTCTAAACTGGCAAAATCTCAAATTTGGTTAAGTTAAACTCTTTATTTTGTGTTCCTTCAGTCAGCACATAGCTAGGGAAAAATACGTAGGCATACTGAATCATCTTGCTTTAACGTCAGTTGGGTTCATGTGTAGTCCTAGTCCATTTGTTTTTCTACTCTCCTAAATCACTCTTCCTTACCTTCTACTCTCCTGTAACTCCTATCTTCCCTCTGCTCTTCATAGACAGATGATAATCTTGCTTCTTATTTCACTGTGACAACTGAAGCAATCAGAATATAATTTCAGGAAGTGTCCCCTATACTATCTACTCACCTACCTGCATCTATGACCATAAAATGTCCCTTTCCCATTGTTGCTAAGGATTAACTTTCCCAAGCTTTTTTGACACAGGCCAATTTCTTCTTTTGTGCCCTTTGGACCCAGTCCTTCTCACCTATCCAAGGGCACAGGTCCAGCAATTTTCCTCTCCTGCTTCTGCATCAACAGTTATTCCTTATGTGCTCAGTAATTCCCAACAATACCCAAACACACTTCCCATCCTAAAAAAAAAAGAAGAAGAAGAAAAACAACAACAACAACAACAAACTTCTTGACACCTACAAGCCCTTCCAATTAACCATGCAAGTTTCTGCTTTGCCTTATAACAAAACTCTTGAAACCACCATCTATAGTCATCTCCAGTTTGCTCCAAAGTTTTGTTTGTCTTATTGGAGCTATATTTTACATAAGGAAGACTGAATATGTTGTATAAGTACAGTTTAAGAAATAAATAGGAAGTAAACACTACTCAACATATCCATTTGGGAGTTTAACATGCATCTTGGACCTATCATGCCCAAAGCAGAACTGTTTAGTTTTGTCCCCTATATCTGTTCTTCCTACAGTTTTCCTCTTATCTCAGGAATAGAAATTCCAACCTTCAAGTTGTTCAGGTTAAACATCTTGGAGTCATCATTGATTCCTATGTTTCTCTCATCTTTGTTTTTTTTTGTTTTTGTTTTTGTTTTTTGAGATGGAGTCCGCTCTGTTGCCCAGGCTGGAGTGCAGTGGCATGATCTCCACTCACTGCAACCTCTGCCTCCCGGGTTCCATGCTATTCTCCTGCCTCAGCCTCCCAAGTAGCTGGGACTACAGGCACCCGCCACCACACCCGGCTAACTTTTTTTTTTTTGTATTTTCAGTAGAGATGGGGTTTCACCGTGTTAGCCAGGATGGTCTCGATCTTCTGACCTCGTGATCTGCCTGCCTCAGCCTCCCAAAGGGATTACAGGCGTGAGCCACCGTGCCCAGCCTTTCTCATCTTTAACACCCAATCCATTAACAAAACATGCTGGCTCTAAAATCAAAATATATCCAAAACCTAACCACTGCTCACCACCCCAACCTCCACCATCCTGCTCCAAACCTCTGCACAGCAACAAAGTTGTTTTTGAAAAATGCAAATAGGTCATATTACTCCTCTCAAAAAACACCCAGTGGCTTCCCATCTCAGTTTAAAATCCTGAGTCCCTACAATGGTCTTCAAGCCCCTCATTACATCCCAAATCTCAGCACGTGCCACCCTCACCCTTCTGCCTCTTCCCTTCATTCCACCACTGGCCTCCTTGTGGCCCTCATATGCACCAAGCAAACTCCTGTCTCAGAGCTATTGCATTTGCTTTTCCTTCTGCCTGGACACTCTTCCCTCAACTTCCCATGAGGCTCAGTCTCTTCTTTCCAGCAGATCTCTGTTCAAATGACTTGTTCAAATTCCCTTTCCTGGTCAGTCTGAAAATAGCACTGCCTCACTCTCTATCCCCTTATCTTGCTTTATTCTTGTTTTTATCAAATTCATCACCACCTGGTTATGAAATTACAGAGATGATAGCTGATAGATAGATAGATAGATAGATAGATAGATAGATAGATAGATATAGATGATAGATAGATTTTATTTGCCTATTTGCGTTTAGTCTCCCCCTAATATAGGCTCTTTGTCTCTTGCTGCTTTATCCCCAGCAACTAGAACCGTGCATGAAATATATGTGCTCAGTAAATATTTATTTGATGAACGAGTGCTAGAAACTCTCCTTCTGACTATGCTCTTAATCACTAACCTATACTGTCTGCCAGAATTTTTTTTATTTCTCCAAATATGTACAGCACACCTAACCAAACCTATCTATCTCATAACCTAAACTATGTTAAATACTTAGCACACATCTAACACATAGTAGGGTTTTAAATATGTTGATTTTCTTCCCTTCTTCCTTCCTTTCCCTTTTTATTTTATTTTGTTTGTTTGAGACAGGGTGTTGCTCTGTCACCCAGGCTGGAGTACAGTGGTCAGTCACGACGCACTGCATCCTTGAACGCCTGGGCTCAAGCCATCCTCCCCATCTCAGCCTCCTGCGTAGCTAGGACTACAAGTGCTTGTCACCACACCCAGCTAATTTTACTTTTTGTACAGATGGGGTCTCGTCATTTTGCGCTGGCTGGTCTCAAACTCCAGGCCTCGAGCAATCCTCCTGCCTCGGCCTTCCAAAATGCTGGGCTAGCAGGTGTGAGCCACCATGTCCAGCCTTTCCTTTCCCTTTTCTAATGGTGAGACAGAAGGTACATCCCAATTTTCCTGGAACAGCACTAGTTTATGCCTGTTGTCCTAGTGTAATTATTAGTAGTGCCCCTTTTTCTATCAAGCATCCTGTTTAGTGACAAATGATGTGGTTATCCTAATATTGGTGCAATTGCAACCTGAGGTGTCCGCTTAAGCTCATTTAGAGTTAATGGCCACGTACGGGGAAGTAATGTCTATTTTCACCAGACATCGTTCTTAGATGGAGTAATATATAATATGTGTTCTCCCTGCCTGCCTCACAGAGCATTTGTGAATAAAAGATGTAGAGATTTTAAATTGCCAATTTCTTTTGTTTTGTTTTTGTTTTTAAAGCTACTTATTTATTTTATGTGTATAAATGTATGGGGCACAAGTATAATTTTGTTACAACGCAGGACTTTTAGGGAGATTTCAAATTTCTAGACACATGGAAAAGGATATTAATATTTTATAGACTAGTATGATGTGGTGGCCTTTGAGTCAAAAGACAGAGGTTGAAATCTTAGTTGTGAACTTTTCTATACTGCTGTCTAGAAAACTCATGTGACCTTCTTCGTCTGTCTGCTGGGTCCATATCATTTCTCCTACTGCTCACTCCAGGTCATGGGACAAATCACATTAGGTAATGTGAATGCTTTGTAAACTCACTGCAGCTTCTTAGTTCCCCAAGGAATCTTTGTTTGATGCTACCAACAAAGAAGTCTTCCAAGACTTTTTGGGAGTGTCATCCCATCCACCCCCAAACTCTGAAAGGACCCAGGTGGTGGGAGAGACAGAAAGAGGACTTGGCTTTCACATCTGGCTGAGTAAATACACAGCAGATGGAGCCCTGGGAAATCAATGCACAGAAGGTGCTTCCTTTTGGAAAAATCTCTATTCTCCAAAGTTGTCAGGCCAGCTCTCAGGAGGGTACAGGAAAAATGACAGGGGAAAAGTGTAAACAATGTAAAACCAAGAATTCCTTGAAGAGTGTTAGCAAAAGCAGTAGCACTATACAACACTGTTCAGCCCTCCTCGAAAGTTCTATGTTTCTGCAAGCCCCTGAATTTACGGAAAGGGGAGTTGGAAGGCTGTGGTGGAGAGAGGAGGAGACAGATGTTCTCGGGAGATCTGTGTGGATATAATAATTCCACTGTCTATCCCTCTGCTGGTGACATACAGCTGCCGTGGGGCAGCTCAGAATTGGCTGTTCCCAGAAGGAACCTCCTTCATCAATGACAGTACAGAAGGGGGCATCATGATGCGGTTATTTTCATTATAGGAAATGGGGGTGTCTGCCTGGTTGCTCTGGGGGTTGTGGGAGGAATATTCTTGTGGGCTGTCAGTTCCTGCCCCAATTGCAGTCTTCCATTACTCCTGCACCTCATGCCCCCACCCCACCACACACACTAACATAAAGAGAAAATCCAGGATATCCAGGGCTAAGGATCACCCTATTCAAAAGTTACCTGACTCTGAAAAAACTCTTTGGCTGAATATAGGAAAGTTTCCCTTTTCTAATGGTGAGAATAACTGTATGTCCCAGTTTTCCTGGAACAGCCCAGTTTACATCTGTTTTCCTACTATAATTATTAGTAGTACCCCCTTTTACTATCAAAATGTCCTGTTTGGTGAGAAATGATATGGTTATCCTAATATCAGTGCAATTGCAACCTGAGGTGTCCTTATTTAAGCTTATGCAGTGCTTTCAAAGATAAAATATCTGTCTCTGGAGGAACTGGGCTTCCTTTCACTGGAAATGTTTAAGCTGAAGATGGTCAGCCTCTTGATGTCTCTTTATGAGGAAATCTAAGGCACAGGAACAGTAGTAGGACTGGGTGACGTCAAAGACCTTTCTCCTCTCCCTTGGAGTAAATGAGCTGGTTGGAGGTTATCGGTGATTCTGAGAGCCTCCATGAACATAACATGTATTGGATACTGTGACCTCCCAAAGAAGAGGCTAAGATCTCTGAACTTAAGGTTAGAATCTAATAGAAAAACCCAGGACAACAACATATTTACTAGGTCTGGAACATCAGGCATAAAGCAACAGTGATGAGAAATATTAATCCAAATTTACAGAAAGAAAGAAAGAAAGGCTCAGAAAGGAAAAGTAATTTGCCTGAGGCCATGAATAAAGGCAGAGGGAGGGCATCTTCTAAGAATCTTTGGTAAATAAAAGGAAATTTAGTTGGACAAGATGGTATGAGACCCATCATCCCTTCCTAGCAGCCCCTCCTTCGTAAGTGGTGGATTGTGAGGGTAGGAGTGACTTATGGCAAAATCCAAGTCCCTCCTGGGACTGGAGTACACTTCAGGCACTGTCTTCCTCTAAACCCCACCACTGCTGCTCCAGTGCAAGTAGGATTCCACCTTAGTTTCCCTCCTTCACCAGATCCCTGTCCCATACATTAGCCTGTTTGATGGGGGCTCTCACAGCTTTCAACAAATGCCACTGAAGGACTAGACTCTACCCTTCTATCTATACGACATACCTCTGACTGGAATCATGCTCAGCTGTGGACTGATTGGTAGAAATCCCAAGAATGTCCCCTGTTGCCCCACAGGGTCAGAGCCTCCCTCCACCTCTCAGGGGTGTTCTTTCTCTTACTACATTGAAATCTGCCTCCTTACAATCCTGCCCACATGAATTGGTTCTCTCTCTGCTATAAGTTTTCTAAATCCTCTTCCATGTGACATTTAAGAAAAGCTCATGTGTCCCTTCATCTTTCTCTTACCAGCCATTGTAACCATCTCTAGTTCTTTTCACCTTTGTCATGTGATACTCTCCCAAGACCTTCTGCCCTGAACACACTTGAGCTTAACAACATTCCTCTTAAACTAGGGGTCTTGGAGAAAGAAGAATTCCCCAAGTCTGTTGTGCCTGGTAAATGGTCAAGGAGATCCACCTTTTCCCTCAGCTTATACATTCTGTGTCTAAAAGTACAGCCCAGATAGGTTTGCTTTGAAAAAAAAAAAAAAGAAAAGCTTTGCTGAGATATATTCACATACCATATAATTCATCCATTTAAAAGTACCAAATTGTAAAAGTATACCCATTTAATTTGTACTAAACTCATGTTGTTTGGTATATTACTTTTTTTCCAGTTGTGCTAAAATATACATAACATACAATTTGCCATTTTAGCCATTTTTAAGAATACTATTCAGTGGCATTAATTATATTCACAATGTCATGTAACCTTTATCAACATCTATTCCCCTAACTTTTTTATCACCCCAAAGATAAATTCTATAACTATTAAGTAATAACTTCCCATTGCTTCCTCCCACCACCCCCCAAAAATTCTACTCTACTTTCTGTTTCTATGAATTTGACGATTTTAGGTGTCTCATATAAGTGGATCATATAATATTTGTCTCTTTGTGTCTGTATTATTTCATTTGGTTAATGTTTTTAAACTTCATCCACGTAATAGCATTCATCAGAACTTCATTTTTACTGCTGAATATTGTTACATTGTATGTATAAACCACATTTTGTTTGTTCATTCATCTTTTGATAGACACTTTGGTTGTTCCCACCTTTTGGCTATTATGAATAATGCTGCAATGAACACTGGTGCACAAGTAACTGAGTCTCTGGTTTCATTTCTTTGGGCACATATCTAGGGGTAGAATTGTTAGGTCATATGGTAATTCTGTGTTTAACTTCTTGAGGAACTGCCAAACTACTTCCATAAGAGCTGATTATTTTACATTCCCATCAACAATGTCTGAGGGTTCCAGTTTTTCCATGTCTCACCAATGCTTGTTATTTAGCATTTTTTCAACTATAGCCATCCTTGTGAGTATAAATTGTTTTCTCATTTTCTCTTTTAAACTTTGTAAAATCAATAGCTAAAACTATTAAACTTTTAAAATAAAACAAAGGAAAAAGACCTTTGACATTGGGTTAAGCAAAATTTCTTAACCAGGACAAATATATAAACTATGAAAAAAATGATAAATGAACTTCATCAAGTTTAAAACCTTTTGCTCTTCAAATCAGAATTTAAAAAATGAAAAGGGAATCTACAGACCAGGAGAAAACTTTTACGGGACATAATTATAAATAGTTGTATTCAGAATACATAAAGAACTTTTACAACTCTGTAACAGGAAAACTAGCAACCCATTAAAATGTACACATGATTTGAACACTTTACAAAGAAGATATATGAATAGCCAATAAGCACATGAAAAAAGCTCAACATCACTATTCAGAAAAACAAAAATTAAAACCACTCTAAATTACCATTCCACAACCCACTAGAGTGGCTAAAGCTAAAAAGACTAATAATACCAAATATTGGCAAGGATACGAACAATTGGAGTTTTCATACCTTGCTGGTGGAAATGCAAAATGCTATGGCCACTTGCAAAACAAAATGTCAGTGTCTTAATACACTTAACACACACTTACCATACGACCCAGGAATTCACAGAAGAGAAATAAAAACATGTGTTCAAAGATGTATATGCTAATGTTCATAGCAGTATAGTTTGTAGTTGCCCTAAATTGGAAGCAACCTAAATGTTTCTCCACTGGAGAATAGATTATTTGAAATTGTGGTATATTTATACTATAGAATACTATTCAACAATAAAAAGGAACAAAATAGTAATAAACACAACAACATGGAAGAATCTCTAAACCATTACGCTAAGTGATATAAAGCAAACACAATAAACTATGTAAGCTATGATTCCTTTTATATGAATTTCTAGAAAAGGCAAAGCTCAAGTAAAAGAAGGCAAATCAGTGGTTTCTTGGGGCCAGGCGTGGGGAGAGGGATTAATTCCTAACAGACTCAAAAGAACTTCTCAGAGTGAGAGAGATAGTCTATATCTTGACTTTGGTGCTGGTTACAAAAAGGCACACAATTCCAAAATTTATCAAATATACATTTAACATAGGTGAATTTTACTGGGGGCAAGTGATACTGCTATGGACTGAATGTCTGCGACTCTCAAAATTCATATGTTGAAATCTTAACCCCTCAAGGTGACGGTATTAGGAGCTGGGGACTTTGGGAGATGATTAGATCATGGGACCCTGCCCTCATGGCCTCATGGTTGTGATTAGTGCCCTTATAAAAGAGACCACAGAGGGCCTGGTGGCGGGTGGCTGTACTCCCAGCTACTTGGGAGGCTGAGGCAGGAGAATGGGGTGAACCCGGGAGGTGGAGCTTGCAGTGAGCTGAGATCGCACCACTGCACTCCAGCCAGGGCGACAGAGCGAGACTCCATCTCACTCCAGCCAGGGCGACAGAGCGAGACTCCGTCTCACTCCAGCCAGGGCGACAGAGCGAGACTCCGTCTCAAAAAAAAAAAAAACAAACAGACCACAGAAAGCTAGCTGCGAAGTATGGTTACAGTGAGAAGAGGTCCATCTACAAAGGAAACAGGCCCTCATCGGACACCAAATCTGCCAGCACCTTGATCTTGGACTTCCCAGACTCAAAACTGTAGGAAATAAATTTCATTTGCTTTATAAGCTATCCAATCTATGATACTTTGTTCCTATATGTTATGTTTAATGTATCTGCCTTAGTCTTAATGTATCTGCCTTAAACAGTCTGTATTTAAGGCATAATATATAGTAACATTAAACAATAGAGTAAACATAGTAACATAAAACGCATAACAAAAAAAAAAAAAAAAAGCTGGCCAAATGAATACCAGAGAGTTGCCTTGATAGTGAAGAAACTGGAGAGGAAAGGCCAGGCTGGCCAGGGCAACCTCTATCCAGGAGTCAAATACCTAAGCCTGGGCCACATGTCCTGCTTCTTTCACCCTAGTTTTGGAAGTTAGTTTCAACCTCATCAACAACAACATTAATAGATTCTAAATCCTAAAGTATGCCAAACAATAAATCTTTTGTCTCATCTAGGTTAGTTCTTGCTTTGTGATTTTTTTAAAAATTTAAAAAAATTTTTAAAAATTCGGGCTATTCATCCTTTCTAAATGACCTGATTACAAGTCTGTAGGTGGGATGGCTTCCATTCAGAAACTTTAATGTGTTGTTATGCTATATGTTTGAAGGAGTAATCAATGGAACTGTTAGTTATGTATCAACCAAAGACACCACAGAAAGGAATACAACACCCGCAGATATTTGTTAGTGCTGAGTAAACATTTGGTAGGATGGATATTTTGAGATCTGGACCCTAGGCCCAGTTTCACCACAGGCAGTAGTAAGCAGAGTAGTAAGCAGAGAAAAAGAGAGTCTCCCACTCAAGATGAGCCCTACAGTCAGTAATTCCAAAGTACATGAAGAAAATGAATATTAAGAAAAATAATTCACTCATCAATTGGAAAACAAAATCATGCCTAATTAAATAAAAAATAAAGCAATATCAAAATAATTTTAAAAGAAACATTTGAAGAGGGAGATATGAATTAAGAACAAATGGGTATAAAATAGAACCAATTTTTAAATCCAGAAATTGGAAAAACGTAGTAATTAGAATTAAAGTGCAAGAGATGGCATAAACTCTAGGCTGGATACAGTCAGAAAGAGATGTAGTGAATCTGAAGACACAACTAAGGAATTTGTCCTGTATATCAAACACAGAGATAAAAGTATAAAAATGTGAAGGAAAGGGGGAACTTAATAAGCCTTGATACTAGAATGAGAGTTTTCAAAATACACCTGATGTGAATTCCAGATGGAGAGAATATGAGAAGTGGTGAGAAGCAATATTCAAAAAGACACAGGCTAAGAATTTCCTGTAAATGAAGAAAGGCAGGGGCTGGCTGATGGAAAGAACACAGTAAGCCTTTCAAAGTGCTGAGGAGAAATAACTGTGAACCCTGAATACAACAGCCAGCTTCAAGTATTTAAGATTTAAAAGATGAAAATTAAAGACGTTGGCTTAATATTTACAAAAATATTTATCTCTGATATAATTTATTATATACTCACTTGCTAAGTAATAAAAGCATACAAATTGTGAACTGAATATGCCACAAATTCATTACAGTAGTTGATCTGGAAGGGAGAGAAACTGGACTAAGGAGAACATAGGCAACTTAGGTATTATAGATAATACTTTATTTTTAGGAAATTAAAGCATATACTGTACGACCAAATGTTACCAGGGTACATGGATTTTTACATTACTTTGAATTTTTAATTCTTTTTTTAATAGAAAAATATTTTAAAGGAAAACACTACAGATCTGGAATAGTTTTGAGGAAAGCAGGAGAATTCATAACAAGTTCTTCCAGGACAAGGGCCTTGTCTTACTTTTGATTCCTCTGCATTTGGCAAAGTGTTTATCACACAGGAGATGCTCAAAGATTGTCTAGTAAGTGAATAAAAACTTACCTAAACACCTAATTACATGGGAAAGCCAATTAAAGCTAAAGATGAGCTTGTTCTTGGACCTATTTCTAACTCAATCATTTATTCATTCTCTCAACATGCCTCCCCAATAAATAGACTAGGTGCTGAGGTCACATCAATAAATAAGACATGGCCCCTGCTCTTACCGAACCCATGTATAGGTAAGTCCTATTAGGTAACCTAATAGGACATACAAGGAGAGAGTGACCATAATAATTGGGTACTAAAGAGTCCAGCTCAGCAGCTACACACTTTAGTTTCCTTCTAGAAAGGTCTTTTCAAGCATTTTCCTTTTTTCTTTCAAAATCAGAATCTCATAGGATGCCAACGACTAGTAAAACTGCAAGAAATGCAAGCAGGAAAGGACATGGAAGGAGGAGATAGCCAAACCAATCAAGTTTCTCCCCTCTGAGAGTCCCATTGCTTCCCCAAAATACTGAAAGGAAACTGCAGGCAAAGAAAAAATATATTCCATTTCTTGGTCTAAAAAGTGTCATTCTGGCATCCACTGCCTTCTGGAGATAAGCTCTGTGCTGGCAAGGGACAGAATTGTGCCAGGAAATTGAGGATGTGCGGGTATTTTCCCAAGCTGTATTAACACTTCTTCTCATGCTTTGCAGAGATTAGAACTTTTATCACTGGCTCACACACATTAAAGAAATTGTATTAAGCTGTAATTTTCTAGGGCAGAATGGACCAAAATTGTTCCCTTTCTAAGGATGCTGTGAGATGACATGGCTGAATATTGACAAGGAATCCAAACCCTAAGTCAAAGCTCTCCCACTTTAAAGTGGATGCAAGTTTCTCATAACGGCAAGACTTGAAGCAATGGAATGGAAGAAAGACGTCACAATTTCCTTTTGATGACAGGCCTCTGGACAGAAGAGAAGCAGGGGTCACCAAGATACTGCCAACTGAAAAATGGTAGTTGAGGAAGTTAAGACAAGAGCATGTAGCTATGAGAGGTAAGGACAGGGTTAAGAGCTGTGCACAGTGGCACGTACCTGTAGTCCCACCTACTCAGGAGGCTGATGTGAGAGGATCCCTTGAACCCAGAAGTTTGAGTCCAGTATGGGCAACATAGCGAGACTCCATATCTTAAAAAACAAAAGGGCGGGGGAAGAGAGAAGGGGTTCAAATATCTGAGCCGGCAAGTCATGGGGGAGGGTGGGAGTCAGAGAGAATAACAGACAAAATGTACAAAAGGCCAGACAGATGGGAGTAGGGGCAGGCACAGACCAAGAGGCTATGATGTGAGAACACCATGATTTTGATGTGGCCATTTATTGAAGGCTTGCCATTGACTACATTTCTTTCAAGTGCTTTAAATCCATGATCTCATTTATTCCTCATCATTACAGGAAGCAGCTATTATAATTCTATATTCTACAGGTAAGGAACATCCACATCACAGAAGTCAAATAGCTAGTGTGGAAGTCAGTCCCTCTAACTCCGCAGCCCACGACATGATGTGACCCAGGCCTCCATGCTGTCCCACCCCACCCCCACCTGACAGGGAGCATCCACACTCTTGTCCAAGCAGAGCACGGCCCAGGGGCAATCAGCCCGAATCTTTGGGTTGAGGCTGACAACACAGCAAAGCCTTCCAGGGCAAGGACAATGTGTTGGTGTTTTCTATTTCCCCAGCACCCAGTCTGGTGGAAGGTCAGTACCCAGCTGTCATTGTAGGTGCACCCACAGCACCCTTGCTGGCAGGAGGACTGGTAAGAAAGTCTAGGCCATGGGGCTGCTGTTGGTCCAGGCTGGGGTGGAGAGTTGCCACTGCCAGTTACCCAGTCTACCTGATGGCTGGCTGCCTGACTGAACTCCTACAAATCAGAGACGTTATTTAGTGCTAAAACAAATTAAGCAGGCTTTAACTATCCATGAAGAACAATTAGGCATTCCCAGAAGAGCACCAAGGCTTGGAATCCAACTACAAAGTGGGGCTGCCATCTGTCTTTATGATTAGCCCTTTTCCAAGCAAGAGAAAAGAGTCATTGCAGGGGTTGGCTCAATCCACAAGGAGGAGCTCCAACTAAATGTGGGACGGTGCAGGAGCGATACAAGGGGCAAGGTATGCCTCTGACCTCTAAAGTTCAGTCTATCTAGAGTGAGAAGGACATTAACAACCCAAGGAACCATACCAATGCCAACCAAGTTGGTATAGTTATGAGCTAGTCCAGAGCAGTAAGAGATCACTGGACCCAGGGGAAGTCAAGATCATCTCTCAAGAGAAAATGAGATTTGCAATGGGCTGTTTAGGATAAATAGAACTTTGGTGAGTAGACAGGAGGGAAGAGGTAGTCTAGATATGAGAAGCAATGGAGCCAAGGCACCCGCAGAGGGAAGCTCCAGGAGAGGAGTCTGGAAAGTTGGAAGAGTGGCTGCAGCCCAAATCTGGCCACCTTGAATGTCAGTCTGAGAAATTAGGACAGAGGTGTGTGCTAGCTATGGCCAAACTAGGCCCCAAACAAGTCCAAACACTGTCACCATCTGCATTTCTGCAGATGTTTCTGTTCTTCCACTGATAATTTGGCAATATTTCCAGGAAAAGGTAGGTGGCTTCAGAGAACTATTGGAGTCCCTAGTCCTCCAGGGATGAAAAAACCATAACCCTATAGTCAAAGGCAATCCAGTCCCTTTCCTAAGCGTTCTGTGGGAGACATTAGCCACTGTGCAAAACCATGAGGGAAATTGATAAAAGGTATATTTCTAGAAATAAACTGGTAGAAGCATGTCTTTGGACAAAATGAAACAAGAAAGAAAATCCTAAGAAAGAAACTGGAAGAAAGAACTCTGGATATATAAGAAGGAAAACACTACAAATTCAAATTGCATATAAAAAGATATTGACTGCTCAAAGACAAAAGGAAAAAATGTATGACCACAATTGTGTAAAGGTTGAAACAGGCCAGGCAGGGTAAAGGTACCACTATTGCCGTGAGATTAACGTTAGAAGGTAGAGGAAAATGTATTAGATTCCTGTGACTGCCATAAAAAATTACTACAAATTTCGTGGCTTAAAACAACAGAAATGTATTCTCTCAGGGTTCTAGAGACCAGGAGTCTGAAACCAAGGTGTCAGCAGGGCCATGCTCCCTCAGAAGGCTCGAGGGGAGACACCTTCCTTGGCTCTTCCAGCTTCTGGTAGCTCCACGCATTCCTTGGTCGGTGGCCGCATCACTGTAATCTTTGCCTCACTCTTCACTTGGCCTCCTCCACTGTGTCTGTGCCTTCTCCTCTCTGTATCTTCTAAGCACATTTGCCACAGGATTTAGGGCCCACCTGCATAATTCAGGATGAGCTCATCTCAAGATCCTTAACTGAATTACATCTGTAAGGAGCCTTTTTCCAAATGAGGCCTACTCACAGGCCCCAGGGGTTAGGACATAGAAATACCTCCTTGGGAATTACCATTCAACTTACTACAGGAACAATTCACTTCCTCTATTTTGTTATCTTGGTTTAAGCTATATTGGACTTTGCACTGTTTCCGTCAATGGATGAGAAAGACCAATGGCAAATATTTTATTGCTGGCAAGCTCCCTATAGCCAGGGCCTCCCAGGGGCCCTGGTAATATGTTGAAGATGGTTGGCCCTCTGGCTCAGATAAATTTGTGGTACCTTGTTAAGTTCATAATGTCCACTGGCATCATGGGAAGAAGCCGTTAAACCTTAACCTTAGCTCAAAGGTTTACAACTTTCAGCTTCTTGCTCCAGTGCTCTTCTGATCCACATACCTCTTCTACTATACCAACCCAAGCCCCACAATAAATCATTACAGCCATTATCTAAAAGGGCAGAATGTGGATACATTTATATTCCCTGCAAAATGATTTCACTTAAAGCTGGTATTCTCAAAAGGCCATTTTTAAACTCTCATCATCTGCAGTGATCTTCAAATACCAGTCTACAGAGCAGTGCTGATGTGCCTTTCTAAGAATCACCTGAAGAGCTTGCTAAAAATATGGATTCCCAAGTCCACTGGAGATTTTTAGTTAAGACATGGAGTGAAGCCCTTGACTTTTTATTTCAATGAACTTCTCAGCTAACTCTGATGGGTACAATGAGGTCGAAATGTTCTGGCAGTATACAGATGTTTCTATCAATTAAATATAAAAGTTATGTAAATCCTGTGAAACAAATGGCCCTAGGCTTCCTGGACCTCCAGACCCAGGCAATGGGACCCTTTGCTACCTCAGTCACCACAGTCCTCCCACTCTCCCCCTTGCTCGCCACATGCAGCCACACTGGCCTGGTTGTTCTACTCCAAACACTTCCTCCTCGGGCCTTCAGCCTTGCTGCTCCTTCTGCCAGGGACACTCCTCCCCAGCCATCTGCATGTCCCTCACCTATTTCAGATCTCCCCTCCAATGTCACCTTATGAGGGACCCTTTCTCTAGCTACTTTATATGCCAACATGCACACACACTAATGCACACTCACCACTCTCTAGCCCATTATCCTGCTCTATTCTTCACAGCAATCATTAGTAATTAATAATTACTAACCATTAATAAGTAATTAATAATTAATCACTTTATAGGTGTATTTATTGATTTTCGTCTGTCTCACAAGAATGTGAGCTCCTGGAGAGCCAAGGTATTGTTTATTTGTTTGCTTGTTTTTCTTGGTTATATTCACACTGTTCTGCTCAGAAGAAGAACTACAAGGTGTTGTGCATTCAATAAACATTTGATGAATTCATGAATAGAAAAAAAAATCTCTGTCTATCACAAAGGGTCAGTACGGAGCACAGCTTTTTAAAATACCTTCAGAGATTTAAGATAAGGACATAAAATGTCAGAGAAGTTTTCCAGCTTTTAAAAAAAAAAAAAAAGCAGGGGTTAGAGACAAGATAATCCTCTGTTTATTTAAGCTTGAGCTTCCTCAATTCTGGTTGAGTCTTTAAAGCTTTATCAGCAGGGTGAAATGAAAGGAACTCAGCTTTGAGATTTTGGAATCCCTTAGCATATCCCAGGAAAAACTGCTGTTCCTAGAAGGAGAGACAGGAATGAGAATGAGAGAAGTGAACAAAGCAAATGTGTTCATCTCCCCAAACTGTCCTCTCTCCTTTTCTGAATCACCCAGATCCTACAGGGAAGGAGGCAAATATATTCAGCCTTAGTTCTGGTGGCCAGTGCTGAGCCACTGAGGCTGGAGGAAGATCTGGCCTCTCAAAACACAGACAGGAAGACAAAAAGCAATACCCAGGGATGATGCACAGAGGAGACTAAAGAGAGCCACAGATGGAATAGGCATTACTCAAAGGGGCTGGACAGAGAGCCAAGGCCAGGATCTGGGCTACACAAATAAAGGAATGTCAAGACAGCAAGCAGTTAAACAGTATAGGGATGAGTAAGAGTGAAAAAGCTACCAGGGGTTTCTGGAAGGTAGAGGCAAAAACTTTTCATAAGGTGGTAGGGAGTTAAAGCACTGAGCAATTTTTGGCACTGTTGTCCATTACAATAGAGACCTAACATACTGGCAGCCATCAAGAGGCTGCTATGATAATCTCACCTAGAGAAAAGTATGTTTGGAAAGAAAAGTGGAAATGAAATGGAGAAGTTTGAAAAAGTTTTAATCCTTAAGATTTCAACTATTCTTAGATGCACTATGAAGTATTTGCTTCTGTAATAGCAATCACATCCCTATAGCAAAATATATACATGTGTGTGTGTATGTGTGTTTGTGTGTTTTCTGGACTTCTCTGGCAACCTGCAACCTGTTCGATGTCTACTTTTTTAAAAGGTAGTTGTAACTAGAAAAAAATTTTTTGTTTGCTTTTGGTTTTTTTGCAACAATTTAATAATTTATTACATTACAGTAGCATCACAGCAGCATTCAATAATGCCACTTGAGGCAAAAGTTTTTCAGTATTTCCAGTATAGATTCTGTTTACAATAATTCATAAATTGGTAAAAGTCATTCTAAGAAAACTTGGCAAATAAAGCTTTGGACTGGAATTGGCATTTCTTTCTCTACTTTTAGAAAGTTTCTTGACACTGATCTTGGCAAAGATTTTCTTAGATATGACCTCAAAAGCACAAGCAACAAAAGCGAAAATAGACAAATGGAATAGCACCAAACTAAAAATCTTCTGCATAGCAAAGAAAACAATCAACAGAGCGAATACATAGCTTATAGAATAGAAGAAAATATTTGCAATTTATATGTCTGATAAGGGGCTAATATCCAAAATATATAAGGAGTTCAAATAACTCAATAGCAAGAAAACAATAATCCAACTTAAAAATGGGCGAAGGACCTAAATAGACATATCTCAAAAAAAGAGATACCAATGGCCAATAGGTATCTGTTAGAAAAGCTTTCATCAAAAAGGCAAAAGATAACAAGTGTTGGCAAGGATGTGGAGAAAGAGAAAACCTCACACATTGTTGGTGGGATTGCAAATTAGCACAGCCCTTACATAAAGCAGTATGAAGGTCTATCAAAAAATTATAAATAGAACTATCATATGATCTAGCAATTCCCATTTCTGTATAGATCCAAAGGAAATGAAATCAGTATGTTAAAGATGTCTGCACTCCCATGTTCACTGCAATATTATTCACAATAGCCAACATATGGAATCAACTTAAGTGTCTATCAACAGTTGAATGGATTTAAAAAATCTGGTTCTCTATATATACAGAATGAAATACTCCAGCCTTTAAAAAGACGGAAATTCTGTCATTTTCAACAACATGGATGGACAAGTAAGACATGATAGTGAAGGAAATGAGCCAGACACAGAAAGAAAAGTGCTGCATGATCTCACTTATCTGTAAAAGTTTAAAAAGTCAAACTCATTGAAGTAAAGGGTAGAATGGTGGTTTCCAGGGTTGGGGGTGGAGACAGGATGGGAGATGTTTGCTGGTCAAAAGATACAAAGTTTTAGTTGGATAACAGGAACATATTCTGGAGACATACTGTACTGCATGGTGACTATAGCTAATAATAGTGTAGTGTGTACTGAAAAATTCCTTAGAGAATACATTTTAATTGTTCTCATCACCAAAAATTGATAAGTATTAAGGTGATGAACATGTTAATTAGCCTCATTTAATTATTCCAAAATGTATCCACACGTCAAAACATGTTGATACCATAAATACATACAATTTCTATTTGCTAATTTAAAATGAATAAAGTGTAATATGTAACTAAAAACAAATATAATTTTTTTTTAAAGGTAGTTAGTCATTCTTTTATTTATTCATTCAGTGTTTCCTAAATGTCAGACAAATGTGTTTTGCCTAGAGGTCACACAGGAAGAAAGTTTAATGAAAACGGAAGTCATCACAAAGTATTATTTAGTCAAGTGCTTAACCATTGAAATTTTACAATTTATTCACCAGCTGAAAAGAATCATTCTGGGCCTCCCCTCACAGATATGACCTGGCAGTGTGTGGAGAACTGATTAGGAAAAGGTGCTATGGCTTGGATATGATTTGTCTGTTTCCACCAAAACTCATGTTGAAATTTGAGCACCATAGGGTGGTGGTAGTGGGAGATGGGGCCAAGTGAGAGGCGTTTGAGTTATGACGGCAGATCCCTCAGGAATGGCCTAGTGCTTTTCTCACAGTAGTGAGTGAGTTCTCGCTCTCCCGAGACTGGATTAGCTCTCGAAAGCAAGGCTCAGTTCCTGCAAGTGTGGATTGTTACAAAGCTGCCACGGCCCCCAGATTTCCCTCTCTTCACATGTCTTTTCCACATTCTCCACTATGTAGTGAGCCAGCACAAAAGCTCTCTCCAGAAGCCGGGGCCATGCCCTTGAACTTCTCAGCCTTCAAAACCATGATCTAAATAAATGTTTTTCTTTTTTTTTTTTTTTTGGTTACTTTTTATTTTAAGTTTAGAGTACACGTAAAGGTTTGTTACACAGGTAAACTTATCTCACGGGGGTTTGTTGAACAGATTATTTTATCACACAGGTATTAAGCCCAGTTAATACCTGGGCTTAATAGTTATCTTTCCTGATCTCTCTCCTCTCACCCTCTACGCTCTGATAGGCCCCAGTGTGTGTCATTCCAGATATTCTTTTATAGCAATACAAAATGGACTAAAACAGAAAGATAAACTCTAAGTGGAATATCACTAAGATAATAATGTTTCCTTCACTCGCTTCATGATGATGGCAGAGAAGTTAGAAGTGTATGTTTCTGGCAGCATGGCAGACAAGATGCCTCAAATGATTCTCTCAATAAAAACAATAAAAATGCACTTTAGAAACACATTGCTAAGCTTACAGTACTAGTAAGAAAAATTGAGCAAACATATAAGGAGGTAAGTGAGCACTAGGGTCATCTTTTGTCCTTACTATCTTTGCTAAAATATAGAGCCTTTGAGCTTCTGCTTGGAGAACTATAGGGAGAGAAGTGGGAATAGAATATAAGCCTAGAGGCTGATGAAGAGGAAAGTTTAATGAGAGGGCCAAAAAAGAGGGGGCATAATTTCAAAGGGTTATCCCTGAGTGTAAAGGTTAATGAGCAATAAAGTTGGCATGCAAATAAGAGACACATGTGTTTTAAAACTAGCATTGGGAAGAAAAAGAAAAAAAAGTCTCACCTAGGAATTTATAAACAAAAAGTTTCTTAATGCCTTTCTATCCAAATTCATGCATTATATGTTATTCAAAAAACTTCTAGGGAAATTTAATTCAAAATTCCCTGGGAGAGAAGAGAGTCCAGGGATATGTCTAAAGCAGTTGTAATTTTTCTCCTGAGGAATAACCTCTAATCCAGGCCTCAAAAAATAGCCACAGGTGAAATTCCAAAAAAAGATAGCTATCATATAGTCAAAACACACAAGGAAATAAGGCCCGGGGTTGACACCCAACAGAAAAAATAATCAGCAAAGTCAAACTACCAAAGATTTTTTAATTGGGCGTAACTAGACATAGAGTACAAAATAATTGTGTTTAATATTTTTAATTAAATGGTCCTTTTAAAATAGGGGCAATAAACAGAGACTATATAGAACAATGAAGCAAATTTGAAAGGAAACCAAAAGTGTCAAGAAATAAAAATATATTAATATGTTACTAAAAACCTATTAGATAGACTAGATCTGAGATTTTTCACAGTTAAAGACAGAATGGGTGAACTGGAAGAGAGATTGAAAAATATTCCTCATAATGTAGAACAGCAAGAAAAGAAGATGAAGAATATGAAGAAGATATATAAATAACTGAGTGATACAGTCTACTAAAGTCTAATTGGAGCTTCCAAAGACATGAATACAGAAGATACTGAGTAGAAGGCAACATTCAAAGGGATAATGACCAAGATTGTTAAAGGATATCAATTCTTAGATTCAGAAAGTCTAACTTTCCCAGAGTTCTCTAAATTAACAATTAAAAAAAACCTCAGAACATTAGAGGAAAAAATTTATAAAAGCATCCTGAGAGAGAAGACCGATCACTTACAAAAGAGTAACAATTAGACTAATAAGACTTGTCAACTGCAATTTAAAAAATCAATAGCTTCAAAGTACTGAAAGAATATAACTGCTAACCAAATGCATACACATGGAAGACTGATTTTTCAAGAAGCACAAAATTAAGTCATTTAGAGAAAAAATTAGAGAATTTATAACCAATAGAACATCAGTAAAATAAATGTTAAAGGATGTATTTCAGATAGAAGGGAAACTATCTATATGGAAGCTATGTGATGTAAAAATGGATAGTAAGTAAAAATATTGGTAAATAAGTGGTTTATCCTAAAAAATTTACTATACTAAACAAAATAATAAGATCTAATGTGAAAGGTTAACAAAATAGGAACCAAACTAAAGTATTGAGCTAGAAAAACGAATATATTGATAGGAAGCTATCAGCGTGAAAATGTCTTGTGTATCACAAGGTAAGTAAAGATAAGCTCAGATTCTGTTAAGCGTATATTTTAAAATGGCTAGAGTAACCATTAAAAAAATAGCATAGCATGTGTAACTTCAAAATATAAAGAAGGAAAAATAGTAAGAAAAATATTTAGATTGATTTAAAGGCAGATTTCAATTGATCTAAAGAAAGGCAAGAAGGAAAGTTAGTGATGAGAGACCAAAAAAAGTGGGATAAGAAGAAAGCACAAAATAAAATGGTACATATAAATCCATATAAGCTGGTACTCACATTAATTATAAAGGAACTAAACTCTTAAGTTATAAGAAAAATACAGGGATACCTCAGAGATATTGCAGATTATATCCAGACCATCACAATAAAGCAAATACTGCAATAAAGCAAGTCACATGAACATTTTGGTTTCCTAGCACATACAAAGGTTATATTTATGCTGTACTCCAAAATACCTAGTCTACTAAGCATCTAATAGCATTATGTAAACAAAGTTCGTATCTTTAATTTTTAGTATACTTTTTTGATTAAAAAATTGCAAACAGTCATCTGAGCCCTCAGTGAGTCATAACCTTTTTTGCTGGTGGAGGGTCTTGCTTTGATATCAATGGTTATTGACTGATCAGGATAGTGGTTGATGAAGGTTGGAGTGACTGTAGTAATTTCTTAGAAGAAGATGATGAAGTTTGCTACATTGGCTCATTCTTCCCTTCACTAAAGATTTCTCTGTAGCATGCAATGCTGATTGACAATGATAATTGAGAGCATTTTATCTACAGTAGAAATTCTTTCCAATTGGAGTCAATCCTCTCAAACCCTGCTGCTGCTTTATCAGCTAAGTTTATGTAATATTCTAAATCTTTTGTTGTCATTTCAACAATATTCACAGCATCTTATCAGGAATAGATTCTATCTCAAGAAACCACTTTCTTTACTCATCCATAAGAAGCAACTTCTCATTCAAGTTTTACCATGAGATTGCAGCAATTCAGTCACATCTTCAGACTCCACTTCTAATTCTAGTTCTCTTGCTATTTCCACCATGTCTGTAGTTACTTCATTCACTGAAGTTTTTAATTCCCCAAATTTGTGCATGAGAGTTGGAATCAGCTTCTTCCAAACTCCTGTTAATGTTGATATTTTGACCTCTGCCCATGAATCACAAATGTTCTTAATGGCATTTAGAATGGTAAATCCTTTCCAGAATGTTTTTAATGGACTTGCCAGATGCATCAGAGGAATCATTATCTATGGCAGCGATAGCCTTACAAAATGTATTTCTTAAATAATAAGACTTGAAAGTTAAAATTACTCCTTGATCATGGGCTGCAGAATGGACGTTGTGTTAGTAGGCATGAAAACAATATTTATCTCCTTGTACAGCTCCATCAGAGCTTTTCGGTGACGAGGTGCATTGTCGAGCAGCAATATTTTGAAAGAAATCTTTTTTTCTAAGCAGTAGTTCTCAACAGCAGGCTTAAAATATTCAGTAAATCATACTGTAAACAGATATAGTGTCATTAGACTTTGTTGTTCCTTTAGACAACACAGGAAGAGTAGATGTAGCATAATTCTTAAATGTCCTGCGATTTTTGGAATGGTAAATGAGCACTGACTTCATTAGAAGTCATCAGCTGCATTATCCCCTAACAAGAGAGTCATCCTATCCTTTGAAACTTTGAGGCCAGTCTCATTGGCGTCTCCTCTCTAGTTATAAAAGTCCTAGATGTCATCTTCTCCCAATATAAGGCTATTTCATCCACACTGAAAAAAAAAATCTGTTGTTTAGTGTAGCCACCTTCATCAATTATCTTAGCTAGGCCTTCTGGATCACACTTGCTGCACCTTCCCCATCAGCACTTGTTGCTTTACCTTGCACTTTTGTTATCAAGATGGTTTCTTTCCTTAAACTTCATAAACCATCCTCTGCTAGCTTCAAATTTTTCTTCTGCAACTTCTTCTTTCTCAGCCTTCATAAAATTTAGCAAGTCAGAGCCTTGCTCTAGAGTAGGTTTCGGCTTACGGGAATATTGTGGCTGATTTGATCTTCTATAGACCACTAAAACTTTCCCCATATCAGCAATAAGCCTGTTTCACTTTCTTATCATCTGTGTATTCACTGGAGTTGCACTTTAATTTCCTTCAAGAACCTTGTCCAATTTTGTTGATCTTTTCAAAAAAACAAGCTCCTGGATTCATTGATTTTTTGCAGGTTTTTTGTGTCTCTGTCTCCTTCAGTTCTGCTTTGATCTTAGTTATTTCTTCCCTTCTGCTAGCTTTTGAATGTGTTTGCTCTTACTTCTCTAGTTGTTTTAATTGTGATGTTAGGGTGTCAATTTTAGATCTTTCCTCCTTTCTCTTGTGGGCATTTAGTGCTATAAATTTCTCTCTACACACTGCTTTAAAGGTGTCCCAGAGATTCTGGTATGTTGTGTCTTTGTTCTCATTGGTTTCAAAGAACATCTTTATTTCTGCCTTCATTTCGTTATGTACCCAGTAGTCATTCAGGAGCAGGTTGTTCAGTTTCCATGTAGTTGAGCGGTTTTGAGTGAGTTTCTGAATCCTGAGTTATAATCTACCCATACGACAATGAGCTAATATCCAGAATCTACAAAGAACTTAAAAAAATTTACAAGAAAAAATCAAACAACCCCATCAAAAAGTGGGCAAAGGATATGAACAGACACTTCTCAGAAGAAGACATTTATGCAGCCAAAAGACACATGAAAAAATGCTCATCATCACTGGCCATCAGAGAAATGCAAATCAAAACCACAATGAGATACCATCTCATACCACTTAGAATGGTGATCATTAAAAAGTCAGGAAACAACAGGTGCTGGAGAGGATGTGGAGAAATAGGAACACTTTTACACTGTTGGTGGGACTGTAAACTAGTTCAACCATTGTGGAAGACAGTGTGGTGATTCCTCAAGGATCTAGAACTAGAAATACCATTTGACCCAGCCATCCCATTACTGGGTATATCCCCAAAGGATTATAAATCATGCTGCTGTAAAGGCACATGCACACGTATGTTTACTGCGGCACTATTCACAATAGAAAAGACTTGGAACCAACCCAAATGTCCATCAATGATAGACTGGATTAAGAAAATGTGGCACATATACACCATGGAATACTATGCAGCCATAAAAAATGATGAGTTCATGTCCTTTGTAGGGACATGGATGAAGCTGGAAAGCATCATTCTAAGCAAACTATCGCAAGGACAGAAAACCAAACATCGCATGTTCTCACTTATAGGTGGGAATTGAACAATGAGAACACTTGGACACAGGAAGGGGAACATCACACACCAGGGCCTATTGTGGGGTGGGGGGAGTGGGGAGGGATAGCATTAGGAGATATATCTAATGTAAATGACAAGTTAATGGGTGCAGCACACCAACATGGCACATGTATACATATGTAACAAACCTGCATGTTGTGCACATGTACCCTAGAACTTAAAGTATCAAAAAAAAAAAAAAGAACCTTTTCCTTTGAATTTACAACTAGGCTAACTGTTTGGCACAAGAGGCCTAGCTTTTGGCCTATCTCAACTCTGAATATGCCTTCCTCACTAAGTTTAATCATTTCTAACTTTTGATTTAAAGTTACTGAGGTGCAACTCTTCCTTTCATTTGAATACTTAGAGGCCATTGTAGGGTTATTAATTGGCCTAATTTCAATATGTTGTATCTCAGGAAATAGGCCCAGGAAGAAGGAGAGAGATGGGAGAACAGCCAGTTGTGGAACAGTCAGAATTCACACAACATTCATTAAGTTCACCATCTTATATGGGCAAGGTTCATGATGCTCTAAAACAATTACAATAGTAACATCTAAGATCAGTGATCACAGATACCCATAACAGATATAATAATAATGAAAAAGTTTGGAATATTGCAAGAGCTACCAACATGTGGCAAGAGACAAGTGGGCACATGCTGTTGGGGAAAAGGTACCAAGAGACTTGATCATTGCAGAATTGCCACAAACCTTCCATTTGTAAAACATGCAATATTTGAGAAGTGCAATATAGCAACATAAAATAAAATGAGGCACCCCTGTAGTGTTAGACTGTATAAAAAATAAATAAGAGACCAACCAAAAACAGAAGGACAGATAAAATTTGAAAGGATAGAAAAAAGGTATATTAGGATTATTGTGACCTAAAGGAATCTGGGGAGTTAATGTCTTTAAGACACAAAGCATCATTGTTACAAACCAGGTTACTTCAAAATGAATTAAAAGTTCTAGTCATAAAAAGGGATTTAACATTACTCCTCCCCTTCTCCAAAGTAGGCCACTCCCAAACAAGTTTTTCAGGCTAAACACTATTAAATTTTGCCTCAGTTAACCGAATCAATTATTTGGATTTATGTTGGCACAGACTACACTGTCTTTTTAAATAAATTGCTTTTTAAATAAACTACTTTTAATGGTTAGTTTTATGTAATCTTAATACAAATGGAAAGTGCTCTTCTAGTGGAGAAAATAAGCATAGCCTGTTTCTTCTGCTAACCTGTTTCTTTCTTGAGAGGCTAAAAACTGCTTTCAGATAAAAAATACTCTAGTTACTGAATTGCTGTGATACAAAAAAATTAGCATTTCAAGCTGATAATGTCTTCAGTCAGACAAAAAGAAGTGTTATTTACATATAAAATGTTACTGAAAATTCTACGCATTTTTACAAGTATATATGAGGAAAAGAAAAAGTCAAATTCACCATCACTCAAGAGAACAATTAGATCCAGAGAAATCAATACAGTATAATCTTCTTTTGTACGGCTTTTTCATATGCACTCCATCACAGAGGATTTTACCAAATTAAAATTTCCAAAATAGATGACAGCATGTGGTACAAATTACCAAAAGCTACTGGTTTAGTGGGAAGACATTTCACAAATACTATATTAAACCACTCAATCATGAGACTGATAAGAAAGACAGAGAGGCAGAGCTTCAAGGCAGATAGATGGTCAAATGAGAGTTCAATGAGATCTGAAATGAGAAGTGCTGGCTGGCAGCTGCAGCTAGAAAAGGCTTCAGAGGGACACTCACTCACCAGTCAACATGGAGCTTCCAGAGAGCTCCCACATCTACACACAGGAGAATTTCCAAACAACCAGGATTTATGAATTATGTGTATTTTAAACCAATGAGATTCCTTGAACATGTAACTAAACTTGATATCATTTTTATGGTTTGGTGAGACCTTTTCTTTAAAAATTCACAAATCAGAAAAAAATAAAATCAAATCAAACTTTGGCCAACCACAGCATCTATATTTTATTTTAAAATGTGGTCACTTTAAATCATAGTAAGCAGCTATGGTGACACATCTGAAAATTTGGATTATTGCCAATGTTACTGTAGAGGAGGAGGCAGAGCAAGATGGCTGAATAGAAGCCTCCACTGATTGTCCTCCCCACAGGAACACCAAATTTAGCAACTATCCACACAAGAAAAGCACCTTCACAAGAACAAAAAATCAGATGAGCAATCACAGGACCTGGTCTTAACTTCATATCACTGAAAGAGGCTCTGAAGAGAGTAAAGGAAAGAAAGTCTTGAATTGCTGATGCCACCTCTCACCTACCCTCTAGCAGCAGCTGGGCGGAGATGAGAGAGAATCTGTGCACTTGTGGGAAGGAGAATGCAGTGATGGGGGACTTTGCATTGGAAATCAGTGATGCCCTGTCACAGTGGGAAGCAACACCAGGCAAAACTAACCCAGCACCCACAGAGACAGCATGTAGACCAGTCCTAGCCAGAGAAGAATCACCCATCCCAGTGGTTGGAACCTGAGTTCTGGCCTGCCTTACTACCATGGGCTAGAGTGCTCTGGGATTCTAAATAAACAAAAAACTAAGCCAAAAGGACTGCAATTCTTAGTCAAGTCCTGATGCTTTTCTGGGCTCAGAGCCAGTAGACTTGGTTGGGGGAGGCATGTGACCTAGTGATATAAAAAGGTACTACTTGCACCACACCTCCCCCAACCCCAGGAAGTACAGCTTTCAGCTCCAGGGGAGATCCCTTCCCTCCATCTGAAGAGAGGAGAGGAAAGAGCAAAGAGAACTTTGTCTCACAACGTGGATACCAACACAACCACAATAGGATAGGGCACCAGACAGAGTCCCCATTCCAGGCCCTAGCTCATGGATGCCATTTTGAGACACACCCTAGCCTACAAAGGAACCCACTGCATTGAAGGGAAGAACATAGTCCTGGCAGGATTCATCACCTGCTGACTAAAGAGTCTTGGACCCCAAATAAGCAGCAGCAGCAGTAGCCAGGAAGGTCTTGCCATGGGACTTTGGTAAGACTTAGACATACTGGCTTCAGGTGTGACCCAACACATTCCCAGCTATGGTGGCTACAGGGAGAGACTCCTTCTGCTTGAGAAAAGGGGAAGAAAGAATAAAAGGGGCTTGGGTCTTGCAGCTTAGGTAAGAGCTTGGCCATAGTGGAGTAGAGCAACAAACAGGCTCTTGGGGTCCCCAAGTCCAGGCCGTGATGCTTAGACAGCATTACTGGCCCTGCCTCGGGCTGAAGGGAATTCACTCTCCCTTAAGGGAAAGTCTCAAGCTTGGCAAATTCACCACAAGTTGATTGAAGGGCACTTGGTCCTGGACATTGGCTAAACACTGCTGTTAGTCAAGTAGTACTCATTGCAGTCCTGGGGTGGTAGTGGCCACAGGGAGAGACTTCTCTGCTTGTGGAAAGGGGAGGGAAGAGTGGGAAAGTCTTTGTCTTGTTGTTTGCATGCCTGTTAAGATGCAGTAGAATAGAGAATGAGGTAGACACCTAAGCTTTCTGAACTCAAGGCCCTGGCTACCATACAGCACCTCTGGACACAGCTGGGGCTGAGGGAAACTTTCCATCCTGAAGGAAAAGACAGAGGCCTGGCTGGATTTGACCCTTGCTGATTGTAGAGCCCTAGAGTCTGACCCAGCATAGTCCTAGTGGTGGTGGCCACAGGGGTCCTTGTGTCACCCCTCCCTCAGCTCCAGGAAGTTTGATACAGGGAGAGACTATGTTGGTTTTGGAGAAAGTAAGGGAAGACAACAAGAGTCTCTGCCTAGTAAACCAGAGAATCCTTCCAGATCTTATAGAAGGCCACTAAGGTGATACTTCTGCAAGTCTGCAAGAGCCACAGCCTTACTGGGCTTGGGGTGCCCCCTAATGCAGATACAGCTTCGGTGACCAAAAGTTAGATCCCAACACCCAAATCCTTTCTAGACCTAGAAAGCCTTCCAAGAACAATGGGTCCAAACAAGCCCAGACAATAAAGACGATCATCAGTACCTAACTCTTCAATGCCCAGACACTGATGAACATCTATAAGCATCAAGACCATCCAGGAAAACGTGACCTCACCAAGTACACTAAATAAATCACTAGGGATTAATCCTGGAGAAACAGAAATATGTGACCTGTCAGACAGAGAATTCAAAACAGCTGTTTTGAGGGAACTCAAAGAAATTCAAGATAACACAGATGTAGCAGTCTGTTTTCACACTGCTGATAAAGACATAACTGAGACTGGGCAATTTACAAAAGAAAGAGGTTTATTGGACTTACAGTTCCACATGGCTGGGAAGGCCTCACAATCACGGTGGAGGGCAAGGAGGAGCCAGTTACATCTTACATGGATGGCAGGAGGCAAAGAGAGAGCTTCTGCAGGGAAACTCATTTTTAAAACCATCAGATCTCATAAGCCTTATTCACTATCAAAGAAGAGAGCAGAAAGACCCACCCCCATGATTCAGTCACCTCCCACCGGGTTCCTCCCACAACATGTGGTAATTGTGAGAGTTACAATTCTAGATGAGATTTGGGTGGGGACACAGCCAAACCATATCAACAGGGAAGGAATTCAGAATTCCATCAGATAAATCTAACAAAGAGATTAAAATAATTAAAAAGAATCAAGCAGTAATTCTAGAGTTGAAAAATGCAATTGACATACTGAAGTCTCTTAATAGCAGAATGGATGAAGCAGAAGAATTAGTGAGCTTGAAAACTGGCTATTTAAAAATATACAGTCAGAGGAGGCAAAAGAAAGAGAATAAAAAAATGAAGCATGCCTACAAGATCTAGGAAATGGCTTCAATGGAGCAAATCTAAAAGTTACTGGTCTTAAAGAGAAGGTAGAGAGAGAGAGATAGGGATAGAAAGTTTATTCAAAGGGATAATAACAGAGAACATTCCAAACCTAGAGAAAAATATCAATATACAAGTACAAAAAGGTTATAGAACACCACACAGATATAAACCAAAGAAGACTACATCAAGGCATTTACTAATCAAATTCCCAAAGATCAAGGATAAAGAAAAGATCTCAAAAGCAGCAAGAGAAAAGAAACAAATAACATATAATGGAGCTCCAATATAGCTGGCAGCGGACTTTTCAATGGACTTTTCAATGGAAATCGTACAGGCCAGGAGAGAGTTGCATGACATATTTAAAAAGTTAAAGGAAAAAAAAAGTACCCTAGAATAGCATATCTGGTATACACACACACACACACACACACACACACACATATATATTTCCAATAACATAACCCATTATTTCAAACTGATGACAACTTAACATTGATTGCAAAAACAATCTAATAAAAAGCAATGAGAAAATCAGTAAAAATCAATAAATTTAAATAAATAATATATATATCATTCAAACATGAAGGAGAAATAAGACTTTCCCAGACAAATGAAAGCTCAAGAATTTCATCAACCCAGAACTGTCCTATAAGAATGTTAAAGGGAATTTTTCAATCTGGAAGAAAACAATGTTAATGAGCAATACGAAATCACCTGACGGTATAAAAGTCACTGGTAATAGTGAGTATACAAAAAACATAGAATATTATAACATTGTAATTGTAGTGTGCAAATCATTCATATCCTGAGTAGAAAGACTAAAAGATGAACATACCAAAACTAATAACTACAACAACTTTTCAAGACATAGACAGTATAAGATATAAATAAAAACAACAAAAAGTTAAAAAATGGTGGGATAAAGTTAAAGTGTAGTTTTTATTGATTTTCTCATTGCTTGTTAGATTGTTTTTGCAATCAATGTTAAGTTGTCATCAGTTTGAAATAATGAGTTATAAGATGTTATTGGAAGCCTCATGGTAACCCCAAATCAGAAAACATAAAACAGATATATAAAAAATAAAAAGCAGCAAATTAAAACATACCCGCAGGGAAAATTATCTTCACTATAGGAAGACAAGAAGGAAGGAAAGAAGGAGGAGAAGGCCACAAAACAACAAGAAAACAAACAGCAAAATGGCAGGAGTAAGTCCTTACTTATCAGTAATAACATAGTCAGTATAAACTGACTAAATTCTCTAATCAAAAGACATGAAATGAATGCATGGATTAAAAAAGAAGACACAACAATCTGTTGTTTACGAAAAAATTCACTTGTAAAGAAACACACACATAAAGACTGAAAGTAAACGCATAGAAAAAGACATTCCACGCAAATAGCAAAAATGAGGAAGAGTAGCATACTTACATCAGACAAAATATATTTCAAGACAAAAACTATAAAAAGAGGCAATAATGATAAAGGGGTCATTTCAGCAAAGGGATATAACAGTCATAAGTATATGTGCACCCAACACTGGAACACCCAGATATATAAAGCAAATATTATTAAAGATAAAGAGAAAGACAGACTCTAATACAATAATACCTGGAGACAGCCCACTTTCAGTGTTGGACAGATCATCCAGACACAAAATCAACAAAGAAACATCAGACTTAATCTGCACTACAGAACAAATGGGCCTAATAGAAATTTACAGAACATTTCATTCAACAGCTGCAGAAAACACATTCTTCTTCTCAGCACATGGATTATTCTCAAGGATAGATCATGTCTTAGGCCACAAAACAAGTAATAAAACATTCAAGAAACTGCAATAATATGAGGTATGTTCTGTGACCATAATGGAATAAAACTACTAATCAATAAAAAGAGGAAATGTGGAAACTATTCGAACACATGGAAATTAAACATATGCTTCTGAGTGACCAGTGGGTCAATGAAGAAATTAAGAAATGAATTGAAAAATATCTTGGAACAAATAATAATAGAACCACAACATACTAAAACCTATGGGACAGAGTGAAAGCAGTACTAAGAGGGAAGTTTATAACTATAAGCACCTACATCAAGAAAGTAGAAAATGTCAAATAAGAAAACTAATGATATACGCTAAAGAACTAGAAAAACAAGAGCACACTAAATCCAAAATTAGTTGAAGAAAAGAAATAACAAAAATCAATGAACAAGATTGAAATGAAGAAAACAATACAAACAATCAACACAACAAAAAAGTTGTTTTTTTAAAAAAATAAACATAATTGACAAACCTTTAGCCAGATAAAGAAAAAAGAGAGAATAGTCAAATGAAATCAAAGATGAAAAGGAGGCAGTACAACCAATGCTGCAGAAATTCAAAGGATCATTAAAGGATACTATGAACAACTATATGCCAAGAAATTGGAAAACCTAGAAGAAATGGATAAATGCTTAGATACATACAACCTACCTGATTCAACCATAAGGAAATCCAAAATCTGAACAAACCAATAACAAATAACAATATTGGACCTGTAACAAAAAGTCTGCCAGCAAAGAAATGCCTGGGATCTGATGGCTTCACTACTGAATTTTACCAAAAATTTAATGAAGAACTAATACCAACCCTACTCAAACCATTCTGAAAAATAGAGAAGGAAGGAATACTTCCAAACTCATTTTCTGAGGCCAGTATTACCCTGATACCAAAACCTAACAAAGACAAATAAAAAAAAAGAAACTGCAGGCCAATATCCCTGATACACAATGATGCAAAAATCCCCAACAAAATACTATCAAACTGAATTCAACAACACGTTAAAAAAATCATTCATCCTAACCAAGTGGGATATATCCCAGGGATGCAAAGATGATTCAAAATGTGAAAATCCATCAATATGATACATCACACCACCAGAATGAAGGACAAAAACCATATGATCATTTCCATTGATGCTGAAAAAGCATTCAATAATTCAACACCCCTTCATGATTAAAACCCCTCAAAAAACTATGTATACAAGAAACATGCCTCAACACTATATAGCCATGCATGACAGATTCTCAGCTAGTATCATAGTGAATGGGGAAAAACTGAAAGCCTTTTCTCTAAGATCTGGAACACAACAAGGATGCCCACTTTCACCACTGTTGCTCAACATAGAGAAGTCCTAGCTAGAGCAATGAGTCAAGAGAAAGAAATAAAGGACATCCAAATTGTAAAGGAAAAAGTCAAGTTATCCTTGTTTGAAGATGATATGAACTTATATTTGGAAAAACCTAAAGATTTCACCAAAAAAACTATTAGAACTAATAAACAAATTCAGTTTATTAACTGAATAAACTGAATATAAACATTTCAGGATACAAAGTCAACACACAAATATCTGCAGCATTTCTATATGCCAACAGTGAACAATCTGAAAGAGAAATTTAAAAAGTACTTCCACTTACAATGGTTATAAATAAAATTAAATACCTGTGAGTTAACCAAAGAACTGAAAGATCTCCACAATGAAAACTATAAAACTTTGGTGAAAGAAATTGAAGACACAAAAATATGAAAAGATATTTCATATTCATGGATTGGGACAATTAATATTGTTAAAATGTTCATACTACCCAAAGCAATCTACATATTCAATACAATCCATATCAAAATGCCAATGACATTCTTCAAAGAAATAGAAAAAAAAAAATCAAAAAATGTATATGGAACCACAAAAGACCCAGAATAGCCAAAGCTATCCTGAGCAAAAATAAAACAAAACTGGAGGAATCACAATACCTACTTCAAATTATACTACAGAGCTATAATAACCAAAACAGCATGGTAACTGGCACAAGAACAGACATAGGGACCAAAAGAACAAAATAAAGAACCCAGAAATAAATCCATACATCTGCAACAAACTCATTTTCAACAAAGGTGACAAGAACACACATTGGGAAAAGGATAGTCTCTTCAATATATGGTGCTGAGAAAATCGGATATACACATGCAGAATAAAACTAGACCCCTATCTCTCACCACATTCAAAAATCAAATCAAAATGGAGTAAAAACTTAACTATATGACTTCAAAGTATAAAACTACTAAAAGAAAACATTACAGAAACTTTCCAGGACATTGGACTGGCCAAAGATTTATTGAATAATATCCCACAAGCACAAGCAGCCAAAGCAAAAATGGACAAACAGCATCACATCAAGTTAAAAATCTTCTGCACCTCAAACGAAACAATCAACAAAGTGAAAAGGCAACCCACAGAATAAGAAAAATATTTACAAACAATTTATCTGACAAGAGATCAATAACTAGAATATACAAGGAATTCAAACAGCTCTATAGGAAAAAAATGTAATAATCCAATTTAAAAATGGGAAAAATATCTGCATAGACATTTCTCAAAAGAAGACATACAAATGGAAAATAGGTATATGAAAAGCTGCTCAATATCATCGATCATCAGAGAAATGCAAATTAAAACTGCAATGAGATATCTCACCCCAGTTAAAATGGCTTTTATCCAAAAGACAGGCAAAAGCAAATGTTGGCGAGGATGCGGAGAAAAGGGAACCTCACACACTGCTGGTGGTAAGGTAAATTAGTACAACCACTATGGAGAATATTTTGAAAGTTCCTAAAAAAATAGAGCTACCATAAGATCCAGCAATCCTACTACTAGGGGGATTTCTACCCCAAAGAAAAGTAATCAATATATCAATGAGATATCTGCACTTCCATGCTTATTGCAGCACTATTCACAATAACCAAGATTTGGAAGCAACCTATGTGGCCATCAGCAGACAAATGGACAAGGAAAATTTCATACATAGATAGTACACAATGGAGTACTATTCAGCCACAAAAAAGAATGAGATTCTGTCATTTGCAACTACATGGATGGAACTGGAGATCATTATGTTAAGTGAAATAAGCCAGGCACAGAAAGACAAACTTTGCATGTTCTCATTTATTTCTAGGAGCTAAAAACTAAAACAATTGAACTCATGGCGATAGGGAGTAGAAGGATGGTTTACCAGAGGCTGGGAGGAGTAGTGGGGATGTTTAATGGGTACAAAAAATAATTATACAGAATGAGTAAGATCTAGTATTTGATAGCACAACAGAGTGACTATAGTCAACAATAATTTGTTGTACATTTAAAAATAACTAAGAGTATAATTGGATTGTTTGTAACACAAAGGATAAATGCTTGAGGTGATGGCTACCTCATTTACCCAAATGTGATTATTATGCACTGTATCCCTGTATCAAAATAAATCCATAAATCTATATATCTATTATGTATCCACAAAAATAAAAAAAATAAATTTTATAAAGAATAAAAAAATTACTGTAGAGGTGCAGTCACTAATTGCTACAGAATCACCACATGTGAAGGTTGCAAAATCCTTTTATATCTACCCTGATCCTCATCTAGATTACCCAAGGCAACTAAGAGCCAATCTCTTTTTAAGTATGCTTTCTCTGTCAATAAATATTACCATGAATATTTAGCAGTGTGTTAGAATTTTGAATCTCTCACTGTTGGGACAGTCTTCCTTGGGTCTCACAATAAAATGTCTACACTCTCTATACAATGTTTGAAAGCACTGGGTTTTGGAGTCAACACATCTGGGCTTGCCGATGATGTCTTGGAAAACTTTCTTAAACCTCTGTTTCCTCAGCCGTAGAAAAGAGTAATAATATTATCCCAACTCAATGGTTGCTGCGGGAGCTGAAAGTAATCATTTATTTAAAATACCCAACACAGTTCCTAGAACACTGTAAGTTCTTGATATATGTCACCACCACTTCCAGCCATGACCGTCATCATTACCGGAGCACTATAGTAAGGGGCCCAGCTGGTAGCCTTTCTCTGCATTAAGCCCTCACTGACCCGAATCTCACAAAGGTTTTCTCAGTCTTTTATTCTGCAAACTGAATCACAATAGCTTCTCTCAAATATCTCAGCTTCCTCAGTTAGAGTGATGTTTGTTTGTTGCACATATTTTTTAATACATAAAATAACAATACTAACTTCCTATTCTTATCATCTAGGCAATGCCAAGTTCGTATTTTTCCTTACTTTCTTCTTTCAGGGCCATCCTTGATCCGTAATTCCAATTGGATTGGAAATAAAATGCATATCTTATATAGTTACACCAGTTAGATGATTTTAAACAATTATCTGCAAATCTGTGTATAAATTACTTTCTAAATAGTAGTCACATTTTAAATATACCAAGAAAAGTGGTATTTGTGTATCCTATGGTGAATTGTTTTGTAAAGCAAAGCATTCATCTTTAAAATAATTATTCATTCCCTAATCTGTTTTATTACATTAAATTTTTATATTTGCTTAAAACATGACCTATCTGTAGATTTTCTCAGCTATTTGAATATTATACCCAGATGATAAAGCATATTCATTTTTAATTCTTTACCCTAGTGCTTTCTTCTCACCTTCCTTATGCTGTGTTATACATCTGTGTATCTCTTTGATCTGAAAGATTACTAGAAAGATGACCGAAACTGTCACTTGCCTTTCAAATACTAGGCCTACACAGAAATCAGTTGAACAGATGATTGGAAAGGTTTAAGCTATGTCTCTGTTGATAAAAGCCAAGCTTTAAGAGAATTATAATTTAGTCTTCAAACCACATTTCTTGAGTGAGAGCCAGTATTATAATTGTAATTAAAAGAATGATAATTATGCCACTTTAATCTATTTTACATAAATCTGAATAATGCCTGGGCAATAATTCCTAGGCAAGATGGCCAAATAGAAACAGCTCCAGTCTGCAGCTCCCAACGACACCAATGCAGAAGGCAGGTGATTTCTGCATTTCCAACTTAGGTAACCGGTTCATCTCACTGGGACTGGTTAGACAGTAAGTGCAGCCCATGGAGGGCAAGCAGAAGCAGGGTGGGGTGTCGCCTCACCTGGGGAGCTCAAAGTGTTGGGGAACTCCCTTCCCCAGCCAAGGGAAGCCATGAGGGACTGTGTCATATGGGATGGTGCTATCCGCCCCAGATACTATGCTTTTCCCATGGTCTTCATAACCTGCAGACCAGGAGATTTCCTCGGGTGCCTATACCACCACAAAACTGGGTGGCCATTTGGGCAGACACCAAGCTAGCTGCAGGAGTTTCGTATCCCAGTGGCACCTGGAACACCAGCAAGATGGAAACATTCACTCCCCTGGAAAGGGGGCAGAAGCCATGGAACCAAGTGGTCTTGCTCAGTGGATCCCACCCCTACAGAGCCCAACAAACTAAGATCCACTGGCTTGAAATTCTTGCTGCCAGCACAGCAGTCTGAAGTCGACCTGGGACACTCGAGCTTGGTGGAGGGAGGAGCATCCACCATTACTGAGGTTTGAGTGGGCGATTTTCCCCTCACAGTGTAAACAAAGCTGTGGGGAAGTTTGAACTGGGCAGAGCCCACAGCAGCACTGCATAGCCGCTGTAGCCAGATTGCCTCTCTAGATTCCTCCTCTCTAGGCAGGGTATTTCTGAAAGAAAGGCAGCAGCCCCCAGTCAGGGGCTTATAGATAAAATTCCCATCTCGCTGGGACAGAGCACATCGGGAAAGGGGCGGCTGTGGGTGCGGCTTCAGCAGACTTAAACGTTCCTGCCTGCCAGCTCTGAAGAGAGCTGTGAATCTCCCAGCACAGCACTCGAGCCCTGCTAAGGTACAGACTGCCTTCTCAAGTGGGTTCCTGACTCCCATGCCTGCTGACAGGAAGACACCTCCCAGCAGGAGTTGACAGACACCTCATACAGAAGAGCTCTGGCTGGCATCTGGTGGGTGCCCCTCTGGGATGAAGCTTCCAGAGGAAGGAGCAGGCAGCAATATTTGCTGTTCTCCAGCCTCCACTGGTGATATCAAGGAAACAGGGTCTGAAGTGGACATCAAGCAAACTCCAGCAGACCTGCAGAAGAGAGGCCTGACTGTTAAAAAGAAAATTAACAAACAGAAAGCAATAGCATCAACATCAAAAAGGAAGACCAAGCAAAGACCCCATCCGAAGGTCACCAACATGAAAGACCAAAGGTAGATAAAATCCATGAACATGAGAAAAACAAGTGCAAAAAGGCTGAAAATTCCAAAAACCAGAATGCCTCTTCTCCTCCAAAGGATCACATCTCCTCACCAGCAAGGGAACAAAAATGGATGGAGAAGGAGTTTGATGAATTGACAGAAGTAGGCTTCAGAAGGTGGGTAATAACAAACTACTCTGAGCTAAAGGAACATGTTCTAACCCAATGCAAGGAAGCTAAGAACCTTGATAAAAGGTTACATGAATTGCTAACTAGAATAACCAGTTTAGAGAAGAACATAAATGACCTGATGGTGCTGAAAAACATAGCAAAAGAACTTTGTGAGGCATACACAAGTATCAATAGCTAAATTAATGTAGCAGAAGAAAGGATACCAGAGATTGAAGATCAACTTATGAGATAAAGCATGAAGACAATATTAAGAAAAAAGAATGAAAACAAATGAACAAACCCTCCAAGACATATAGGACTATGTGAAAAGACCAAACCTACGTTTGATTGGTGTACCTGAAAGTGACAGGGAGTATGGAACCAAGTTGGAAAACACACTTAGGATATTATCCAGGAGAACTACCTCAACCTAGCAAGACAGGCCAGCATTCAAATTCATGAAATACAGAGACCATAAAGATACTCCTTGAGAAGAGCAACCCCAAGACACATAATCATCAGATTCACCATGATTGAAATGAAGGAAAAAATGTTAAGGGCAGCCAGAGAGAAAGGTTGGGTTACCCACAAAGGGAAGCTCATCAGACTAACAGTGGATCTCTCTGCAGAAACCCTACAAGCCAGAAGAGTGTGGGGGCCATTATTCAACATTCTTAAAGAAAAAATTTTCAACCCAGAATTTCACATCCAGCCAAACTCAGCTTCATAAGCAAAGGAGAAATAAAATCCTTTACAGACAAGCAAATGCTGGGAGATTTTTGTCACCACCAGGCCTGCCTTACAAGAGGTCCTGAAGGAAGCACTAAATATGGAAAGAAAAAAACGGTACCAGTCACTGCAAAAAAACGTACCAAAATGTAAAGACCATTGGCACTATGAAGAAACTGCATCAACTAATGGGCAAGATAACCAGCTAGCATCATAATGACAGGATCAAATTCACACATAACAATATTAACCTTAAATGTAAATGGGCTAAATGCCTCAATTAAAAGACACAGACTGACAAATTAGATAAAGAGTCAAGACCCATCACTGTGCTGTATTCAGGAGACCTATCTCACATGCAAAGACACACATAGGCTCAAAATAAAAGGATGGAGAAATATTTACCAAACAAATGGAAAGCCAAAAAAAAAAGCAGAGGTTGCAATCCTACTCTCTGATAAAACAGACTAAGCCAACAAAGATCCAAAAAGACAAAGAAGGGCATTCCATAATGGTAAAGGGATGAATGCAACAAGAAGAGCTATCTTAAATGTGTATGCACCCAATACAGGAGCACCCAGATTCATAAAGCAAGTCCTTAGAGACCTACAAAGAGACTTAGACATCCACACAATAATAATGGGAGCCTTTAACACCCCACTGTCAATATTAGACAGATCAACGAGACAGAAGGTTAACAAGGATATCCAGGACTTGAACTCAGCTCTGGACCAAGTGGACCTAATAGAAATCTACAGAACTCTCCACCACAAATCAACAGAATATACATTCTTGTCAGCACCACATCACACTTATTCTAAAATTGGCCACATAATTGGAAGTAAAACACTCCTCAGCAAATGTAAAGGAATGGAAATCATAATAAACAGTCTCTCAGACGACAGTGCAATCAAACTAGAACTCAGGATTAAAAAACTCACTCAAAACTGCACTACTACATGGAAACTGAACAACCTGCTCCCAAATTACTACTGGGTAAATAATGAAATTAAGGAAGAAATAAATAAGTTCTTTGAAACCAACGAGAACAAAGACACAATGTACCAGAATCTCTCGGACACCGCTAAAGCTACAGTTAGAGGGAAATTTATAGCACTAAATGCCCACAGGAGGAAGTGGGAAAGACCTAAAATTGACACCCTAAAATCACAATTAAAAGAACTAGAGAAGCAAGAGCAAACACATTCAAAAGCTAGCAGAAGACAAGAAATAACTAAGATTAGAGCTGAAATGAAGGAGACAGAGACATGGAAAAACCCTTCAAAAAAATCATTGAATCCAGGAGCTGGTTTTTTGAAAAGATTAACAAATACATAGACCACTAGCCAGACTAATAACGAAGAAAAGAGAGAAGAATCAAATAGACACAATAAAAATGATAAAGGAAATACCACCACTGATCCCACAGAAATACAAACTACCATCAAAGTATACTATAAACACCTCTGTGCAAATCAACTAGAAAATCTAGAAGAAATGGATAAATTCCTGGACACATACACCCTCCCAAGACTAAACCAGGAAGAAGTCAAATCCCTGAATAGACCAATAACAAGTTCTGAAATTGAGGCAGTAACTAATAGCCCACCAACCCAAAAAAGACCAGGACCAGATGGATTCACAGCCGAATTCTACCTGAGGTACAAAGAGGAGCTGGTATCATTCCATCTAAAGCTACTCCAAACAACAGAAAAAGAGGGACTTCTCCCTAACTCATTTTACGAGGCCAGCATCATCCTGATACCAAAACCTGGCAGAGACATGACCAAAAAAGGAAAAATTCAGGCCAATATCCCTGATGAACATCAATGTGAAAATCCTCAATAAAATACTGGCAAACTGAATCCAGTAGCACATTAAAAAGCTTATCTACCATGATCAAGTTGGCTTCATCTCTGGGATGCAAAGTTGGTTAAACATATGCAAATCAATAAACAGAACCAATGACAAAAACCAGATGATTATCTCGATAGATGCAGAAAAGGCTTTTGATAAAATTCAACACCACTTCATGCTAAAAACACTCAATAAACTAGGTATTGATGGAATGTATCTCAAAATGGTAAGAGCTATTTATGACCAACCCACAGCCAATATTATACTGAATTGGCAAAAGCTGGAAGCATTCCCTTTGAAAACCAGCACAAGACTAGGATGCCCTCTCTCACCACTCCTATTCAACATAGTATTGGAAGTTCCGGCCAGGGCAATCAGGCAAGAGAAAGAAATAAAGGGTATTCAAATAGGAAGAGAGGAAGTCAAATTATCTCTGTTAGCAGATGACATGATTGTATATTTAGAAAACCCTATTGTCTCAGCCCCAAAACTCCTTAAGCTGATAAACAACTTCAGCAAAGTCTCAGGATATAAAATCAATGTGCAAAAATCAAAGCATTCCTATACACCAATAATAGACAAACAGCCAAATCACGAGTGAGCTTCTATTCACAATTGCTACAAAGAGAATAAAATACCTAAGAATCCAAATTACAAGGGATGTGAAGGACCTCTTCAAGGAGAACTACAAACCACTGCTCAACAAAATAAAAGAGGAGACAAACAAATAGAAGAACATTCCATGCTCATGGATAGGAAGAATCAGTATCGTGAAAATGGCCATACTGCCTAAGGTAATTTACAGATTCAATGCCATCCCCATCAAGCTACCAATGACTTTCTTCAAAGAATTGGAAAAAAACTACTTTAAAGTTCATATGGAACCAAAAAAGAGCCCTTATTGCCAAGACAATCCTAAGCAAAAAGAACAAAGCTGGAGGCATCACGCTACCTGACTTCAAACTATACTACAAGTCTACAGGAACCAAAACAGCACGGTACTGGTATTAAAACAGACACATAGACCAATGGAACAGAACAGAGGCCTCAGAAATAACATCACACTTCTACAGCCATCTGATCTTTGAAGAACCTAACAAAAACAAGCAATGGGGAAAGGATTTCCTATTTAACAATTGGTGTTGAGAAAACTGGCTAGCCATATACAGAAAACTGAAACTGGACCCCTTCCTTACACCTTATACAAAAATTAACTCAAAATGGTTTAAAGATTTAAACATAAGACCTAAAACCATAAAAATCCTAGAAAACCTAGGCAATACCATTCAGGACATAGGCATGGGCAAAGACTTCATTACTAAAACACCAAAAGCAATGGCAACAAAAGCCAAAATAGACAAATGGAATCTAATTAAACTAAAGAGCTTCTGCACAGCAGAAGAAACTATGACCAGAGTGAACAGGCAACCTACAGAATGGGAGAAAAGTTTTGCAATCTATCCATCTGACAAAGGGCTAATATCCAGAATATACAAGGAACTTAAACAAATTTACAAGAGAAAAACAAATAACCCCATCAAAAAGTGGGTGAAAGATATGAACAGAAACTTTTCAAAAGAAGACATTTAGGCAGCCAACAAACATATAAAAAAAGCTCATCATCACTGGTCATTAGAGAAATGCAAAGCTCATCATCACTGGTCATTAGAGAAATGCAAATCAAAACCACAATGAGATACCATCTCACACCAGTTAGAATGACAATCATTAAAAAGTCAGGAAACAACAGATGATGGAGAGGATGTGGAGAAATAGGAATTCTTTTACACTGCTGGTGGGAGCATAAATTAGTTCAACCATTGTGGAAGACAGTGTGGTGATTCTTCAAGGATCTAGAACTGGAAATACCATTTGATCTAGCAATCCCATTACTGGGTATATACCCAAAGGATTAAAAATCATTCTACTATAAAGACGAATGCACATGTATGTTTATTGCAGCACTGTTCACAATAGCAAAGACTTGGAACCAGCCTAAATGCCCATCAGTGATAGATTGGATTAAGAAAATGTGGCACATATACACCATGGAATACTATGCAGCCGAAAAGGATGAGTTCATGTCCTTTGCAGGAACATGGATGAAGCTAGAAACCATAATTCTCAGCAAACTAACACAAGAACAGAAAACCAAACACTGCATGTTCTCACTCATAAGTGGGAGCTGAACAATGAGAACACATGGACACAGGGAGGGGAACATTACACACCAGGGCCTGTCAAGGGGTTGGGGGCTAGGGGATGGATAGCATTAAGAGAAATACCTAATGTAGATGTCGAGTTCATGGGTGCAGCAAACCACCATGGCACTTGCACACCTATGTAACAAACCTGCACTTTCTGCACATGTATTCCTGAACTTAAAGTATAAAATATATATATAACTGTAATTAAGAGTATGATAATTATGCCATTTTAATCTATTTTACATAAATCTAAATAATACATTCAAGTGGCTCTAACTTCACATATTTAAAAATTAGTGCAATTAATTAGTGTAAATGTATTCTGACCCTATATTTTTGACATGACAGACATGAAATGTACAACAGTGTTTGCAATCAATCAGCTGAATTACCTTCCAGAAGACATTCCATGAAGACATCTTGTATGAGGCAGTCTTCTATTTCTGGACATTGAAGTGTCAAATTAAATAATCTGGGCCTCAAGAGAAGACTACTCTGATTAGGAGTTTGAGACTTTGAGGACAAGTTGAATGCAGCATTAGACTGGGGGTGCATGTGTTTGGGGTTGCTATGGTTTGAATGTGTGCCCAAAGTTCATTCATGGGAAACTTAATCCCCAATGCAACAGTGTTAAGAAGTAGGACCTTTAAAAGGTGACTGGTTCATGAGTGCAGAGCCCTCATGAATGGATTAATGTCACTGCTATTATGGGAATGGGTTTGTTATAAAAGTTAGGTCGGCCCTCTCTTGCTCTCTCTTGCCCTCTCACCTTCCACCATGGAGTGACACAGCAAGAAGGCCCTCCTATCAGATGCGATCCTTCAATCTTGGACTTCCCAGTCCCCAGAACTGTAAGAAATAAGTCTCTGTTGTTTATAAATTATCTAGTTTCAGGTATTCTGTTATAGCAGCAAAAAACAGACTAAGACAGGGGTAAAGGGAGGGCAGATGGCTGGCTTAAGTAATAGAAAGGGGACAGTTCAGTAGGGGTGCAGAACCTGGGATTCCCACAGGCTCAAGAATATGCAACCTCAGACTATTCTAATAAAGCACTCTAATATGCATTATGTTCTAACTCTGTTCCAGACATATTGCTAAGCATTGAGCAAGCATTTTTACCCCCTTTGATCCTCACAACTCTTCCTCAGAGATAAGCACTATAGTCTCCATTCCACACAGGAGGAAACTGAGGCTCAGAACGTTAGTTTGCCCAACCCCACGCAACTCCACTTCAGCACTCTGCCCTTCCAGGGCCTACTCCAGCTGCAGGATATTGTTCTAATGAGTTTGGATCATTCCATAAAGTATCTTCTTTTCCATGTCTTCATCCATTCTTTTCCTAAGAAGCAGACCATGCAAGATCACAGATCTTGGAATGTCACACTTGTCACTATAACTCCATTCGATCATTGTGTCCTGCACATCAGCAGCCCTCCACACATAGGCTGAAAGAATGATGTGGCTGAGCACAGTGGCTCAAGCATGTCATCCCAGCACTTTGAGACATGCTGGGATGTGCTAAGGCAGGAGGATTGCTTGAGCCCAGGAATTTGAGATCAGTTTGAGCAAGATCTTGTCTCCACAAAATATTTTAAAATTAGCCAGGTGTGGTGGTCCACACCTGTAGTCTCAGCTACTTAAGAGGCTGAGGTAGAAGGATCGCTTGAGCCCAGGAGTTTGAGGCTGCAGTGAGCTATGATTGTGCCACTGCACTCCAGCCTCGGTGACAGAGTGAGACTCTATCTATTTAGAGAGAGAGAGAGAGAGAGAGAGATGCTGCAAATCCTCTGTGATGATCCATGCTGGATATAAGGGGATTGACTAAGTGTTGGTTTGAGATTTCAATTCTTTCAAATGTTTGAGAAAGAGGCACAGACCTGGGATGGATGTATACATTGAGGAACAGCCTAACACCACCAACTCCCAACAAGCTAGAGTTCAAGCAAGTGACAAGGGCAGGAGCTGGTCATAGTAATGCTTATGTCACTCTGATTTGATGACATGACATCACAGTGCTGTGACCCAAGGAAACTTTAAGTAAGCTAGTTACCTGTCACGTTGTTCCTTGTATTTCCCTTAAACCTTAAACAGGTCTCTCTCTGACCCTCAGGTACTTTTAAAATACACATTCTTCGTTTCTCATCTTCTAAGAACTTATATGTAAGATAACTGGTGTGCTAGACAAAAAGGATATAAGGACATACAATGTCAATAGTTTTTCTCCTCTTCTTTTTGTCTGTCTTTTGGGAGCAGGTAATAAAAGTAAAAATAATAATAACAATAATAAGACTTGTGGGAAACCTGACTCGGAGCAGCTAGTCATGGATCTCAGTGTGAAAAACGAAGTTCCCTGGCTTACATCTGGTTGTTGGTGTAGCCATGCCTTTATGTGGTTTCATTTTTCTAGAATGCCTTTGCCACCTTTTTTCACCAGTTAGTCAACACAGTCTGCTCCTCCACGGCACTCCCTGTCAGGCCTGGTGCCACCCCGTGCTCCTGCACTGCCCTCAGCCTTCCTCTGCCGGAGCCTGCACCACACACAGCATCGCATCCTCTGTTCACTTCTTTGTCTCCTTTCCTCCTCAGTGAGATCCTTGAGAGTGGTGCAGTGTCTTACTCTTTGTCTCCACAGATATTGGCAGAGTACCTGGCATATGATTACACTCAATTATGATGAACTGAACTGCTCAAGGAAAGAGTTGGTGGAACAACTTTAAGCCTAAGAATGCACGGATATATTATGCAGTCTGGAGGATATCAAATAAGTACCATCTGTGCCTTCTTTTCCCCAGAGCAAACCATTCCCCTATCAAGAATTCTGGGGTAAGGGTTTGCCCTCTTTTTAAGCTGACAAATCCCAGCATATGTCTCTAATGCACAAGTGGGATACGACTGAGAGCTCTAAGAGATCAAAGCTGTTGAAAATTGATTTTAGTGGCCGGGGGTAGTGGCTCATGCCTGTAATCCCAGCACTTTGGGAAGCTGAAGCGAGTGGCTCACTTGAGGTCAGGAGTTTGAGAGCAGCCTGGCCAACGTGCCGAATCCCCGTCTCTACTAAAAATACAAAAATTAGCTGGGCAGCATGGTGGCACGCACTTGTTGTCCCAGCTACTCAGGGGACTGAAGCAGAAGAATTGCTTGAACCTGGGAACCAAGAGGCTGCAGTGAGCCGAGATCACACGATTGCACTCCAGCTTGGACAACAGAGCAAGACTCCATCTCAAAAAAAAAAAAAAAGAGAGAGAGAGAGAGAAAAGAAAGAAAACTGACCTCAGAAATGGAAAGAAACATACAAAGTCAACAGAGGTACTTTGATCCACCAAGGAAGAAGTCTGAAAGGAGACCTGGAAATAGGCAGGGATCCAGAGAGTATTGTTTTGATATTAGAAGTTCTCAAGAAGAGAAGCCATGGGCCATGAACTCTTTTAAAAGTGGGAAGTTAGAAAACTAAGGCCTTGGTGGTAGGGTTACCAGTTTCAGCAAGTAAAAATATGAGATGGCTAGATAAACTTGAATGTCAGATAAATTTTTTGAAAAATTTTTGTTTTGTCAGTATGTTCCACAGGGTATCTTGTATTTTATCCAGCAACCCTACCTGGGGGAGAACTTCTGGGACATGTATCCAGAATAACTTAACACTGGGAGTTGACTACCAATTCTAGGTTTCTCATGGAAGAAAATATTAATCACTGTTCCCTATCCAAAGTGGTGGAATGAACAGGAAAAAAATTGGGTCAAATCAAAGACTGAGAGTTCATTTGGATATTCACTAAACCCCTCTTATGTTCTAGCACTTCAATAAAAATTATTTCAAACACCTCCCAAATTCTGAAATGTATAATTTGTATCACGTAATGTCAAGGTAATTGATGCTCAAAAAGCTAATAGGTGACAGAGGCAAGAATTTCCAGCCACTCTGTCTGGCTCCAAAGTCATCCCTGGGTTACCACTGACTTTCCACTATCCCCTTTCCTTTCACATCTCTGTACCTTTCCTGAAACTCTGAGATCTGCCTTCTTGTTTGGAAAATAAAGACATTGTGTTCTTGTTTAGGAAAAGTTTTATTTCAGGAAAAAAAGTCCTGGGTGCATTTTACAGAGTGGGTCAAATAGGGTCAGGTGCCAGGAGAGCACTATGGCACATCCCTAGACCCCCATGGTTCTTACTACAATCCTAACACTTCGTGCCTGTGCCTACTTGAAAGAAAGAAACCACTTGGGAATATTTTTTACTTTCCTTCAAGTTTCAAAATTCCTTGAGAAAAATAAAACTTATGCTCTTATAAATAATTTAACACACTCCAAAAGGTATAGACAGGGCCTTCCTGTGTACCTAAGAAGGTAGTAGCACACATGGAGTGAATTCATGTTACCCAAGGGTCTTTCCCAAACCTCCTCCTGCTGGCTCCAGGGAGAGAGAAAACCTGTCTATTGTTTTTGAATTCCTAAAGCCTGGCACAGTGCCTGGGACACTGCTGATGCTCCGTATATATTTGTGGGTATGAACTGTCTCAATGCTCAGGTGTCCCAAACTGCATTCATTCTTTTAATTTTGGAGTTTAGCCTGTTCATGAAAAGAACAGAAATTATCCATATGCTAACCTGAAAGAGTTCTGAGCTTTTTCCAGAAGGCAGGAAGGTGGGAGAACAGTCTCTTAAGAGCGAGGAGAATGTCTTAGAGACACATTGGAAAGATGGGCTGAAAAGGGTGGGCGCCGAACCTGATTGACAGGTTGAAAGCCCCAGCCTGCTACTTTTTGGCTGGTGGCCTTAGGCAAGTAACTTAGCCACATTATTTTTGCCTCATTTTCTTCACTCGTAAATGGCGTCAGTAACAGTACCTCCTTTACCAGTTTAAGGATTAAAGAAGAATCTTAGAATAGTACCTGGCTCATAAGTGCTCAAATGAATGCTAACTATAGCTTTTCCCAAGGAGAAGATCAAACTGAAGTCACCTTCAGAAAATATTCTCAACTTTGAATGAAAGCAAAATTTTGATGTTTGAAATGTGTCTCTTTAACAGTCAACACAAATGACTACAATTTGGAACTTTAGGAGGAAGATGGAAAAGGAGACAGTAAAATGCAGGAGAATATCAGTGCCGGCCAGGCTGGTGGCTGCTCCCCGCTCCATGGTGCCCCCAGGATGGAACTCTTATATCTGTCTCTCTGCACACTTACCTGGTTGGACAGCACTGTTGGTGTCCTGGGTGTGTGCCTGGCACTTATTTGTGAGTTCCTGAAGGTCAAGGCTTAGAATCTTCTTCACTGTGTTTCTAAAACCCTACATGGAGCTAGGCATGTTAGAACAGGCTTACAATTTGTTATTTTATTCATTCAGCCAAGGTTTTTTATTTTTTTTAACTTAGTTAATTTGTGTCAGGCCCTGAGCTAGGTGTGGGGAATAAAATAATGAGCACCTGGACACACAGCTTTTAAGGCATCTTAGGAGACTGGGAGTGACACAGGATGGCTCTCACCCTCTCCTTGTCCATCCCCTACCCCACCCACGCCCCTCCCCCCTCCACACAGACACATACTACCAGTCACCTTTTAAAGGTCCTACCTCTTAACACTGTTGCATTGGGGATTAAGTTTCCCATGAATGAACTCTGGGCACACATTCAAACCATAGCAACCCCAAACACATGCACCCCCAGTCTAATGCTGCATTCAACTTGTCCTCAAAGTCTCAAACTCCTAATCAGAGTAGTCTTCTCTTGAGGCCCAGATTATTTAATTTGACACTTCAATGTCCAGAAATAGAAGACTGCCTCATACAAGATGTCTTCGTGGAATGTCTTCTGGAAGGTAATTCAGCTGATTGATTGCAAACACTGTTGTACATTTCGTGTCTGTCATGTCAAAAATATAGGGTCAGAATACATTTACACTAATTAATTGCACTAATTTTTAAATATGTGCCTGTAATTTCTAACTTCCTAAAATGTATAAAATCAAGTTGTAACCTGATCACTTTGGGCACACTTTCCAGGACCTCTTGAGACCATATTCCAGGACATGGTTACTTATATTGGCTCAGAATAAACCTCTTTAACTATTTTAGACAATTTGATGTTTTTCATCAACAAAAGCTTGGTAACTAGTTTAGACTCTCGCCTTATCTGCCCAGCTCATACCATGACAAAAGTCTTAGGAAAGAAGACAGTGTCTATCCTAAACCTTTATTCTCTATTCCCCTAAAGCACCTACCTCAAGGCTGGACACATAGTGAGTTCCTAATAAACATTATTAATTATTGCTCTCAACATCACTGTGTGAAACATATATAGGTACAGAAGTCTAGATTTTGTGATTATCCATAAAGAGTACTTAGTTGTTATGCAAAATGAATAATGTGAACATGCTGAAACATAAGAGGATCAAATTATGCCCTAACCACTGCCTGTTCGCAAGTGAAAACCAGCAAAAATGTGGATGACTCATCTTAAATCCACCATCATATGAACAGTGTTTCTCCACTTTCAAAGCTCCACTTGGGAATTACAGTCAGGATAGATGAACATATTCAGACTCTATATGAACCTCATTGGAGGACAGGGGCTACCAAAATTGAAACTGGTAAACTGTATCTGGAATACTCTTACTGTTTCTGGTGGTGTGGATAACATGTGCTATTAGCATAGGGTCAGTTTCCACTGTAACCAGGACCTGCCCAGAAAACTTAATATCATCAGAGTTCAGGCCTAGTCTAAGACACACTGTCCTAACACACAGTGCCCCTGTCTCCTTACAAGGATAATTTTTGAAAGTGCTCCACAAATTAACAATAATAACAACTCCTACTCTCCATTGAGTACCTCATTATGTGACTGTCTACGCTTCTATGTATTTAGGTACATTTCCTCATATAAGCTTGTCAGCAGCCCTCTGATGTGGATATCATGAGACCCAGTTTGTAGATTGAGAAACTGAAGCTTAAAGAAGACAAGCAGTTTACCCAGTTTGCCCCTTACCATCCTGCTTCCAAATCTATGCAACCAACCATTAACCTTCCTCTGCTCTCTGCCCACTTGGACACCACCAGAGTCCAGGCAGCCAGTGTAGAAAGGGCCTAAACTTTATCTCCCTGCCTTTCCTTCATCTTTATCTTTCCTGAGGATCATACAGGTAACAGCAAGCTAGAGAGTTAAGCCTGGACTTAGATCCCCCAGGAGGGAGCAGTTAGGGTAAGCAGTTATTTCTGATCTTTTCTGTGTTCTCTACAGGTAAAGGCCTGGCATCTCATGATTTAGTGTGGTGGTTCTCACAGTACGGTCCTGGCACAAGCAATATCACCACCACCTGGGACCTTGTTAAAAATGCAGAATCTTGGGCCATAACCCAAATATACTGAATCTGAAATTCTGGGGATAGAGCCCATTAATCTGCATTTTTAAAGCCCTCCAGGTGATTCTGTTGCACATTAAAGTTGGAGAACCCCTGGTTTAGTGGAATAACAAAAAAAAAAAAAAGGAGAAAGAAATTAGCACTGAAGCCAGTAGAATGCAGAACGTTGGGATTTTCAAAACCAGTCTTGTGGCTGTCATATTTAGAATCACAATATCCTGTCTAGGCACAGTAGCTCACATCTATAATCTCAGCATATTAGAAGGCTGAGGCAGGAGGATTGCTTGAGGCCAAGAGTTCAAGACCAGCCTGGGCAACATAGTGAGACCCAGTCTCTAAAAACAAAAATAAAGATAATTAGCTGGGCGTGGTGGCATGTGCCTGTAGTACCAACTACACAGGAGGCTGAGGTGGCAGGATAGCTTAAGCCCAGGAGTTCGAAGCTAGACAGTGAGCTATGATCATGCCAGTATATTCCAGCCTGGGCGACAGAGCAAGACCCTGTCTCTAAAATGAATAAATAAGTAAAATCACAATATTCTAACACTTAACAGATAAAAAATAAATTAGAGGCTTTCTAACACAAAGTGTTCATTTCACACTAGAGAAAACTGAGGCCCAGAGAAGCAAAACATGTTGTCCCTTGTCACACAGCAAGGTTGTGGCAGAGCTTTACAGCAGAACCCAGGCCTCCCCTTTCCAGTTCTAAGTTATCTTCTGCAATCCAACTTCCCTTCCAATGTCCAAATATACCCTCAACAATTCTGGCTGCTCCCATATCTGTGCTTAGAACTGTCTGATAGTCTATGCGTGGGGAAAAAGAAAAAAACTTTCTCCTTTTCTGAACATAAATATAAGTAGCAATTTCTTTTCTTACACTTCTACTCTGCATCAGTATCATACAGTCACAATTTTTAAAGCAATCTATCAAACATTTTATTCAAATTAGTATACAAATTTTGGTTCCTCTTTCAACTCATGGTGGGGCTAGGATTTAAATTGTTATATGGTTTTTTTATGCATTTACATAATTTTTTCCTGACAAACTCAGAATTTTGTTTCTTTATCTCTCTGGAAGATAATCATCTCAGATTACTCTAATCATGATGTGCCCAGCAACACTGTTTGATTCTCTTTGCTGAGCTGTGGGAAGTCACCTCTCTAAAACTGTTTACCCTCAGAGCAAAATCCACTCTTTCCTGCTCTCATATAGCAAATCAGATGCCCAAAAATCCAGACAAAGTGAGTTATTTGTGTCCCAGTTAAAATGGCTTATATCCAAAAGATAGGCAATAACAAATGTTGGCAAGGATGTGGAGAAAAGGGAACCTTTGTTCCTTGCTGGTAGGAATGTAAGTTAGTACAACCACCATGGAGAACACTTTGGAGGGTCCTCAAAGAACTAAAGATAGCTGGGCACTGTGGCTCACACCTGTAATCTCAGCACTTTGGGAGGCCAAGGCAGGTGGATCACCAGAGGTCAGGAGTTCAAGACCAGCCTGGCCAACATGGTGAAACCCCGTCTCTACTAAAAATACAAAAAAAATTAGCCGGGCATGGTGGCAGGCATCTGTAATCCCAGCTACTCGGGAGGCTGAGGCCAGAGAATCACTTGAACCCGGGAGGCAGAGGTTGCAGTGAGCCGAGGTCGTGCCACTTCACTCCAGCCTGGGCAACAAGAGCAAAACTCTGTCTCAAAAAAGAAAAACAAAACTAAAACTAAAGATAGAGCTACCATATGATCCAGCTGTACCATATATACCACTGCTGGATATATATCCAAAAGAAAGAAAATCAGCATATCGAGGAGATATCTGCACCTCTGTGTTTGTTGCACTGCTGTTCACAATATCCAAGATTTAGAAGCAACTTAAGTGTCCATCAACATTCAAATGGATAAAGAAAATGTGATACATATACACAATGGAGTACTATTCAGCCATAAAAAAGAATGAGATCCTGTCATTTGCAACCACATGGACGGAAATGGATATCATCATGTTAAGTGAAATAAGCCAGGCACAGAAAAACAAACATTGCATGTTCTCACTTATTTGTAGGATATAAAAATCAAAACAATTGAACTCATGGATATAGAGAGCAGAAGGACAGTTATCAGAGGCTGGGAAGGGTAGTGGGGGGCTTGGAGGAAGAGAGGGATGGTTAATGGGTACAAGAAAATAGGATCAAATTTACCTAGTATTTGATAGCACAACAGTAGTCAATAATAACTTAATTGTGTACTTTAAAATAATGAAAAGGGTACAATTGGATTGTTTATAATACAAAGGATAAATGCTTGAGGGGATGGATACCCCATGTTCCATGATGTGATTAATATGTATTACATGCTTGTATCAAAATATCTCATGTGCCCCATAAAAATATATATATAGCCACTTAGGTACCCCCAAAAATTAAAAATATTTTTTAAGTGAGTGATTTGTGAAAAGAACTAGGTATTCAGCATTCAAGGTGGTGGACAGTTTTCAGAATTGTAATATTTCCATCCAAATATTTGGAATCTTATAGGTGGGTTATTGGCTGAGTTGTTTTTCTTGTACTTAATATCTTTAATTCTTCCTTTCTTGCCAAGTATTTGAGAAAGCTGTCTGTTCAGAGACACTCCCATTCACATTTAACTCTAGAGATGCTCTGGAACTCTCAGAGCTGGGCACCTTCCCTCCAGGGTGGGAGTGGCTCCCCGATAGAATCACTCAAGCTCTACCTTCACAAGGGCCACTTAGTTTTCAACCTATTTTAAGCTTCCTCATTTTTTTTAAAAAAGCAATTAAGCACTTGATATGCTACTTTTTTAGGAGGAGATACTGGGAAGTCTCAGAGAAATAATGTGAATCCAGGCTCTGAGAGCTTGCAATCTAAAACCAATAGCAAGAATACAGACACCAATGGGAACAGAGAGAATAAATGGATGTCGAAAACAAGAATGCATTGTGCTGTTTGGCACTCTAGAGAATATCCTGGCTCGTAGCAATGCAAATTGCTCTTGCTTTAGAAAACTAACCCAGCTGAACATCTGCTTTGTGTGAAAGGTTAAGCTTTCCTCCAGGCCAGGAACTGGAAGAAGTCCTGAAGAAGGAGAAAGCAAGAGGGCTAAATTTTCTCTGCTTGAGGAAATTTGGAGTTTCAGAGCTGTTCAGGAATAGCTGGAGGCAAGAAGAGGGAGGCGAGACACAAGAAGGATGTGGGGAACTGACAGAAAGGTTAGAGAGGTCCAAGCAGGAGCTGAGGCACCAGCCAACAAGAAATGCCCTAGTCTTGTGTTACTGAGAGTTGAAGAGATAAAGCCTAGTGTGGGTCAAGGTGGGATGTTAGAAAGGATGGCACAGAAAGCTTTCATGCTAAAGCCAGGTGGGTCATTCATGTTCTTGAGTCCAGTGTTAATTCATACGAAGTCTTTGGGACATATAAGAAGAAAGGCGATTCCTCGATTCCTCGGACCAGTTCAATTGACATTGTAATTAAAAACCAATTGTTCTCTTTGAAAACCCTAAAATGATATGCCAGAGCAAAGCTGGTGACTCCAAAATCTAAAGAATATTTAAAACTACAGGCCAGGCACAGTGGCTCATGCCTGTAATCCCAGCACTTTGGGAGGCAAAGGCAGGTGGATCACCTGAGGTCAGGAGTTTGAGACCAGCCTGGCCAACATGGTAAAACCCTGTCTCTACTAAAAATACAAAAAAATTACCCGGGCGTGGTGGCATGCGCTTGTAATCCCAGCTACCCAGGAGGCTGAGGCAGGAGAATCGCTGGAACCTAGGAGGCAGAGGCTGCAGAGAGCTGAGATCGCACCACTGCACTCCAGGCTGGGTGACTGAACAAGACTCCAACTCAAAAAAAAAAAAAAAAAAAAAACACAAAAAACCTACTAAGTACTTTTTAGACCCAACACAGACCCTCTTAGGCCAGGGATGATTACAAGAATATGTTTTTTGGAGGTTTCAATACACATCCAGTGATCTGCGCCTAAGCAACTTGAAAACTATATTGAAATTTCAGAAATAATTGTTGAGGCTCTTTGTCAAAAACAGTGGCACATGTTGTGTAAAGTAAATGCATACAATGTTATTTGCCAAATTAAAAACAAAAAACAGGACCAAATTCTGAATCCTTCTCCTGAGGGGAATAGAGAATAAAGGTCACCTTCCCCTGAGGTTGACCACCATTGTTCTAAAGCCAGGCTGCTCCAACTGTTTCCATCTACTGATTAATTCAGAAGGAGAAAAGTTTTTATGAAGCAACCTCCATGTCAACTACAAATGGTTGCTGAAAGAAACAAAATAAAAAATGTGTTACCAGAATAGAACAGAAAAGTGAAGGATAACCTAAGAATCAGGGTAAGTTATTAACAATGTACATGAAAAACGAGGCCTTGGCTCACAGGTCACGCCACCTGGAGGCCACCCATGGTACTCTAATACCCTTCTGGGAACATTGTCCTGGGAGACCACATCATGAATCTAAGATATCAATATCTCTTACAAAATAGGCAGGACATGTCAAGGCAAATGTGCCATTCATGCCCAATGCCCAAAAAGGGGCCTGTTTTCCCTGTTAGCGTGAGTCTGACTCATATCCCACATACTGAGTGGGTTGAGAATTGGGGTTTTGAGAGGTGAGTCAAGAGGCTCCAGATGCCCACATGTTATTTTCACTGTGAGGTTGGACACTCATCATTAGACCATCCTCCAAAAGAGCTGTGTTGGTCACTTGTTCATTTCAGTGTGCATGATCTAAATCATAATAGTTTTTAGAAAGTGTATAAGCTGCCTATTAAAAAGTCGACCTCCGAGTCACAATAGATTTAAGACTTCCATTGTGAAACAGGTGCTTAGAAAAATCAATCTACAGCAAGAGTAAATTAGCTGATTTTTTAAAAAAATTTTAATCACCCTAGACTATTTTTATTCAATGAATGTGACACTAATGACAGTGAGATTTGCTTTTTCTTTCTTTAAGGAAAACAACAAATGCCAGAAAAGAAGGCAAAAGGATGAAGTGATCTTTCCAGGTTACTAAATTATTGGTCAAATTAATTATTCATTATTGTCAATGAATATTGATTAAACAGTCACAGTTTGATTAGCACAATATGAAGAACTATTTTCTTTTATTTCTTAGCCCTCTGTCTAAGCCTGAGGTCTTTAATCATTTATGTCCCTTTTCTACCAGAAAAATGCTTCTAAAGGACAGTCTGGTCACCTCTTTCTTACTCAAAACCCCCCCTTGTTTCTCCCTTGCCGACCAAGTATGAAAGCTTTCTAACATTTTCTGACTCACTTTCACTCTTCTCTTCATGCACTCTACACTGTACCTTCCTGGAACTACTCACTATCGCCTGTACAAATTCCTGCATTTCCTCTAACTCTTTGCCCATTCTGTTTCCTGAGCCTGGAATGCCTCTTGCCCCAATCTTCGTAATCTTCACCCACTTTACATCTCTTTTTCTCCCCATCTTCATTCTCTCCTCACAATGTAAAAATTAAATATCCATATGGTTATTTATCTTTGCCTTATATATAACAAATCCCTTTTCCAGTATGTCATTTTTATATTGTTTTGCTTACTAGATAATGGCCTGCAGAAGACTAGCTATGTTGGTTTTATCTTTGTAACGTGGTGTCTTCCCTGGTTTCTGGACCATAGTAGGTGTCAAATATGCATTGTGAATAGAAATACAGGGGCAGCAAGAGAAGAAAGAGGGAAGGAGGAGGAGGAGGCAAGGAGGAAGAGCAGAAGGAGAGGGGGAGAGAGAGAAGAAGAAGAAGGAAGAGGAGGAGGAGGAAAGGAAAACTGGGAGGAAGAAGAAAGTGAATGAAAGGAAGAGGGAGAAAGAAATTCAGTTTGTTCTAGTCTAATTGGCACTTAGGAAAGTTTCAGATGTGGGCTTTACCTTCCTTAGTCTGCTCTTTCACCTCCTATTCACTTCTCATTCACCCAAACTTTGTTCCCATCCCTCCACTGAAATGGTCTTGCCAAGGTCAACAAAAGCCCCTTGATATGGTTTGGATGTTTTCTTCTTTCAAAATCTCATATTGAAATGTGACCTCCAATGTTGGAAGTGTGGGCTGGTAAGAGGTTTTTGGATCATGGGGATGGATCCTTCATGAATGGCTTTATGCTGCCCTCACAGTAATGAGTGAGTTCTCACTCCGTGAGCTCATGTGAAAGGTTGTTTAAAAGAGTCTTCTACTTCCCCCCTCTCTCTCTTGCTGCCTCTCTCACCATGTGACATGGTGTCTCCCTTTGCCTTCCACGATGATTGTAATCTTCCTGAGGCCCTCACCAGAAGGAGATGATGGCACTAGGCTTCATGTACAGCCTGCAGAACCATGAACCAAATAAACCTCTTTTCTTTATAAATTATCCAGTCCAAGGCATGTGTATGTATTAGTCTGTTTATATAGGCATGTATTAGTTTGTTTATACTGACACAGACAGACTAACACATACCTACTTGCCAAATCTGGTACTCACCTCCATCACTCTTTTCTTGGAAATCTCTCCACATCTGAACTTTGTGATATCGTCATTCCTGCTTTTCCTTATATCTCCTTTATTCTTGCATCTCTGACCCCTGTGCTGCATCCATTTCCTCTAACCATCCTTTAAATTTGGCGATTTTCAGTATTCTTCATCTTCCCTTTCCCCCTTTCATGCTGCATACTCTCTGGTTAAACTTATTCGTTCCCATGGCTTCGAATTAGTTGCTATAGTTAATAATTCCCAATCTACATTCCTAGCCTTCTTGTCTCCTGAACTCCATCCATATCTATGTTGCCAAGCATCTACGATACATCTCTTCTCAACTACCAACTTAAGTTCAGCATGTCAAAACTAGTTCTTTTTTTCCCAAGATGGCAGATTAGAGACTTTCAGTGTGCCTCACTCACGTGGAATTAGCAAGATAGTACATAAGCGTCAACTCTGTGAGCTTTAATTCAAGAAGAAAAATAGGAATCCACCATAATTGTGAAAGACACCCCAGATCCCAGAGACGAGAACACCAGAAAACAGTCCCTGTGACAGCATCCATCTGATAAAAATGAGTCAAGCCCCAGTACATGAGAGGGGCAGAGATCCTCCCTGATAACTCTCCCTCCCAATGGGAATCTGAGCAACACAGGCTTAGGGAGAGTATTTTCTTTCTCCCAAGCCCTGGAGCTAACTTGGGGAGAAGCTTGGAGATGCTGTGACAGAAAGATACCATGAAGAACTACAGACATTTTCTCAGACCCAAGACTGAGAGCAGGAAGCCATTTTTAATCTGGGCATATAAAAAGATCTTTGGTAATCTGGCAGCATGACCATGGAGGCACTTTAGTCGCAGGCCAGAGATTGGAGCATTTGCTCTGGAACAGGGTAGGGGCCTTCACAGCCAAAACTATGGAAAGCCTCTCAGCAGCAGGTGTTGGAACTGTGCTGTCCCCCATCATGAGCCTGGAGTGGGAGGAGAGCTGCTATACCTGCAATTTCTCCTGGGTGGCAAGACTTGCAGCCAGAGCCAGCTTGGCGACTTGGAACAGGTCTGCACATGCCATGGCTGAATGCCCCATCTTGTTCCTCTGAGACTGTGGTGCAGTAAGGCTCTCTCTGCTCCACACTCAGGCAGAAATCCAGGCATCTGGAGCACCTGCTTGCCTGGAACAGCAGACTGAGCTTCCCTGCCCTTCATGGACATAGATTATGGTACAGTGGGGCTCTCTGTGCTCCATACCCACACAGATCTCTGGGAATTCTGAGCACCCACTCACCTGGATCAGCATCCTGACCTGTACCACACTTCTTGTACAGAGATTCTGATGCAGAGAGGCCCTGTCTGCTTCACATCCAGGCAGATTTCCAGGAATTTGTAGCACCAGCTAGCCTGCGTTAGGAAGCCTCATTAGCCCCACCCTTCCTGGACATACATCATGGTGCAGGGGTGCCCTCTCTGCTACACATGCAGGCAGATCAGACATTTAGAGCACTGCTCTCCTGAATGAGAAGCCTGAGCCACCCCACCCATCCTGTGCAGATATCTTGGTGCAGGGGGACCCTCTCTGCTCCACACCCAGGCAGATCTCCAGGCATCTGGAGTTTCCACTCTCCTAGATTAGGAGTTTAGGCCACCCCCCTCCCCGTGCAAAGAACTGGGGACCAAAGATGTTTCCCAGCTCCACACCTAAGCACAACTCTGGGTACTTGGTGGCTGTCCACTGGATTCTACCTCAGCAGCAGTGATGGTGCCTGCTATCAGGGGACATATAAGTGAACCTGCCTAATCCAATCCTACCCTTCATGGCCCCTTCCACACTAGAACTGAGCAGTGAGCTGAGACCACTGTATATTCCACATGTCAGCCCATTACCTGAGGCAACAGAGAACTTCTGCCAATAAACAAGGATCAAGTATATAACCAGCTGTGTTGGCTGCAGCTAGGTCTTACCTATAAGCACCATCTACTGGCTTGTAGGTTGAACTGCACAACCCAATATAAAACCTATCTAAAGAAGTGAATAGGGCTATAGAAGTAAAGCCAAAAGACCCTACCCAACATACTCTATAGTCACACTCCTAGGGAAGGGGAAAAGAGAAAGGGAAAGAAAAAATAATATTATTATAGAGAAAGAAAAAGAAAAAAAAATCCTATCTACGCAAAAATAATTATAAAAATTAGAAATGTCAGCATCTTCAGGTGAGAAGGAACCAGCATGACAATTCTGGAACTACGAAAAATACAAACGTAGTGACACGACCAAAGGATTGCACTAGCTCTCCGATAATGGTCCATAACCAAAATGGAAGCTCAGAAATGACATATAGAAAAATGAAAGCATGGATTGCCAAGAGGCTCAATGAGATCCAAGACAAGGTTGAAAAGCAACACAAAGAAAAGTCTAAAGCGATCCAGGAAATTAAGAGATAAGTACCTTAAAAATAAGTCAATTGGAGCTCTGGAATTGAAAAACTCACTTAAGGAATTTAAAAATACAATTGAAATCTTTATCAATAGACTAGACAAGCAGAAGAAAGATTTTCAGAGTTTGAACACTGATCTTTCAAACTAACCCAAGTCAGATAAAAATAAAGAAAAAAGAATTACAAAAAAATGAACAAAGCCTTTGAGAAATTGTGTGATTATGTAAAGCAACCAATTCTACAAATTACTGGCATTCCTGAGAGAGAAAAAGCAAACAACTCGAAAAATATATTTGAGAATAATTCAAGAACATTTCCCTTATCTTCCTAGAAAGGTAGACATCTATATACAAGAAATCCAGAGAACACCTGCAAGAAACTGTATAAAACGAAAATCACCAAGACCCAAGACAAACAGTCACTAGACTGTATGAAGTCAATGCTAAAGAAAAAATTTTAAAGGCATGCAGAGAAAAAGGACAGATAATTTACAAAGGGAATCTTATCAGGTTAAATGCAGACTTGTCAGCAGAAACCTTACAAGCCAGGAGAGATTGAGGACCTATTTTACACATTCTTAAATAAAAGGAATTCCAACCATGAATTTCATATTCCACCAAACTAAGCGTTATAAATGAAAAAGAAATAAAATATTTTTCAGACAAGCAAGCACTATAGGAATTTGTTACCAGTAGACCAGCCTTACAAGAGAGCTTTAAGAGAGTTCTAAACATGAGAATAAAAGAACAATACCTACTACCACAAAAACACACTTAAGCACATAGCCTACATATCCTATAAAACAACCACACAATAGAAACTGCAAAGTAACCAGCAAACAACTTCACGATAGGATCAAAACCTCTTATATTAGTATTAACCTTGAATGTAAACAGTCTGAAAGCTCCACATAAAAGTCACAGAGTGGAAAATTGGATTAAAAAACAAGACTCATTCATCTGCTGTCTTCAACAGACCCATCTCACACATAATGATACCCATAGGTTCAAAGTAAAGGGTTGGAGAAAGATCTACCATGCAAATGGAAAACAAAAAAGAGCAGGGGTTGCTATTCTTACATCAAATGAAAAAGACTTTAAACCAACAATAGTAAACAAAAAAAGGAGACAGCTGGGCATTATGTAATGATAAAGGTTTCAATTCAACAGGAAGATTTAACTATCCTAAATATGTATGTACCTAACATTGGAGCATGCCATGCTCTCTAATGCCTCTGTACCTTTGCACATGTTATAATTTTCAGCTTGGGAATCTTCTCCACATTTATCCTTGCCCCCTCCATTATTATTCCATCACTCTCCACTCCCTAGGTATCTTGTACTCATTAATTAAAACCTTGGAAGCTTTTTCATGCTCTGTTTTTCTCTTTGAATTGGCTGACCATCCTGTGTTCCCATACGGACTAAATACATCTCTACCATAACAAGGAAACACTGCATTGCCACTGTGGAATGACTGTCCGTCTCAGCCATGAGACAGTAAACTCCTTGAGTTTATCCTAGAGATTGAGAATAATTTTGTATGTTTCTTTGTAACCCCAGAGTTTAGCAGTGCACCTGGTTCAGAACCATTGTGCTTCAATCATCTTTTGAAAGATAGACAGATGATAGATAGACACATAGATCCATATAAAAATAGATGATAGATAGAGAGATAAAATGATGTTAATAGTAAGCCTTTCACCAGAAAGATTAGAATTAATTAAAGGGGTTTGATTTTGTCTCCCAGCCAACTGGAGAAGGACGTTGCATTAGGAAAAAGCTTCATTCATCATATGAGGGCAAATTCTCTGAGGTCTTTTCCTGGCACATTTGCCAATGTGACTCTGGGAAAAAGGAAAACCCAATGTGTGGAGCAAATAAATATTTTTGTGTGTGCACACATATGTGCATGTGCATGCATGTGCATGCACATGTGTGTCATGATGTAAGAATGGAAGTAGACAGAGAGACCTGGGGAAGTGAATGTTACAAGCAGAGTCTATATGCATGGCATCTTTGTTACTGGGCCTCTCTTCCTAACTGGACAATCTGTGTTTTAGCACTTTCCAGAAGGTAACACCAATATTCTCACTTCAGCAGACCCCCTCAGCTTGATATTCTCCCAGAAACATAGGTTTCTCTGAAGAGAAAAGATCAAAAATAAGAAGCAGAGACTTTTGAATTATATTTAGATTTTCTGCCTCATTTTCTTTGGACCCAGTATCCAGCTTCTTTAGGGATTCTGGCTCAAATGCTAATTAATGCCCATACTCACAGATGACATAAATGAGACATCTTGATAAATCATATGGGATCCACATGCTGGAGCTAATAGAGACGTCCAATATACTAGAACAGTGGTTTCCAAATATGTTTTTCTCAACATACACTCACACAAAACGAAACAAGTCTCACAAAGCAAGGTAGTGTCCCCAATGTCCTAGTGCAGTTTTTTTTCTTTTTTTTTTTTATTATACTTTAAGTTTTAGGGTACATGTGCACAACGTGCAGGTTAGTTACATATGTATACATGTGCCATGTTGGTGTGCTGCACCCATTAACTCGTCATTTAACATTAGGTATATCTCCTAATGCTGTCCCTCCCCACTCCCCACACCCCACAACAGGCCCCAGTGTGTGATATTCCCCTTCCTGTGTCCATGTGTTCTTATTGCTCAATTCCTACCTATGAGTCCTAGTGCAGTTTTAAGCCATAATAACTTCAGAAGGATAAATGCTATAAACTTAAAACAGCATCATTTGGAAATTTATTTAAATGTAATATATACTTACTTAGTTTTATGAACTTTGAAATATTACTTTTTTCGGTCAATGTTTTCCATATTCAGTCAGAGGGACTAAAACTAAAAATTACAAATTACAAATGTATTTTTGAGAATAACCTAAAACTGAACTAAGTCTCTGGGGACACTATGTATATATTTTTAATACTTAGTATTCTCTGATATTATTCTCTATTCTACTTAATCAATACTATTGTATTCAATTTGTCTTTTCTTAATGCTAGTCTCACTCCAATAAATTGGTTTCATGACCCATTAATGAAAACCACAACTCTAGAAGGCAGGAGTGTATGATTAGGTAAGAAAAACTTAGTCCTTCCTTGATTCAAGAGCTCAGTCCTCAGTGATTTCCATGTGCATTCATTTTACAACTTTGCTAGTGAGGGAAAGCCATTAAAGCTATGGTAGGATGAAGTTGGGGGCCCCATGGCTATGAGTGTTGCTTCAGGAAGTCATCACTTTAACAAGGTCTGAAAGCAATGGATCCTTGGAATGCAATGATTCTGGGACACAAAGGAATATTTTCTGGACTCAAGAAACATCTGAAAATATTTTACTTGTTAACAGCAAATCTTGTCCCCTGCCAGCACTCTCTGCTCCCCAGTTCCCACCCTTGGTAACAGAATAATGGTCTTCATGAAAAACATCCAAAATAAAAATGACAGTCTTTTAAACACCAATCATCAAGTTTAGATACCTGGAATAGGAGAGAAATAAAATCACATCCTCTGTCACATAATCTCTGGCTAACGATGCCTGTTTCTAATCACTGACATTATACCTATTACTCCCCAGCATATGATACTATAAGGCTCCTAATTTTCCACTTATGCTCCACTATTTCTAACTTTTATTTTCTTACCTCTGATCACATGTGCTTTGCCTTTCACCTACACTACACTTCACCTAAACTACAACTATCTCAAGAGTTCTGTGCTCTATCTCTTGTACATTTCATTCTGTTTCAGAGTGTTTTCAGCTGCAAGTAAACAGACAAGTAATAAACGTTGGCACATTAAGGACATTGTTATGATCTGATATGGTCTAGCCATGTCCCCACCCAAATTTTGTCTTGAATTGTAGCCCCCACATTTCGCACGTGTTGTGGGAGGGACCTGGTAGGAGGTAACTGAATCATGGGGGTGGGTCTTTCCGAAGCTGTTCTCATGATAGTGAATAAGTCTCACGAGATCTGATGGTTTTATAAAGGGGAGTTTCCCTGCATAAGCTTTCTCTTCTCTTTTCTGCCACCAGGTGAGATGTGCCTTTCACCTTCCACCATGGTTGTGAAGCCTCCCAACCCATGTGGAACTGTGAGTCCATTAAACCTCTTTTTCCTTGTAAATTACCCAGTCTCAGGTATGTCTTTATCGGCAGCGTGAAAAAGGACTAATACATGATCTCAACAGAGATGAAGTTCCTAGGGTCAGTGACACACGATGTCAGCAAGGATCCAGGTGTTTCCATTTCTCTCTTTGCCATTTTCAGCATAGAGAGCTGCATCATCCTCAGTCTTACTGCTTTATGCACACAAAACGGCTGCCATGACTGCTGCTTCATACACCACATCCTCATATCACTGAGCCAAAAGGCAGGGACAGAATCTTCTCCCCACACTTCTTGGCCTCAGAATTTCCCCAGGAGATGTTCCCTCAGGACCCTTTGGCCAGGATTAGTTCCATGCTTATGCATCAGTAGCAAGAGAAGCTGGGGAAAATGAGTCTCTGGCATTTTCAATTTCTGTAGCAGAAGGCTATCTCTCCCACCAAGGAAAACACATCCACCCTGTCTTCTGCACTCAGTAGTGCTCACTGTGTTTTTGAACTGAGCGCCCTATGGTTGCTCTTTAAGAAAGAGGATGAGCACACAGATTTGGTTTAAATAACAAGTGAATCAGTTAATTCAGCTTTATTGAAGGGTAATCGACTTTTCTTCCCTGCCTGGGGAGAAGTCATTTCACATAATGCCAATTACTATTCACAAGGATGCTGGATGGGAGGGTGTGCAGAAGGATCAATACGAAGCCATTCCCCAAGCTGTAAAACCATTTATAACAACAGCTCCCTGATGCTGGGTCAGGAGGACAATTGTTTTTCTACTAATAATGCACATTTCCCCATTCCTGTAACTATCTTTATTTTACATGGAAGGATACTGGCAGTAGAGAGATGTCTCTAGACTTCTGATACCATATCTCCAAACCATCCTGTGTTTGATCATCAAAATAACTTTTCATAAAGAGCATTTTCATCAGGAGATCCAATCGGTGAAGATATATAGGAAATTTACTATGCAATTAGTTCAGGGCAGGAATGAGGAGGTAGGGTGAAGATTTTCGGTTTGATGAATTACCACTTGTCTGCTTCAGTCTGGATCCCACCAATGTTCTTTCTCACATGAGCACCTCACATCATGCACGCTGTTCTTAAACACTCTGATTTCATTATCAATACTGATCGCCTGCCCTCCTCTTCATCTGCTCCATAATCAGACTTGCTCTGTGCCCCTTTGAAGTTGCCATTCTATAGGAAACTTTTCCTTACCACCACATTTCCTATACAACCAGTCTCCCAGGTACAAAACAAGTCCTCCTAGACCACAAATTATCTTATACATTTCATATTTTTGCATTAAAATTAATGCCTTTTATACTGTTCAATTCATGATTCTTAAAGATAACGGTGCAAGGAATTAGTTAATAGACTAAAACCTCTTAAACAGCTCTCAACGTAAATTTTCTCAGATTGCTGTCCCATCTTGGAACCCTTTCTACTGTCATACTGACCCATTGTGTGAAAGAAAGTTAACCAGGTTATATACTACATTAGAATTTGCAAAATGTTGTGCCATTTGCAAAAGTAACCACCATTGCTTCTCTCCTTATAATCTTCCCCTAATATTCACTTCCACACACATTTGCTTCATCACAAATTAATATGACACTGCAGAAACTCATAAATAAATCTTTGCCTTTTTATTAACTGCAAAAGGTCAAATAATATTCTCTCTTCCTAACAATGATTTACACCAAAGTCATAAATATCTGCCTTAGAGTGATGGAAACTAATGTTTAAAATCAATTATTTTGTTATTCAGATACTGAAACAAGTAAATTTAATTAACAGTATTAAGCATCATTACATTTATTTCTGGAGTAGATAAATTATTTTGCTAATACTTGTCATTTCAGTTAACATCATTACGTAATTATAAATGGAACTTACACAGAAAGCAGGCTTCCAACCACCAGGTCTGTGGCCTTCTCCACCCCTAGCCTTAGCATACAATGGCCCATCTTCAACCACTCTTTGGAAGCTCCTATGCAAGAAGCCTTTTCTGGAGATTCTCCCAGGAACCTGATGATTGATTCAGACCATGTTGAGTCCTAAACAGAACACCCATAAGGACAAGTATTCCTCCAAAAATGCAATTCATTTTGGCTGAAGCTGACTTTGAGAACCCCGAATTCTCTATTCCTACAATTAGCACCATGCTGCACCTCTCATGATCCGCTTACGGCCAATTTAATGCATCATTCTCACTTCTTTATAATCTATTATTATCTTTCGTGCATACACAGGATTTAACTGGATTTTCTAGTCACCCCATACTTTCATCCTAATTTTACTCTGTGTTTTTGCCCTGGCCCAACTCCTGCTGCTCTTGTCCATCCTCACAAACCTTCCATAGTAAGCAAACTTTCTTCTATTTTCAAAGGCTCTTTTAATAGTCCCTGTGCCTCCTGGCCTAACTAAAGCCTGGTTACCTCCTAAGGACACGATTGCCTCTAAAACACTCTTATGTGCAGGTTGCCCATTCTCCCGTGGTCCACAGACCTCAAGACCCAAAGATAAAGCCTACCTCTTTCCCATTATCCAGTCCTACTTCCTTCTTTTTTTTTTTTTTTTTTTTTTTTTGAGACGGAGTCTCGCTCTGTCACCCAGGCTGGAGTGCAGTGGCGCGATCTCGGCTCACTGCAAGCTCCGCCTCCTGGGTTCACGCCATTCTCCTGCCTCAGCCTCTCCGAGTAGCTGGGACTACAGGCGCCCGCCACCACGCCCGGCTAATTTTTTGTATTTTTAGTAGAGACGGGGTTTCACCATGGTCTCGATCTCCTGACCTCGTGATCCGCCCGCCTCGGCCTCCCAAAGTGCTGGGATTACAAGCGTGAGCCACCGCGCCCGGCGTCCAGTCCTACTTCCACACCCTTTTTTCTGCTCCTCTGAAGCTCATACCACTCAGCAATGCCAGTATCAGTGCTCCCTTATTTTCTTTACCCACTGCTCATGCCCTTTCATTCACTGAATTATTTTCCCCCTTTTACCCACTCCACATGTAGCCATAATAATGGATGACTTCTCCTCTAGTCCTTTAATTACTAATGGGGCTTATTTCTAATGACTTTCACCTTCACTCCATATCAGTCACTAACCAAAAAGGTCATACTCCAGACATCATCATCACCCAGAACTCTTTGATGTATGAAACTATACTCAAAAGTTTATGATCACATTTCCTATTCCAAGTATCATTCAAATACTCTTGCTTCACCTGCTCTATACCATGATGGAACCCTCCCCCTCACCGGGGTCCTGTCCCTTTTCTTCCTATCTATCAATCCCCAATCCCCCTTTTAGTCACTGTTTTTCCTATCCAATAGAGGAAAACACAATATGGACCTATGGGTTCCTATGGCTAGGAACCCATAATGGATAGTTTCCATGTTTCATCACCTCAATTCCTCTTGCCCCAAGGCTCAAATGCACATCAATTCAACTGTCAGAGCCATCACTATAACTACACCAGTGTTGCTGATCACAACTGTGCAGATTATTCTTTCTCTAACATCATGCATACCACAGTCACATGGGCCTTGGTAGCTGTCTAGCAACTCTTCCATGTTTTCACGGGCAGATTTCACTCTCTTTCTTCACAGTGGCTATTTAAACCCTTTTCCCCGCATACCCACTCACTTCAGAGGCAATAGAATCCCCAAGACTTTCTGCCTTCACATTTGTGCTTATAGCCACAACCTTTATTGCTCATTTCTCCTGGTACCAAGCATGAAGTATTTCTCCTCCTAAGGGTCATTCTTCTACTTATTATCTGGATTCCTCCATTCCTGTCTCCCCAAGGACATTCTATTTATTAGTAACTCTCTCCTATGATTTCAAATTTTGCCTCTTTTATTATCATTTTTGTGAGCAATTATAAATGCCCAAGAATTTCCCATCTTTAAAAAAATTGTCCCCAACCTCATATATGTTATAGCAACATCTCTTGAAGGAATTAGTCACATCCTCAGCTTCCATTTTACCACCTCCTTATTGGCCATAATCTGGTTTCTAGTTCCACTATTTCACCAATGTCTAATTCCAGATTTATATTGCCAAATATTTACTAGATATTTCATTTGTACATGATACCAAAGTCACAGAGATAGCAAAATTTAATATGTTCCCAAATGGGGTCATGGCCTTACTCTCCCACCCCAACAGTTTCCCTGCTACCAAATTTTCATTGTCTACCAACCATTCTGGCCACCATTTTTCATTCTCCTTTGCTAAAACATCCACCTCCACCTGACTTTTAAATTTTTGTTTCCTTTTATTTTGCATAGCAGATCTAGGCAATCACATAATTTTCCATGATTTCAACAACTAATGGCTCCCAAACTTTTTACTAATCTCTAAATTTAGCTGCTTTCTAGGCACAACTTCCTGGAGTCACATAGCCCACACTCAGCAGGTCTGAAATGCAACTCTATTCCCACAAAAATCTATTCAACGCCTATAACTCTTTGAATAAAACCATTCATCCAAAACGTTCACATTGAATCATCCTCAGCTCCCTTCCCACGCCTCACACTCTATATCCAATCAATCACCAAGCCCCACAGATTTTCCTTCAAAACACCTCCCTAAATAAGGATAATCACAATTGCTGGCTGAATTATTACAATGGTTTTGGGACTGATCTACCTGCCATCAGTTTCCTCCACACAGCGTATCTTCTATTTTGACTTCTAGAGTCAGCCAATATGCAAATTTGATTTTATAACTCTAAATGGCTTCTGCCCACGCTTGATATACTAAGGACTACTATATGTAAATCATCTTCAGTCCACTTGCATGGCGCCATCATATGGAATGTCAATACCAGGTGCTAACAAAACTTGGAGAGACTATTTAATTGGGTATTGTGGAGCACTAAAGGAAAATCAAAAAGTAGTATGAATCCCATCTCTCTATTTTTCTACTACCCTCGTCCTAAGGTAAGAAACTTTCCCAGTTCATTCTTAGGATGTTGATGCTTGGTGAATTACAAATGCCAGTGACTTATGCTGTACGATGTCATGCTGTGTTGGCTCCAATTTTATGTTATTTGGATTGTCATTGCAGGCGTAATTATCAAGGATGAGTTGGAACACAAAGTATCATCTGAATAAGAAAAATGAGCCCCACAGCAACTCCCTCCTCTGAGACAAGTTCAACCTTGTATTATTACCCCACCACGGTCTACATCATCAACGTTTCTAATGCAAGCTGATACCTCTATATGGATTCCTGTATACTCATTTCTTAATCAAACACTGTTCTGCTTCCTTTAAGTCTCAATTCAAAAGTCGTGTCTTTGTGATTTCCCCAAGTAAAGTGAATTTTTTATCTCTGCGATTTCCCCAAGTAAAGTGAATTTTTTATCTCTGCATTCGCATACCTTGTAATTTACTGTCAATTTATCTATCTTCCTTCCACAGCAGTGATTCATCTTATTTACATTCAGAACTTAACACAACACTTGACTTTTAAAAATGTATGTTGAATGAACAATGAATGGATAGATGTGTCATTTTGGTGTCCCTGGAACAGATGTTAAGAGCAGACTTTCAGTTTCCCTCACGCTTAGTCTTCTGAAAGTATTTATAACTTTTGTACATATTTTCCAATCTCAACAAGCTCACTAGTAAAATTTTGAATTATCCTTTGGGCTAGTAAGACCTAGAATAGTGTTAGAAACAAACAGTTAATATCATATAACCATTCATTTATGCTCATTCATGAGGATCTAACTTGTGTCAAGTACGAATCAGTCAGGGCCCAGTGAGAAAACAGAAAATGAGAAAAAGCTTCTGTCTTTCAAAAACTAAATGTGGAGGACCACAGCCAGGCCTGCCCTGAGCAGCATTATCCGAAGGAGGAAGACAATGGTGGTAGACAGACCTTTGAATGCTAATGGGGCACCTCCCAAAGCCTTCTGATACAACAGACATCCAGCCTATAGCTCCAGGCTCATCTAATGTGACAGATTCTCATGCTACATCGGATGCATTGATAGCCTCACTTCAAGCATGCTTCTAGAATAAACTAAAGAGACACTGAAATAGTCCATCTACTTATTGATATAATTATATGGCACAAACATCATTTGCACCATTTATTTGTTGCTGTGGCAGTAAAGTAAAATGAAAGCCACTCTGAACTAACTCTGAGTCCTTTCTCATGCCAAGCTTCAAATGCAGCCTGACTCTTATATCTGGAGTTCCTCAAACAGAGAAAGATGTGTGCGTACATACATACATACACAGAGTCCACACATACATACACAGAGTCCGCAGATCTTTTTATTTTTCCAAGACTTGTTACATCAAGGCCCTAAAGACTAGCTGCGGAAGTATCTCTCCCCAATCAATGCTCCCTACAGAGCTGAACTGCCTCCTACTGTTACCCCTGAGAAGTGAGAACTACCTCTGAATTCAGTAAGTCTTTGATGAATTAATGTGTCAGCCCTCACCAAAAACCTGAGTGATCAAAAATGAACTCTGATGTGTCTTGAATTCTTCCATTACCACTGACTTCCTTAACAGGCCAGTTGTCATTCTAAGAAAATCAGAGACGTGTAAATTAAGAATGAAAAGAAGCACATTCATTAGTCATTTTGCTAAGAGTATAAAAATGGCCTCTTTCAAGACATTTCTACTGTCACAAATCTTTGAAACAGAAATAGAGACTAGGTTTTCATCCTTTAGTCAAACACAAGTCTCATCCTATATGTATGTGTGTGTGTGTGTGTGTCTCATACAGCCATATGTGTGTAAATAAATAGATGATATAGGTAGATAGATGATTGATGATAGAAAGATAAATAGATACATAGATAATAGATTCCTCCATAATTCTCTTAAAGATGTTATTATTTCCCTAAACTAATTTTCCAGCACCCAGCTCAACACTTAAGTTCTCTTTAGAGACCCTCCTGAAAGCTATAATTCTCTGGAATCCTGTAACTACAGCATATAACCAATCCTAAACTTCTATGGTGTTTCTAATCCATGCCATTCATTCTCCCTTTGGGATTCTGAGCTCTGATAGTGGTGTCTATGTTTTGAGAGCAGTGATAAAACAATTGGTTTCAAACAGTGCTATTTAACTGAGATAAAAAAGAATTTATTTATATCAGCTATGAGCCCTGCACAGTGCTAGTTCTTGTGTTGGAAAGAGATGGAAATGAAGAAGGGTTGGGTGAGTACTTTCTAAAAGTATAAGACATGGCTCTTCCAGTTTGAATTTGCAGATAGCAGGAAGAACCCAGGGCTTTGTGAGAAGATACACTATCAATGAGTGAAAGATTTCTGTTTCTTGTTCCATCCAGAGGACCCAAGACTGGCAACAGCCATGCCCCTAGGATGTATTAACTCCTTCATCAGTGTTTGTCAAAGTGTAGTCTCCAGACCACCTACATTATAATTACTTAAGGAGCATAATAAATGCTGATTCTCAGACCTTGCCTCAGATCTAGATTAGAATCTCTGGGGTATAAGGTCTGAGAATATCAATTTTACCATGCTTCTAGAAGAGTTATTGATGTGCATAATAGTTTGTGAATCACAGCACAAAGAGTTCAAGAGAAAGACTCTCATTACTATCCACACACCCCTCATCTTCCTCAAAAAGAGAATACTGAAGCTATTGCAATTGGTGTCAAGTCTAGTTTAGTTTGCTCTTCTTCTGCCATTGGTGTCTCTCCACTTGCAGATTCATTCTTCCCCAGGTCCAAAGCCCATTCTAAGTCAACTCATAAAGACCATCTTGAAATTTAGTCTCACTACCCAGACCTGGAAATTGGTGGCCCTAACCATGACTGCTGAGTTGCTGTGTTTCCTGTCCAAAGTCACACAATCTGGTGTTAGGAGCACTGGAAGGTGAGTCCTTGGCCTTCGTGAACACCCCTGGATGAACCATCACTATGCACTTTATTGGCTCATTCTGTGAAAGTGGCTTTCTCCTCAGCCTTCCTCTACTCTTGCTATCTGGTATCTAACATGAACTCTAGCACTGGGACTTTGCTCTGAATTCAAGACATTTGTTCTACAAAAATTTATTGAATACTATTGAAGGACTAAAGTACAAAGGTGAATACAATTGCATCTTTCATACCTGGCAGTTCACGTAAACAAGTAATCACAATATGTGATAATCAACAGAAAAATGGAAGGTGAAGAGTTGATACTAAGAAGAAAATGTTCAACTCTCCTTAAAGGGGTAAATAAAACCTTCTAAGTTACTTGAACTAGATACTTCAGAATGGGTATAAGTTGGAAAAATGAACAAAGCAGAAAGTGCTCCAGAGATAAGGTCCTATGAGAGCCATGAAACAGCACGACACACTCAAGGGTCTGCAAGTCTGGCTTGTGGGATGGCTGGGCTCTGAGATGGGAAAGTGGAAAGAAAACTCTCTGTGCTTTCTTCCCTTAAGCTGAATCCTGCTGATCCTACCACCTTTGTGCTAAGTACGGGCAGATCTCCTTTCATTGACCATCTTCCTCTCCAGTTCTAAACTTCACCTACTACATACATCCTTTCTCTTCAACTAAACCAGACTTCTAGAAGTACCCTCTAGACACTGTAATGGACCACCCCGATTCTTTCAGAAGCATCACCACTTTAACTTTGCGTTTAAGTTCAGGAGTATATGTGCAGGTTTGTTATAGGTAAACTTAAGTCATGGGGGTTTGTTGTACAGATTATTTTATCACCCAGCTATTAAGGCTAATATCCATCAGTTACTTTTCCTGATCCTCTCCCTCCTCCGACTCTCCACCCTCTGATAGACCCCAATGTCTGTTGTTCCCCTCTGTATCAGACCAACTTTTGAAGCCTGAGCCACACCTAGTAAAGAAGTTTGTACTTTGTCCTAGCCTTTTTCCTGTCCTGCCCTCCATCCATACCAGTTACATTTTGCTTAGATTCTGACCGGTGCTACTCCAGTCTTAATGTATGACAATCAGGGTTTACCTCAGCCTTATCATCTCAAGCACAATGAAGTTGAGGCTGCTCTGTGTGAAGTTCCTTCTCCTTCTCACTTTTCTTCTACTTGAGTTACAAGGCATCATTGCTTGTCTGATCCAGCTAGTATTTCTCAGCAGATCACTGATCTCTGTAGTCCACAGCTGAGTTTTAGTGCCTTCTTGGAAAATACTTCTTGGTTTTGGCATCTTCGCTTCTGTTCACTCTACACTACCTGCCCAAGTACTCCACAATGCAGCAATCCTATAAGCTCAATAGCAGAAAATACTTATTTCAGACTAGTATTATTATTGATTCCAAGATCATAGTTATGTATTATTTCTGCTCTTGTCCAAGAAGCTTCCTCATAACAGTGCCACCCTCTTCCCCTGATCATTTGTACTCGTGCCCCCACAGCTCAAGCTTCTATTAACTTTCAGCAGAAAGACATGGTTATGGGGTGAAATCTACTTACTAAGGCAACTTAATACATCAACTCTTCTCTGCTTTCCTACCAAAGGCAACTTGTCAGGCAATAGAGCTTTATTCTGAATGTTTTATCATTATTAATCATGATAATACCTTAATGATGTATCTATCAAAGAAATTATCTTTAAATTATAAGTTCTTTGATGGAAGAAAGACAGTAAGAAAATATATTCTTGGGCTAAAATTATGAACTATGAATTTTAGCCCAAGAATATAGCTCTATGTCTGGCAAATATAAATGTATAAACACAATTGTGGAATTTAATTAATTTGCCTCTAACTTTAAACTTTTCTAATAATTTTTAACTCAAATCACAGGGGTAAGAAGTTCCACTCTGACAATAGCAGACTGGGTAAAAACAACTAGAGACAAAATTTGAAAAATAATTTTTTGAAAGCCCAAGAGAGCTATAAGTGCAATATGAAATTATAGAGCCAATATCTGGGAAAAACAAGAAGACAAGAGATAAGCCCTGCATTTGGAGCCACTTTTCCTCTTAGGTGTTTACCAATTATGAAAGTGTGATTGAGAAACCTAGAAAATCTTACCAAAGACCCTATGATGACAAATGGTAGAGTTCATGGTCTACCAATGAAGAAGAACCCTAGCAAACCTCAAAAGATTCGGGTTGGACTCAAAGGCTCACGCCCAAGGAAAAAAAATGACGAACCAAAAACAGTAAAAGGGGCCAGGCATGGTAGCTCATGCCTGTAATCCCAGCACTTTGGGAGGCCAAGGCAGGCGAATCACGAGGTCAGGAGCTCGAGACCAGCCTGTCCAACATGATGAAATCCCATCTCTACTAAAAATACAAAAATTAGCCAGGCGTAGTGATGGACGCCTGAGGCGGAGGCAACAGAATTGTTTGAACCTGGGGGCAAAGTTTGCAGTGAGCTGAGACTGTGCTACTGCACTCCAGCCTAGGCGACAGAGAGACTCCGTCTCAAAAAAAAAAAAAAAAAGAGTAAAAGGCTTAGTGGTAGATATAATCATTCAGGAAATTTATTCAGAAGTTTCCTTGGATTATCACCTATGAGGGAAGGGAAAGAAGCAAATTTGGGCATAGGAAGAAGTTGAGCTATGATACAGTCTCAAGAAAAGACTCAGCCAATTCCTCAGGAAGCTTTGAAGCTGAAGTAGCCCTTTAGTGTTTTCCCTAATTGGGAGAAGGGAGCCAAGACTTTATACCCCTACATTAACCAGTCATTGCATGCAGGCTGCCTTTGGGAAGAGGGTACGACCTAGGCCAAAATGCTTCTCTTTAGCTATGGACAGTATCTGTAGAGGACTGACAGCTTAGGGCTGAGTGCAAGCATCATTCCTGGCAACCTGGGAACTAAACTTGGGCTCATCCTTTGTCAAGAAGGGACAGAGACAGACAGTGTAACACAAGAACCTCTACAGGGACAGAAGCCCAGCTTTAAATCATCTCAATTCCTGATTGGATTAATGTGACCTGAATGCCCCTAGACTAGCTGCCTGCCAGAAGCAAATGTAAATCCCCTCTGCAGGAATATAATAGCATCAAAAGACTAAAATTATCTCTAATTTTCTGTATATAATGACTGTCTGAATCAAAAATAACCAGGAACATTAGAAGATAAACCCATATGACTAAAAACCAAGAAAAACAGAAAAAAATAAAAACAGAGCCACAGAGATACAGATTAATGTGATAGCAAACATAGACTTTCAAACAGTATGATTAGAGACTCAAAAGAAAGAAAAAATGGATAGAATATAAAACTAAAAAATAAGTCAAATGATAATTCTAGAACCGAAAATATAATAACTGAAATTATGGGCTTAAATAGCAGTTTAGACACAATTAAAGAAAGAATTAGAGGACTATGATATAAAAATACCCAATTAATGATTGCAGAGAGACAAAAAGAGAGAAAATATAGGTAAAAGAGAAACAGCTATATGGGATACTGAAGGAAAATCTAATATATGCATAATTATAATCTCAGAGATGAGAGAATGCAATAAAGTGATATTTGGAGGTTAAGAGTTAAGAATTTTCCAAAACTTACAAAAGACCTCAAATCATATTCAATAATCACGATGAACACTAAGCATGATAAAAACAAAGAAAACCACATCTGAGCCCATTATAGTAAAATTACTGGGAAAAAAATGACAGTAAAAATTTATAAGAAGCCAGGGAGTAGACACATTGCTTTCATAAGAGCACCAGGATTTATAGCTGACTTCTTGATAGAAAATATGGAAACCAGAAAATAGTACAGGAACATCTTCAAAGTATGGGAAAAAAGTAAGTGCCAAACTGAAATTTTGTATTTATCAAAAATATCCCCCCCAAAAGGCTAAAGACATTCTGAAATAAAGACTGAGAGAATTAATTACCAGTGGACCTATACTAAAGGCAATATTAAAAGAGTTCTTCTGGAAGAAGGAAAATATTCCTAGATAAAAGCATGGAGATGTATGAAAGAATAAATATCAAGAAAAGGGAAATTATATGTGTTTATCTAAATAAATGTTGATTGTATATATAGTTATAATAAAGTCTGTGGGGTTTTAAATATAGTGAGAATTTAAAATACATGAAAAATCACTTATAAATTTGGAGGAAGACAAATGGAACTAAAATGTTCTCAGGGCTTTGAATTGTTCAGGAAGAAATAAAAGCACTAGTTTATTTTGAACCTTAATAAGTAAAGAATTTGTGTTGTAACAAATCAACAATTTTATTTTTTAAGTAATATTTATTTCCCTGGACAGTGAACATTTAGGGCATTAAATCCAGAGGCCCACTCCACTGCTGGAATGCTACTTGAGGCAATCATCTTCCCCCAGGCTTCACATTTTAGCCTTGTACAGAGTGGTGATATTGTAGACCCTGGGGTGGTTCAGCCTGTGGCCATGGCACTCTGGGTTAACCCTTTGGAATTCCAGAGGGATCACTGATCTGGGGGCATACACAATCTGTTCTCTGCAAAGCCTAGGAGGGTCCAAGCAGAGCAGGCCTGGCTAGGCCAGCCACACTTGTCCTTCCTGTCATGTTAAGCCTGTCTGTCACAAGATGTCCTGGAGGTTCAAAGGTGCAATATTTCCACATGCATGCTTTGCACCCATGAGCCAAGTCTTTACCCTCTCCCCTTTGGACTCAGTCCTTTCTCATGAAAGTAAGAGGTGGAGGCCTCTGCTGAAAGCTTCTTTCTCCCAGTCTCCTTTCTTCAAGGCCATCTCCCATATCTGAAGAGAAGCTGTTGTGAATGATTAGCCTATTTACTCTTCTCCTCAACAATAAAACCCAGACTTACTGTTTCAGAGCCACATGCCCTAGACTGGAGTTGTGTGAACAGATGAGAAGGCCAGGCTACAAGAGCTCTGAGTCCATCCAGTTTCCTGATTTTCAGTCTGTTTCTCTGGGTATTTCTTCCTTGGTCTCTGGCAGAATGGCAAATGACATTCAGAAACATGGCACCTGCAGATTCCTCCAGGTTATATCATGCCAAGATATGGGCTTCCTAATGATCATGTAAGCCCTGTGAAGGGGATTCACATGATACTGTATGTAGACCTTCTGGGTTTATAGTCCTTTGAGAACAGTTGCCACAAAATTTGGTTCTGATGGACCTCATCTGTGATCACCTTCTTCCTTGGGTGTCCTGCCACGGCCTTGGTGCTGCTTAGTCCATTCTGGTGGTCTCTCAGCCCCCTGTCTCTGATGTCCTGGTCCCCAGCCTTCTGCTGTCTTCAGGCAACAGAGTCGCATGCTGTCTCCAGACAACAGTGCCCCTGTAGTACTGCCCTGCCCTCACTTCTCAGGACCCAGCCTGGTTACTAGAACCACCTCTGGATACCACCAGGAAAGGGCTCATTGTCAAGGGGCAGACTCAGGAGGTAATGAACATAAGACTGGACCTCATTTTAGCCAATCATTTCCCTCCTCGAGAATAGGTTAGATGCTTTTCACTCCTTATTCTCCTCTACCTTCTATGTCACTGGTCCTGCAGATTGCCCTGTGGTTACAGACCAAGTTCCATGGAGAAACCATTTACAAATGTAGAGTCTCGTGCGGGCTGGCTGATCAGGCAGGAGGGGAAAGGAACAGATGAGGCTGAATACCGGCGTGCCATCGTCTTGCATTCCCTATGTACACCAGGTCAGGCTGCTGGGAATCCACAGTCCTGGTAATTCTGAACTACCCAAGAACCGTCCCAAGAGGAAGGAAACCAACTCTCCAGGATGAGATTTGTGAATCATAAAGTCTGGTTGCAAGTGGCTGGATTAGGAGTGGGGACTAGAGTACAGGGGTCTAGAAACAAGGGCTAGGAGGAGCAGTAGAGGGAGAAAGGCTCTGTCCCAATGGAAATTGGGACACTGATGCACATGGCAGTGGCAAATGCAAGGTTTAAAACTAACAGAAGAAGAGCTGGGTAGAGGGATCCTTAAGGTAGCATAGTGGGCAGGGATGATGTCAGTCAGACAGGGTAACAGAACAGGAAACCAAAAAAGTTGGATGAAATAGGAGAGTAGGATACAGGTCTGAAAACTGAGGAAAAACAGGAGAAAAGAGGGCTGGAGGACAAGAGCATAAGGAAGCAGAAAAAGCTCCAGGCTGGGGTTGAGAGGGAGAAATTCAAGATACCTTTCTTGTTATTTTTTCAAATGACAGCTGTACTAACTCGTTCAAATGAGTCAAAATGAGTAACTGGGATATGCTCAGACCAACTCCAACTTGTATCTCACACCCAGTCCTCGGAATATTCCCTGACTGAATGCCCACTGCAAAACATATATTCCTCTCCCTTTTGATCTAGTGAGGAGGCCCTACCAATCAGGGAAATAGTCCCAGTTTCCAGGTTTAAGGGCGATCATGGAAAATAGAACAGAGAAGGAAGGGAGCTGTAATATTAGTCCCTGTTCTTGGAACACCATGTAGTTTTGCTCCACTGTAAGCAAAGGTGGATCAAAGGGCTAAGATAGAGTTAGGGAGTTGGGGCCTAGGAGAGTGGTTCTGAAGCAGGAATTGGGAAAATGGGAAAAAATCAGTGCCCCAGCCTCCTTTCCCTACTACAGTGTTCATAGCTCTTTCATATCATTTCCACCACTGCACACATTCCACACAATGAATATGTGTGATTAGAGAGATGTCCATTTGACCACGGAGAACAGTGAAAACTAGAGAAGGCAGTACCATAGGCAGGCAGTGGGTGACAAAGCAGGTTGGACTAGAACTTGGGCAGGTAGGAGAGAGCATAAAATGACAAAAAGCACTGAGCAGCAGCATTGTCTCCTTCTGTGTCTCTGAACAGGATCCTGTAGGGGATGCTTCAGTGTCGAAGTGGACTTTTTATAGCTTACCTCTTGGTCCCTGTGGTCCCATGGCTTGATGCCTCTTTTTAATTTTTATTTTATTTTTAAAATTTTTAAATTTTAAAAATATTTTAACAGTGTAAAGAGGTGTTTTTAAATTGTGTATATGTAACATTAGACAAAATTATTTAAAGTCAGCAAATTTTTATTCAAGGAATTCCATGTTGTGATTTCTTCCACTGTCCATCAAGGCCACTTTAGAGCCTCTAAAGAGCTGGAGTCAAAAGATTTGTCTTCAAGTTAGCCCTTTTTAATGAAACTGAAGCTTATTTTAATCCAGTTGTCCTGTCAGCCCATAATTCTCTTATTTTGGCTCTGTCATCTCCTTTTTAATATGGATATATTTTTTTAATTTATTTTATTTTATTTTAGACTCTGGAGTACATGTGCATGTTTGTTACATGAGTATACAGTGTAATGATCAGGATTGGGATTGTAGTTTATCCACCACCCAAATAGTGAAGACTGTACCTAGTAGTAGGTCATTTTTTGGAGCCCCTATACCCCCTTTTGAAGTCTCCAGTGTCTATTATTTTCATCTTTAAGGCCATGTGTACCTATTGTTTAGCTCCCACTTATAAGCAAGAACATGCTGTATTTGGTTTTCTGTTTCTGTGTTATTTCACTTAGTATAATGGCCTCCAGCTCCATCCATGTTGCTGCAAAGAATATTCTTTGTTGTGGCTGCATAGTATTTTCTTTATTCAATCAACCATTGATGGACACTTAGGTTGGTTCCATGATTTTGCTCTTGTGAATTGTGCTGCAATAAATATGCAAGTGCAAATGTCTTGTTTATATAATGATTTATTTTTCTTTGGGTATACACCTAGTAGTGGAATTGCTGGATTGAATGGTAATTCTATTTTTAGCTCTTTGAGAACTTTCTATACTGTTTTCTACAGAGGTTGAACTAATTTACATTGCCACCAACAGTGTATAAGTGTTCCCTTTTCTCCACATCCATTTCAACATTTGTTGTGTTTTGACGTTTTGTATTTCTTTTTCTTTTTTTTTTTTTTTTTTTTTGAGACAGAGTCTTGCTCTGTCACCCAAGCTGGAGTGCAGTGGCATGATCTCAGCTCACTGCAAGCTCCGCCTCCCAGGTTCACACCATTCTCCTGCCTCGGCCTCCTGAGTAGCTGGGACTACAGGCGCCTGCCACCACGCCCAGCTAATTTTTTGTATTTCTAGTAGAGACGGGGTTTCACCGTGTTAGCCAGGATGGTCTCGATCTCCTGACCTCATGATCCGCCCGCCTTGGCCTCCCAAAGTGTTGGGATTATAGGCGTGAGCCACTGTGCTCAGTCTTTTGACTTTTTAATAATAGCCATTCTGACTGGTATAAAATGATACCTCATTATGGTTTTAATTTGCATTTCTTTGATGATTAGTGATGCTGAGCATTTTTCATAGGTTTATTGGCTTATTGTATTTCTTCCTCTGATAAATGTCTGTTCATGTCATTTGCCTGGCCTATAATAGGGCTGTTTGTTGTTTTTTGTTCAGTTGTTTGAGTTTCTTGTAGATGGTGGATATTAGTCCTTTGTTGGAAGCATACTTTGCAAATATTTTCTCCCATTCTTTAGATTGTCTGTTTACTCTGTTGATTATTTATTTTGCTGTGCAGAGCTTTTTTGTCTATTTTTCGTTTTGTTTGGGGGGTCTTTGCCGTAAGTTCTTTGCCTAAGCCAATGTCCAGAAAAGCTTTTCCTAGGATTTTCAGTTTCAGGTCTTACCTTTAAGTCTTTAATCCATCTTGAGTTAATTTTTATATATGATGGGAGCCAGGAGATCCAGTTTCACTCTTCTGCATATGGTCTGCCAACTTTTCCAGCATGATTTATTAAATACAGTGTCCTTTTCTAGTTGTTTATTTTTGTCAATTTAGTTGCAGATTAGTTGATTGTAGTCATGTGGCTTTACTTCTGGGTTCTGTATGCTGTTCCATTAATCTATATGTCTACTTTTCTACCAGTGCCATGCTGTTTTAGTTATTATAGTCTTGTGGTACAATTTGAATCCAGGTAATGTGATGCCTACAGATTTGTTCTTTTTGCTTAGTATTGCTTTGATTATTTGCACTTCATTTTTTGCAATATAAACTTTAGGATTTTTTTCCTAATTCTGTTGAAAATTATGTTGTTAATTTGATAGGAACTGGGTTGAATCTGTAGATTGCTTTGGGCAATAAGGTCATTTTAATGACATTGATTCTTTCACATGATTCTTTCAATTCATAATCATGGAATGTTTATTCATTTGTTTGTTTCACCTACACTTTGTTTCGTAAGTGTTTTGTAGTTCTCCTTATAGAGATCTTTCACCTCCTTGGTTAAATATATTTCTAAGTATTTTATTTTTTGTGTGGCTATTGTAAAAAAAAAAAAGGCAAGACTACAGTTACTTTCTTCAAAAGAAGACTCTTTCCTTGTGTTTTAACTAGGAACTTTAGCTTTTTAGAAATTGATGGACTAGCCCACACAAACATACAAATAATTCAAGACTACATCTGTGACACATTGTTTAAAAAAAAGTTTCATTTTAGTTTAGTGCAAAAATTAAGTTTATAATTCTTACCAAGTGATTATTACAAAATGTTTATTTTATTAAATCCAATGCATTCACAAGGTGTTAATACTTTAAGTATTTATCATTTCTACCAACTGCATTATCTAAATAAACCAAGCAAGCACTTTTATCATAAATGTAGTCAATGATTATTAATATTTCAAAAAGGACCTAAACTTCTTAATCCAGTCTATCATTAATGGACATTTGGGTTGGTTCCAAGTCTTTGCTATTGTGAATAGTGCCACAATAAACATATGTGTGCATGTGTCTTTATAGTAGCATGATTTATAATCCTTTGGGTATATACCCAGTAACGGGATGGCTGGGTCAAATGGTATTTCTAGTTCTAGATCCTTCAGGAATCACCACACTGTCTTCCACAATGGTTGAACTAGTTTACACTCCCACCAACAGTGTAAAAGTGTTCCTATTTCTCCACATCCTCTCCAGCACCTGTTTCCTAACTTTTTAATGATCACCATTCTAACTGGTGTGAGATGGTATCTCATTGTGGTTTTGATTTGCATTTCTCTGATGACCAGTGATGATGAGCATTTTTTCATGTGTCTGTTGGCTGCATAAATGTCTTCTTCTGAAAAGTGTCTGTTCATATCCTTTGCCCACTTTTTGATGGGGTTGATTTTTTCTTGTAAATTTTTTTAAGTTCTTTGTAGATTCTGGATATTAGCCCTTTGTCAGATGGGTAGATTGCAAAAATTATCTCCCATTCTGTAGGTTGCCTGTTCACTCTGATGGTAGTTTCTTTTGCTGTGCAGAAGCTCTTTAGTTTAATTAGATCCCATTTGTCTATTTTGGCTTTTGTTGCCATTGCTTTTGGTGTTTTAGTCATGAAGTCCTTGCCCATGCCTATGTCCTGATGTGGCACATATATGCCATGGAATACTATGCAGCCATAAAAAAGGATGAGTTCATGTCCTTTGTAGTGACACGGATGAAGCTGAAAACCATCATTCTGAGCAAACTGTCGCAAGAACAGAAAATCAAGCACCGCATGTTCTCACTCATAGGTGGGAATTGAACAATGAGAACACTTGGACACAGGGCAGGGAACATCACACACCGAGGCCTGTCGTGGGGTGGGGGGTGACGGAGGGATAGCATTAGGAGAAATACATAATGTAAATGATGAGTTAATGGGTGCAGCAAACCAACACAGCACTTGTATACATATGTAACAAACCTGCATGTTGTGCACATGTACCCTAGATCTTAAAGTATAATTTAAAAAATAAAATAAAATAATAAAAGGACCTAAACTTTCCCCAAGTTTCAGCACAGGTAGTTTTATTGTATGTCACATCCAGTAGATAATTCTTAAAAGTAGTTCATATGAATGGTTTCAAATAGAGTAAATATATTCTACCATGTTACAAAACACAGCAAATCAAAAGCAATTACCAAGTTGAATAATAACTCACAAAGAAATAATTCTGGCTTGTACAGGAATGTGTAGTATATTCAAAGCTCTTAACAGTTACCCACTAATACATATTTCTAAAGTTTAACTTGGAGTTGGAAGATGAGTTTCACAGTGATATAATTTTAACCTTAATTTACATTCATTTTTATATATTACTAAGATGCTTAATCTATGTCACAATGGTGCTTTCCAGTTTTCACAAATTTTAGCTTCAAGATGCGCATATGTAATTCACTAACATATGGGACAGTTCTTACTATTATTATACCAACTATCCTAAAAAGAAAAATAAAACCCTACTTTACATAGAACTCTGAACATGGTATAACTTAAAACAGATTAGTAAAACATAGTTTTTAAATATTTTAGCCATTTTCTATATATGGGTATAAACTTACCTATTTAATACATGAGAGCTACAACTTTATCACTGAGCAATTATGCATTAATTTTCTCCAACCATCTTTCTTACCTTAACTCAAAAATCTTATGACTTGCTGACTCTGTTTCTGTGAATTTCAAACTGCATTTTTTTTTTTTTTTTTTGGAGAAGGAGATGGAAGGAAGGTGATAAATACACTGTAAACAGAAATAAGCCTCCCTCAAATTAAGTCCTTTTTGTGTAAGTTCTTTTTTACTTCTATAATATTTCTTTAATACTTTAAGAGTCAGTTACACAGGCCAGGCACGGTGGCTCATGCCTGTAATCCCAGCACTTTGGGAGGCCGAGGTGGGTGGATCATTTGAGGTCAGGAGTTCAAGACCAGCCTGGCCAACGTGGTGAAACCCCATCTCTACTAAAAATACAAATATTAGCCAGGCGTGATGGCAGGTGCCTATAGTCCAAGCTACTCAGGAGGCTGAGGCAGGAGAATCTCTTGAACCCAGCAGGCAGAGGTTGCAGTGAGCCAAGACTGCACCACTGCACTCCAGCCTAGATGTCAGAGTGAGATTCCATCTCAAAAAAGAAAAGAGTCAGTTACAATGTTTCATCTTTAACACTAACACAAATAAATTACTATAGGGTAAGTCTGCCCTACCATTTTGGGACCTAAAATTCTAAATATGTGAACAGAAAAGTCAATACTTCAACGTTCAATTCTGAAACTTAGAACAGTTCTATGATTTGACTAAATGGGTCAAAGCAATTACAAACAAACAATTCAATAGGTGGTTGGTTATTCTGCTTTTGGAGGTGGGCAAAGAACAGAGAGCATAAATGGAATAAGCAACAAAAATTGTTTCCCATTTTGAGGGGGAGGTATGATCACAGGGCAGTTTAAACTTCTGTAAGTCCATCTGACCTATCCACCCATCTAAGATGAAATTTTTTACTTTTGAAGTAACCCCCATTCTTTCCTTGAGACTCATTAAACTGATTGGTAGTCACATCTCCAAGTGCAATCAGTGCTTAGCAATTTGTTGTATAAAATATTATGAAGGTAAAAAAGACAGACTAAATTATAAACTGGAAAAAAAATCTACTCAAGCATCACATTCAGTTTTCAAGTCATTTACTGACACAGCCACAGATTTGGCTTCAATCACTCCTGAACATACACCCACAACAGGTACCCCAGCCACTGGTCTGCCTTACAACACAAGGCTGTATAGTGACAGATGAATTCTCCAAGCCCAACTTTAATAGAATTCTAAAAGTAATTTCTAATTTTATGAAAATGCTTCTTCAGAAAATATTTTTCTATCACTCCATCTCCTAAACTAAGGGATGCATTTTTTTTATTCTAAGCTAAATCTGAACTTGCAAATTTGATTCCAGGCAGAAAATCTCTACAAATTAAATCAAAAATAAGAATAGATTATACTTTGGATATATGTGTGTTTATGTGTGTGTCTGTGTGTGCACCTGCGTGTGTGTCTGTGTGGGTGTGCATGTGTGTGTACTGATTGATCCTCCAGCATTTTTAAACCAAATTAGAGATGAATTTTGGGATTCTACTACTCACAGCTCAAAATCCATAATGAGATTATTCCATATTGCATGCCTGTATGAAAACATCTCCTGTACCCCATGAATATATACACCTATGTACCCACAAAAATTAAAAATTAAAAAAAAATCCATAGTGATTTAAGTATGTATTTTCTCCTGTTTCCTTCTTGGCTACCCATCTTCCTGCCAAAATACTTCAATATAGCCATGGCTCAAGTTTAATGAGAGGAGACAGAAGTTTTTGAATAGCTTTTTGTTTTTTTGTTCTTTTTACTTTGGTGATCAGGGTGGCACATAATGGTCCTTGGCCATTACATGGAGTCACTTCCTGAGGTATAGCCCTGTGGCTAAACTGGCATCTCTGTGATTTTCCCAGCTGCTTCCCTGGGAGTGGTATTGTCACACCAGCCAGAACCGTTCTTCCTAGCCCTTGCTTCCAGATTCTCATGTGGCTTCTCAAGGGACATCTCAGGAGCTCCATTCTCTTCATTTTTGGTGGGAAACAATGCATTGGAGCGAAGTTCTTATAGTGGCTACACAAGAACTAAAGATGGCCCTTTAGGGGGCTTCTGTCACACTTCAGCATAGCTATTCATATTGTTTGCCCATTTTTAATGGGATTATTTGGGTTTTTTATTTTTTGCTGATTTGTCTGAATTCCTTGTAGGTTCTTAATATTAGTCCTTTGTCAGATGCAAAGTTTGTGAATACTTGTTCCCATTCTGTAAATTGTCTGTACACTCTGCTGGTTATTTATTTTGCTATGCTTTTGTGGTCTTAGTCATAATTCTTTTTGCTCATACTACTCAGCCACTAAGAAATAATGAAATACTGTCTTTTACAGCAACTTAGATGGAACTGGAGGCTATTATCCTAAGTTAAGTAACTCAGGAATGGAAAACCAAATACTGTGTGTTCTCACTTGTAAGAAGAAGCTAAGCTATGGCTATACAGGGGCATATAGCATTGCATAATAAACACTGGAGACTCAGAAGGGGGAAAAGGGGCTGAGGGATGAAAAACTACCTATTGGGTACAATATATACTATTCGAGTGACAGACACTAAAAGCCAAGACTCCACCACTATGCAATTCACCCATGCAACCAAAAACCACTTGTACCCTTAAAGCTATTGAAATAAAATTAATTAATTAAAATAAATTCAATTTAACAATAAAATAAAATAGCTTTGCTATGGGTCATTATGAACTGTTCCCCTCCATGTGGAGCTAAAGGCCAAAATATCAAGACACTGCCCCATCATTAGGGCAGGGCTCTGTATTACCTAAGCATTCATAAGCAAATAGAGAGACTACCTCTTCTAGCATTTGTAGTACTTCTCGGAGTTCAAACCACAAGATGGACAGTCAGGCCAGTTAGTCAATACCAAGCTCACAGGCACTCATACTTACACAGTCTTAACAGAGGAGCCAATAGGAGAAGAATGCACTTTCAATTGCATGACATGTGATAGAGTGATAGGGTGCTCTGTGGTGTAATCTTAGTAAATTTTTCTTTTGACTTCAGGTTGAGGCAGGCATTGCTTTCTGTAACTATGATTATATAGTAAAGAATGTAATTGAGTTGGAAATTTTTATATTTTATTATAAATTGACAGATTATCATTGTATATATTTACAGGGTGCAAAGTGATGTTATGATGTATGCATGGATTGATTAAATTAACTAACATATCCCTCACCTCAAATACTTATTTTTTGTCTTGAGTGTTGTATTAGTCCACTCTCACACTGCTATAAGGAAATACCCAATACTGGGTAATTTATAAAGGAAAGAGGTTTAATTGACTCACAATTCTGCATGGCTGGAGAAACCTCGGGAAACTTACAATATTGGCAGAAGGGGGAAGGGAAGCAGGCATCTTCTTCACAAGGAGTCAGGAGAGCAAGGTGAGTGAAGGAAGAACTTGCCAAATGCTTATAAAACCATCAGATCTCATGAGAACTCACTCACTATCACCAGAACAGCATGGGGGAAACTGCCCCCATGATCCAATCATCTCCCACCAGGTTCTTCCCTCAACACCTGGGGATTACAATTCAAGGTAAGATTTGGGTGGGGACACAAAGTCAAATCATACCAAGTATCAATTGATATTTTAATTCTTATTTGCAATAAAGCTGCTTGGAACTTTATAAGCCAGTCAACTCATATCTACCACAAATACAAAATACCATATATGCAAGAGGTTAGTGTGCACTGCATGGAATGCAAATTCAAGCTCAGTGCCTAATTGATACAGATCATACTTGCCGTTTGAAATTGGCTCAGCACTTTTTCTCTCAAAATTTTCTTCCACTTTTCTTAAAACATGATAGTAAGAAATGCTCAAAACCAACCTGTAAAAGAAGAAAAACCTAAAGATCCCAGTTAATGAGAGATTTGACCCCAGAGCCGTCTGTCTCCAAACTAATTACAATTATTTATAATCAAGGGACTGTAAAGAATAAGCAGCCTCACTGTTGGATTTTACATACCAGACATGTTTAAGTTCTCAAATTCAAGAATTTTTACTTGATGGCATCAACTGAGAATAATTTTTAAGACCAAAAAGTAATAAGTAAACTTGAACTGTGTGCCATTTAATCAAAAGTGAAAGAATTAAAGATACTATAAGAGAAATTATGAGAGAATTTATGGATGCTGCTTTGACTGTAAAGTGGGGTTTAAGGACTTTGTGAGAACAGTGACCCCACCCTCCCAATAAGTGCACCTTAGTGTTGACAATTATGCTGAGCTTCCACCATGCTGATTTATGCTGGTGAACACATCTAACACACACACACACACACACACACACACACACACACACCACACCTGAATCAGATTCTGATTTGTTTTACCTGTGACGATAGAAAGGAATCCCCAAGATCACTTAACATGATTTTTGCGCCTTTCTGTGTCTTACTAAGAAGACAATTTTACCTAAAAGAACCTCTTCCCCAAAAGAAAATTCTTATGGAAAAGAAAAAGAAGACTTTTGTAATGCTTGTTCTGATGTGTCTACAACCAATATTAACCAATATAATTGGGAGACCTCTGGGGATGGGGGGGCTTGTCCTGAGATTTCCCCTGGAGACAGAAATATTTAAGACAAAAAAAAGTTTCAAATTAAAAAAAAAAAGACTCCTACTTGAATGAAAAACTTCTACCCACATAAAAACAACCTCCAGGGACTTTGTTGAAAACTGCTAAGATAAAATATATCCCACATTTTATTCTTCATAAAAAGGCTTATTATGTTCTCTCCCATTAACTTTCTCCTTGGGGTATTTCTGATGTCTGCAAAACATATTATAGCTGTTTCCTGCTGAAAGGTTTTGCAATGCTGTCATTGAATTAAATTCAAGAAATGACGAAAAATGTGAACAAGCATTGGAGGACTTAAATGACGCACCTATTAAATAAGAGATGAGGAGGTAAATATAAATATCTACCTAATCCAGTTATACAGCAGACCCAGGAGAGGCTGAATGTGGGGCCAGGGTCTTCCTGAGGACTCCTCTTCAGAAGAAACTGCTCACCTTGCCGACCAAATCCTAAATTAGCCTTTCCCTTGCCAAATGTCACTGTAACCTGCATCCTTTCTCAATCAAATGACTCCCTTTCTGAAAATGTTGAAGATTCCACTCTCTACAAAGCAAGTTCTCCAGGCCAAGGCAGCAGAGTCCATTAGGTGGTGAACCCTGAGGGCTTCACATTCATACATGTCCTTTACTTTCTAATTTGCCTGCAGGGACAGTGAGTCTGTCTCCAACACAGTATGGAAAAGGAGGGATGGAGGTGGTGTGGAGGAGAAGACCAGAGTGTGACACTGGGATCTGTCTCCATTACCCACCTACAATGATTGTTCTGCCCAGCATGGCCTCATCTACATGTTTTAAGAGTCAGTCCTATGCTGCTTGACTGCTTATACTCAAACACAGTATTAGAGCCCCCTTTAATTAGGGTGCAAACTAGCTTCTTCCATAGACCATAGTTTAAAAAACATCCTCTTCCTATGATTTATAAAAAGCATTATGATCATACCTAACAACATATAAAAACTGGCAAGAAAAAATATCGTCCATAATCTCACCTTCCTAAATGGGGTTCATTTAGAAGAAAAAGCTGGAAAGCAGGAGGGACTCTAGCCTGGCTTCCCATCAGGACTCCGAATGATGCTTCACTGGTCACAGGGTCACAACCCAGGATTGCCGGGACATCAGGGAGAGAGACAGTCTAGGTTAGCACTTCCATGTGTACAGCAAAGGGCAGATGTTCCTGCAGGCCCAGCTGAGGAAAGGTTGTGACTGAGTAGTCAGCTCCTAGAGGCTGACTCTCAGACAAGATTGAGTGACCCTGAAGCTAAGGGCTGCAGAACAAGCTACCCACACCAAGGATGAATGAGGGGTGAGGGTCGCCACCAGACCTCAGACTCAGACGCTCTAGCCTGCACTGAGGTGGGACTGGGACTGAGTCAGCCACCAGGCCCTGGCTGTGCCAAAAGAGCCCCCATGGATTCATCACCCCCAAACTTCAGCATCAGATGAATGTCCAGGGAAAAGGGTCATTACCACAGAGGCCAGGAAGGCAGAGGATAGAGCAAAGACCTGTTCATGTGCTTCTGAGGTCATCTGATGGCCATGAGGGGACATTCACACCCTGCCCTACACACCCAGATACCATTTTGGTGAGGACCACGGGGAGGGGCAAGAATATGAAAAACTGAGAATTACCCCAAAGAGATTGAGCTAACCTAACCAGATGAGAACACACTTAGATTTCTCCTTTCCCCACAAGGCAGAGAGAGGGTGGGGGAATGGCAGGATGAGCACTCAAGGGGAAGATTAGGTAAGTTACAAGAAAAAAGAAAAGGGAAGTTACATTTCCTTTGCATATCTCAACACAGAGTAAGTACATTTTCTACCTCTCTTTATAACATTGCAAAGATCATCCTCAAGCGTAAAGCTTTTTCTATAACTTTGGTTCTTTCTTCAGAGTAGATTCCCAGAAGGGCTATAATTAGGTTTAAAGTTTTAAAGTATCTAGTTATACACTGCCAGACTGCTTTCCAAAAGAAATGCAGTAATTTTGACGCTTTAAAGCAATGCATGTGAGAGTAACAGCTTCTCTATGTCCTACTTTCTAAGAACTCCCTTACATTTCCAGGGAAGCAATGGAACATGGAATATGCAATAAGAGCAGGAGAAACCCACCCTGACTCTCACGCATTCTGAGCGCAGATTTGAATTCTGATTTGTTTCAAGGACCCTAATTCAGATTTGCATAGACTGTAGTCCAAAGATCCCACCCTTCAAGGTATGTGAACTCGGCAAGTTATTCATACTTTTTGCGCTTTCCTTTCTCATATATAAATAGGGATAAAAGTATCTACTTCCAGGAGACATTGTGAGGATTAAATAAAATACATTTAGAAAGTGCACATTACCGGCCGGGCGCGGTGGCTCACGCCTGTAATCCCAGCACTTTGGGAGGCTGAGGCGGGTGGATCACGAGGTCAGGAGATCGAGACCATCCTGGCTAACACGGTGAAACCCCGTCTCTATTAAAAAATACAAAAAAAATCAGCCGGGCGTGGTGGCGGGCGCCTGTAGTCCCAACTACTCGGGAGGCTGAGGCAGGAGAATGGCATGAACCCGGGAGGTGGAGCTTGCAGTGAGTCGAGATTGCGCCACTGCACTCCAGCCTGGGCGACAGAGCGAGACTCCGTCTCAAAAAAAAAAAAAAAGAAAGTGCACATTACCTATCACCTAGTAAACGCTCAATAAATGCTAGCTATTTTATTTTTGGATTAGCAATTCCTTCATGCCTCGTCCATCTCTGTTCCCTTAGGACTGGTAAAATGCCAGGCCTATGGTGATATTTAATAAACATTCGTTTAATAAATGCTGAATGTATATATTTTCATGCATATATTTTCATGTTCACACTTCCCTACAGGGCAGGAAAAACTTCAAGAGGCAAATTGTGTGAATCCCCAGATACAAAGCCTCAGGGTAGCAAGGGTCAGGAGCTCCTCCATACTCAAAAACAAAGACAGAAAGCACCCGCAACAGGATGCTGATAAACCAGTGAACTATTTTGGAGAGGAAATGGGGAGAACATGGGACATCAGGATAAAAATTTAAAGATGCATTGTATGGGGATATGAAATCAAGAATACAGAAAAGAATTAGAGTGACAGGGGACAGGAGAAGATACAGTTTTTCACAGCTGACATGGACACACAACAGAGTTTTTGTGCAACCAGCTGACCCAAATATTAAAACATTCTTGGTATTCAAAAAACTGGCTGGGTGCGGTGGCTCACATGTGTAATTCTAGCACTTTGGGAGGCCAAGGTGGGCAGATCACTTGAGGTCAGGTGTTCAAAACAAGCCTGGTCAACACGGTGAAACCCCATCTCTACTAAAAATATGAAAAAATTAGCCAGGTGTGGTGGTGCTTGCCTGTAATCCCAGCTACTCGGGAGGCTGAGGCAGGAGAATCGCTTGAACCCAGGAGGCAGAGGTTGTAGTGAATCGAGATTGCCACTGCACTCCAGCCTGGACAAGAACGAAACTCCATTTCAAAAAAAAAAAGAAAGAAAACTTCTTTGTGTGAAAAACTGAACAGCAGAAACCAGCATGCCAGAGGCTAAGGATGGAGATGAGATATCCCTGGAGGGAACAAGTAGGTGGCTCTGAGAAGCATTCACTCCCTGAAGGAAACCAGGACATACACATATATATATATTTTTGACACCTTGAGGAAAATAAGGATGCTGTCCTGGGGTAGACAGGAACCCGTACTGTAACCAGATATTACTGGGCTCTGTCCTTTTCCCTTCTCAAAAGTGTGAACATGTCCAGATGGGGCATTCAGGGCGACAGGTATGATCGCTGTCACTCTCAAGGTCTTCTCTGGCCCTCAGGCAGTGAGTCTCTCTACTTTCGTTATTAGCCACAGGGGTACTCATCCATGCTCATGTACTGATAGCTCCCTTTCCCACCAGAGTCCAGAAGGTCAGCATGGCTGCAGTAGGTCGAATAATGGCCCGAAAGATTTCCAGGTCTTAATCTCTAAAACTTGTGTTACCTTGCATGGTGATACTGTTTAGATATTTGTCCTCTCCAAATCTCATGTTAAAATGTGATCCCTGGTGTTGGAGGTGTGCCTGGTGTGAAGTTTTTTGGTCATGGGGGCAGATCCTTCATGAATGTTTTGGTGCTGTCCTCAAAGTAATAAGTATTTGCTCTATTAGTCCACACGAGAACTGATAGTTAAATAGAGCCAGGCACCTCCCTCCTCTCTCTATCTCTTACTTTCTTCTTTCTTGAGCTGTGATACCTGCTCTCCTTCCTTTTCCACCATGAGTGGAAGCTTCCTGAAGCCCTCTTCAGAAGCAGATTCTTGTGCCATGCTTCTTGTATAGCCTGTGAGATAGTGAGTCAAATAAACCTCTTTTCTATACAAATTACTCAGCCGGGTATTTATTTATAGCAACACAAATGAACTAAGATACCCGCTTGCTTATTCCACTCCTTGCCTGAAAAAAAAAAAAGGGTGCATAGGAAATAAAACTTCTGAGATCTTCCCTACCTCAGATGCTGTATTCCAGCCTCACATTTGATTTCTATTTTGTCTGTATATAATATTACATTTTGGGCATCATAGAATGTTAAAGACATTTTTCCTTTGTCTTCCAGCTTTTATTTTTGCCGTTGAGAAGTTGAAAGCCATTCTAATTCCAAATCTTATGCATATGACCTCTTTTCTCCTAAGAAAGGTTCTAGGATCCTCTCTGCCCCTAGTGTTCGGAAATTTCACATTAATTTACATTTTAATAGGTTTTGTTTGATCAACTTTGTTGGCACTCAGGGGCCCTTTCAATCTGGAAACCTCATATCCCTCAGTTTTGGAAAATCTTCTTGAATTACTTATGTGATAATTTTCTTCCATTTTCTCTGTCCTAAAGCATATACTTTTAAAAGCTGGACCTTCAAAGTTAGCCCTTTGCTTTTTTTAATATTTCTATTCTATTCTTCATCTCTGCATTTTTTTCTTCTTGTTATTCTACTTTCTGAAACATTTTCTCATTTTATCTCCCAAACTTTTTATTGAGACTTTTTTAGATCTTCTATAATAAGTTTGGTAAGCTTAAAAGCTCTTTCTGGTAACATTAATGTCTTTCTTTTGTTGATTTGTCTATCCTTGGTTTTTAAATGAATTTTCATTTATTTCTCTAAAAACATACTTCCTTAAAGAAAGTGTTCTACTTTTACATACTTTCTCTTTCTTCCAAAAGTTTTTTATTTCTTTTTCTGCCTGTTTCATACTCTGGCTCTCCTCAAATCTATCTGCTGATAGTTGGTTATGTCTTCATTTTTAAGAAGGAGGAACTAAAAATCTAATTGCAAGGTTCTTTGTAGGTATGGGGTTTATTGCATAGCAGGCCTCACTGTAGTGTGACACAAGAAGGACTCAGCTGTTTCCCTTTAGATCCCTAAAAATTATTATTGATAGTGCTTTTCTCTTGTGCAGATACTTTCCAGAAAGAAATCTATGAATTTTCTGCTAGGAGGTTGGGACCATGGGGGTAAACCCCACTGTGATGATTTTGGGAAGCAAGTGGAGGAAAGAGATTGAGGATATGGATCTTACTGTTTATATCATCAACCTTTATTTAATCCTCCTATTTGTATTGAAACCCCAAACCTCAGTAAAGAGTCACATTCATTTAACTTCTTCAGAGAGCTAATCACTGGTCTTATGCAGGAGTGTCCTAGTGATGTTTCTTTAAGATGTTATCATGACTTTGTCTTGCTCATTCCTCTTCAATGGCTCCTTAATGCTACTTGGGTAAAATTCAGCTTACTAAGCATAACCTTGACCTGGTTTCTGATCATCCTTCCACCTTCTCTCTCAACACACTTTCCCCCTCCTCATCTCGCTATTGTCATTTTCTCTGTCTCTGCTGTATGTTCCAGGTACACTGGGCTTGTTTCAATTGCCTGCCTGACCCTTGCTCTTTCAGACCTATGAACCTTCTCAAATGTTATATCCTCTGCCAATGACCAATATTTTGACCTCTGTTTTACATGGCTAACCCCTACCTATTCATTAGGTATCAGCCTATATGTCACTTCCCATGAGAAAATTTTCTTGAGTTAGATTAATTGAGTTAGATACCACATCATGTGCTTCCTTTAACACCCTGTTCTTTTGTCTTTACTACACTATGTGATAATTTGCTCATATGTTTGATCCCCCACCAGTGCAAACAAAAGTTCTCTAAATGCAGGGACATTATCTGGCACAATACTGCTTTCCACAGTATTGATTGCAATACCTGGTCCAGAGAAGTGTTTTAATAAATATTAGTTAGATGAAGTAAACAAGGAAGTGAAGGAGGTAGGATGGGAGGGAGGTAGGGGAAAATGAGGAAGCCACTGGGGTCCCTCTCTTCTACCTTCCCAGGTCCTGACTTGGTGTTAAGATAAATCTGAAATGTAGTAAGGTATGTGTGGTTACTTTTCCCTTAAACTAATTAAACTAGTGTACCTATAAAAGTTAAGCTGATGCAAGATATGATGATTAGAACAGATATACCTCTTCTAGTCTACACAAAATGGACATTAACTCAGTTTACCTCCCTATCTCAGAAACACACCAAGAGACACCAGAAAGACTGGACTCTTGTCCAATATACTTTCTTAAGTATGTTGGGACAGCTCATATTTCGTCTTCTACTATTTGTAAGAGTTAAAGAAAGAGAAAAGAAACATGAAACACATCCTGGCAGCCAAAGACAGGTTTTCTTTAGATAAAACCTGAAAGGGGCTTCTGGCTGATTTCAGTAAGGAGCATTTTCTCTTACAGACTAACAATATACACTGCTTTTAGGGTGAGGGGCTTATTACAAGCTTGGAATGTTCCTGTGTGAGGGAGAAGTTTTATGGTGGGGTTGGAATGTCTTTGAGGGGAGGGGAGGTTATCTTGGGGCAGACATCTTTCCGGCTGGAGTGGGGTTATCTCGAGGCTGGCAACTTCCTGGCCAGAGGTGAATTATCTCAGGGCTAGCATGTCCCTGGTAGGGGAGGAGTTTGTAATGTTTCTCGTTGAAGATGTTGTTTGTGGTTTATGGTTGTGCTGACCTTAGCCATTAGGCCAATGCCCTTTGGATTTAGGTGGCTTTTTATTAAGGTGAACTTTAGAATGAGGGGCTTGTCAAAGATGGTGATACTCCTGCTCTGTCACTATTTGGGGGAGAAAAAAACAACATGTGGCTTACTGATTGTATATGAGTGGCATTAGAAATAAAACATGATCTATAATTGGATTTTATGATACACCAATTTGGAGGCTAGAAGGAGAAAGAATTTCCCATGTTCTTCAATTTACATTTTGATTTCCCAGGTAAACCTATTTGACAATAAGCTACATAGGGTACAAACTGTTCCTTCACCTTTCTCTGTAACTCCCTGGTGCTTAGCACTCGGCAGAGCAGGGCTGCACTCCATGCTGCTGCCTCACCCACTCTCTCTGCACCCATCACATCTCCTTTCTGAGGGCCCTTCATCAATCCTTTCCCCAGAGGCCCTTGCCCCAGCAACTTTCCTCCCAATTACCATTAAAGTATACCCTTTCTCATCAGTTACATGTAGTAGCTCCTAGATAGATGACACCATTACCTTCCAGATGAAATTTCTAGCCTTATTAGATGGTAGCAGAGCCTTCTGAGGGATATATTAGAACACTGAGTCTGGCCCTGTTTGAACCCTGGCAACCATGCTGAGAGGAACCCAGCTGCAAACTAAATGACCTAATAAGGTCTTTTTCATCTGTAGCATCTCTGATTATAAGCCTGTCATTTTTATTCCCATTCCAGAATAGATTTATTACTTTCTGAAGATTTAAAAACAAACAAATCTCATTTGGTTGTTTATGAGGCCAGAAGTGTTGAATTTAGATAAGTTCAGGTTTAATGACACACTTGACCTACCACATTCAGAGTCTCCCTAGAAACTTAGTCACAATGTCTGAATGTGTAACATTCAGGTTAGTTAACCCTCTGTAAAGAAAAACCCCTATATGGACACTTGCAGTGCAACTTTGAAATGCCTACGTGCTCTGAGAGTCTAGTAAGTACTCTACCTTTGGAATAGCCGCTTTCACCCTAAGAGGCCAAAGAATTTGCAAATGTATCCCAGAAGAGAATATTTCATGTAATTTTGAAATATAAGAGTTCATGTTTGTGTGCCTTGCCCAGTCATGCTCAAAGCAAACATAGGAACGGAAGAGTGGAGTGGGGAGGTAATAGTATATCTGCCATTCCTATGACAGTCAGATACTATGGTCAGAGTTTTATCATGTCACATCCAAGGTCACTTTGACTTCAAGTCTGTCCCTTCTTAGGAAACTCAAGGTGAACTTTAGAAATCCTACTGCTTGATTGTTTCTACTAAGCTTATTTTTACATCAGTGTTTCCCAGTCTGTCCTGCTACTTGCCATTTGTACGGAAGAGTTAACACAGCAGGCTATCTTTATAAAGGCCTTTTTGCAAGGTGAAGGTCAGCCTTTGGCAACTAGGCATTTGTATTTCAAAAGGATTTCCACCACCCTAATTGAAAAGACTGGCCCACTATGCCTAAACCATTATACAAACAATATGATGTCTGCTAAACATCCGCTTTGTTTGTGGAAGTCTAGAATCTTGTTATGTGCTTGGCAAAAGGTGCCCACATGATCAGCCTGCAATGAAAACCCTGGGCACTGAGTCTCTAATGAGTTTCCCCGGATGGCAACATTTTACATGTGTTGTCATGACTTGTTCCTAGGGAATGAAGCCTGGACTGTGTGACTCTACCAGGAGCGACCCCTTGGAAGCTTGTATTTGGTACCTCTGGACTTCATTCATGTACCTTTTCCCTTTCCTGATTTTGCTTTTGATTCTTCTGCTATAATAAATTGAAGCCATGATTTGACGAGGCCTGGGAGACTTCCTAGCAAATTATTGAACCCTAGAGTGGTTTGGGAGACCCCTGATTTGCAGCTGTAGTCACAAAATTTTGCAACTAGAAGGCACTATTATCAAATACATTATTTTTAACATTGAAGTTATCTGTTAAGTTTCTAAAGAGTGGTTGCCTCTAATGCATAAACTCATTTTTGTTGGTTGCTCCCAAAAGAAACATATTGTGATCCTCTTCATTTTCTGATCTTGATTGCGTGTGTTACTTTCTCCTATGGAGCCTTGTTTCAAGAGTTACTTGTATAACTATAAGCTGAATGTGTAACAGGCTTGGTTCACTCACCAATACTCTGGCAATACTTTATATTCTTTGTTAGCACCACTTTTTTTCTGGAATACTCTGTATTCTATTCCCACATAGATTTTGAAAATTTTGTCTTGTTTTTGGTTTTAATATTGAAGGATCCAAGTTCTATTTCGTCCTTTATTCTCACACCCCATACTTGTTTGTAGTTGCCTGTGCCTGTGATCTTATTGACCCAAATCACTTCAAAGGCTCTTGGATCTCAGGGTAAGAGGCTTTGAAAAAAGATGCTTGTTTCTTTGGCAGGAAACTTACAAGTCAAAAGTTTTACTTGTATACTAATCTTATTTAATTGGATTTATTTTATAAAGAGGAGAAAAAGATATTGGTACTACAAATTCCAGGTCAAGATCACCCTCTCAGCACTTTATACGAAACCCAGATCACACTTTAGGAAATGTGATCAGAGACCTCTGTTATACTCCACTGGGTTAGAGCCAATCCTTACTAATGTGATGTAAGAACCAAGAACCTGTTAGACAGACATAAGAACTCAAATTATTCCTTTAAATCTTGTCAGACAAGCTTAGAGATGGTGAGAGGTGACAGCACGCTGGCAGTCCTCACAGCCCTCGCTCGCTCTCGGCGCCTCCTCTGCCTGGGCTCCCACTTTGGCGGCACTTGAGGAGCCCTTCAGCCCAGCACTGCACTGTGGGAGCCCCTTTCTGGGCTGGCCAAGGCCGGAGCCAGCTCCATCAGCTTGCAGGGAGGTGTGGAGGCAGAGGTGTGAGCAGGAACCGGGGCTGCTCGCGGAGCTTGCGGGCCAGCTGGAGTTCCGGGTGGGCGTGGGCTTGGCAGGCCCCACACACGGAACAGCCGGCCGGCCCTGCTGGCCCCTGGCAATGAGGGGCTTAGCACCCGGGCCAGCAGCTGCGGAGGGTGTACTGGGTCCCCCGGCAGTGCCGGCCCACCGGCACTGCGCTCGATTTTTCGCCGGGCCTTAGGTGCCTCCCCGCGGGGCAGGGCTCGGGACCTGCAGCCCGCCATGCCTGAGCCCCCCAACCCTGTGCGGCCTGAGCCTCCCTGACAAGCACCGCCCACTGCTCCACAGCACCCAGTCCCATCGGCCACCCAAGGGCTGAGGAGTGCGGGCGCACGGCGCAGGACTGGCAGGCAGCTCCACCTGCAGCCCCAGTGCAGGATCCACTGGGTGAAGCCAGCTGGGCTCCTGAGTCTGGTGGGGACATGGAGAACCTTTATGTCTAGCTAAGGGATTATAAATACACCAATTAGCACCCTGTGTCTAGCTCAGGGTTTGTGAATGCACCAATTGACACTCTGTATCTAGCTACTCTGGTGGGGCCTTGGAGAACCTTTGTGTTGACACGCTGTATCTAGTTAATCTAGTGGGGTTGTGGAGAACCTTTGTGTCTAGCTCAGGGATTGTAAACGCACCAATCAGCGCCCTGTCAAAACAGACCACTCGGCTCTACCAATCAGCAGGATGTGGGTGGGGCCAGATAAGAGAATAAAAGCAGGCTGCCCCAGCCAGCAGTGGCAACATGCTCGAGTCCCCTTCCACACTGTGGAAGCTTTGTTCTTTCACTCTTTGCAATAAATCTTGCTACTGCTCACTCTTTGGGTCCACACTGCTTTTATGAGCTGTAACACCGCAAAGGTCTGCAGCTTCACTCCTGAAGCCAGCGAGCCCATGAGCCCACCGGGAGGAACAAACAACTCCAGACGCGCCGCCTTAAGAGCTGTAACACTCACCACGAAGGTCTGCAGCTTCACTACTGAGCCAGCAAAACCACGAACCCACCAGAAGG
>NW_026652293.1:55875261-56190252 GCF_009828535.3 Hylobates moloch
CGGCTTCATTCTTGAAGTCAATGAGACCAAGAACCCACCAATTCCGGACACAATGGCAACCTAAAAAAGAGAGACAGCAAACCCCACATAAACATTAGCTTTCTGCCTAAATCCCTGAAATCGATGTCAACTGCATATGGGCAGTTTATCTCTCGAAGAGCATCCCACTCCCAGTGATATGCCTAGCTCTGACACATCATGCACGATTGTTATTCATCATCTGGTCACTGGGTTTAAGGCACAGCTCAGCCACTTATTAACTGTGTGACATTGACCAAGTTAATTACATACATTGGCCTGAATTTCCTCATCTGTAATATGCAGATGATAACAGTATCTAACTCATAGTGATGTTGTTAGGATTAAAGAGTTTATACATATTGCACATTTAAATGACTGCCTGTCACCCGGTAAGCACAATAATCTAATTACTCATTATCATTAATATTATTGTAGCCACTTGAGGTCATAGTTTTCTTTTCAAACAAAAAGAAATCCTTGCTTCTTAAGTTGGCAAAGTTCCATACAGCCCAATGACTCTCTACTATGGTTTGAGTCATTAGAAGAAAATATATTTGACATTGAACCTTCAAGTGAAAAACAGGAACTAATCCAAGTTAAAGTGAAAGGGCAGGAATTATAGTTGGCCAATGACATGGATCACTCCTTTATTGAGAGCTAAAAATGGCAGCATTTTAAAAGACTTTACATAACTCTTAAAAAGCAAAATACTCTGTGATGTTTTTTTCCTGAGCTCAAGACTAGCCAAGCATGAAGTTTCCTAGAAGCCTCTTCTTAATTATCTTTTGTCCACCCCACCCCACCTCAACTCCTGGAAATAAGTCAGCATCCAGCCACTGCGGCCACCTCGATGCTATACCTTAATTCATAAAACTGAATGATTAAGACCCATCAAGCCCTGCAGACATCTTTTGAGTCCCAACATTTTCAATAACAACTCGATATTGGGTGTTAGGGAAATCCAATAATGCTGCCTCTAAGCCACATTTCAAATGCAACTCAAGTTCCCAAAGGGTTGTGAGAAATGATGAATGCATTATCAAGTTTTTGAAATCTTTTCTTCTAAATGAAGTGCAAAATATTTTGATGATTAGGAAATTAGTCATAGGCTTATTTAAATGCATATGTGGATACAGTTTACTATTTTATCTAGAAGAACTTCCTTAGGCTTAGATCATAAATCTCTGAAACTAAACATAGCCAATAATATGGATTTTCTTTTTTAAACTGGCAAAAGGCCCACACTTCATGATTTTGTTCCTGTTTGTTTCTTAAAGAACCATTTTCCTTAGTGTCACTTCAAACTGTTACAGTTTGTTAACATGGTGTCAACTTTAGCTCAAACCTCACTACTTAAATTGTAATATCCAGAAACCATTTGCAGATGAGAATCACAACACCAAGGATTACCGCATTCCAGGGACTCACTGGCCAACCTTCTCCAAAGAGATTTTTAGTGATTTTTTTGAGCAGACATAATGCAGGGAGAGGAGAGAGTGTCTCTAATGTGCTTTTTATTATCTGTTCATTCCCATTAATGTCGCCAGAAATTTTAAATGCCTTAGAATTTAGCCAAAACAGAAATAGATCATGGGTTCAGAGATCTAACAGTCAGACACATTGCCATCTTGCTGGATATTTTTATGTTGGGGGGTGTACGGGTTTGATATGCAGAGGAATAGATGTTATTCTATCTTGCAAGTGTCAGGGAAAAAATCTGAAGCTATAACACAAATCATGAAGGAGTCAGAATGTCCTTGCCTTTAAAGTATTCATAGTAGCAAATGTGTGTGTGCACACTCATACACACAAATATCCTGGAAATTTTCAAAGATTAGAATTTGAGAATATGAACCAGATTGCTGGTGATAAAAATAGGTAGCAAGTGTCTATGAAAGGAGGAAAGGATCAGAGAGAAGGAAAAGGAAGTAGCATTTATTGAATAACTGTGCAATGGAGTAAATATGATTTTACATGGGTTGACTCTTTTAATCCTCACCCCAACCCGGCTTAGTCAGTAGTATTTTAGTGACGAGAAGCTTAGATCTGAGCAAAAGGTCAGTAGATTCTAAAATCCTACCTTTTACCAAATATGACACATTAACTTACCAGACCAAGAACTATTAATTTCCTTTCATGTAAATGTTATCCTCTTTATTCTGGAAATGTTCCACTACATGGTATACATGTGTGTGCACATATGCACATATTTTATGTACTGTATTTAATACTATACTATAAAACATCCTGAAGGCAAGGGTATTCTTGCTCCTTTACGGTACCTGTTATAGCTTCAGTACCAACTGGTGGAGGCAATCTCTAGGTGACATAAAAGAAAGTAAAATTTTAATCAATTAACCAATTAGAATTAATTATCATCCCCAATAAAGTTGTTAACATTAACTGTCCACATTACTGCATGTGTTATAATCTGCCTGCATTACTACAAAAGAATCCCTGTGACTATAATTTGTAATGAAAAGAGGTTTAATTGGCTTATGGTTCTTTAGGGTGTACAGGAAGCACGGGGCCAGCATCTGCTTCTGGTGAGGACATCAGGAAGCTTACAATAATGGCAGAAGGCAAAGGAAGAGCAGACACATCACATGGCATGAAAGGGAGCAAGAAGAGAGCAGGGAGGTGTCACACATTTTTAAACAACCAGATGTTACATAAACACTCATCAGCAAGAGGGTGGTGCTAGACCATTCATAACGGATCTATCCCTATGACCCAAACGGCTCCCGCCAGGTCCCACCTCCAAAACTTAGGATTACATTTCAACATGAGATTTGGAGGGGACAAACATCCAAACCCTAATACTGCATTTTAGGGAAAGCCTGACTAAACAATAAACAAAAACTACGGAAACCCTCTATCAAACAAAGTTGTATGTGTGATTCGAATATACAGAACTAATACTAAAGATGGTACTGCTCTGGGGGAAGCAGGGGAGAGCAGAATTGCCTCCACCTTGGCCTTGCCTGTACACACAACAGCCCGTGAGCCACTGCCTTCAAGCCTCCCAGATTTCACAAAGTACAATTTTAGAAACAATTAGACCAGAATACTCGAGCCCTATAACCTCAGCTTCCCAGAGCAATACCCCCATTGTTTGGCCTCAATAAGAGAGATAATTGTTTAAAAATTTAACAATAATATAATACTGGGTTCTAATTTCCTCTTCAATTGCCAATTAATGGATAAATGGCAGAGTCAGGAGTCTATGCTAGGAGGTTGTTCCGAAGACGATTCCCTAAGAATCTGGATCACAGACTTCAGGGGAAATTTCTAAGCCATTCAATACCAGTATGAATATAAAAATGGAACAGAGTTTCCTCATTGAAATGTTAGTCTAGAATATTCTATTTCAAGTAAAATAAAGCTTGCTAATTTTTTGTAGTTTTTAGTAGAGACAGGGTTTCACCATCTTGGCCAGGCTGGTCTTGAACTCCTGACCTCGTGATCCACCTGCCTCAGCCTCCCAAAGTGCTGGGATTACAGGTGTGAGCCACTGCACCCAGCCCAACAAGACATATTTTAAAATGTACACACTGCCACACAGAAAATGGGAAATACAAAAGAGAGATTAAGACATATGGTGTATTAGTCTGTTTTCATGCTGCTAATAAAGACATACCTGAGACTGGGTAATTTACAAAGGAAAGAGGTTTAATTGACTCACAGTTTCACATGGGTGGGGAGGCCTCACAATCATGGTGGAAGGCAAATGGGGAGCAAAGTCACATCTTACATGGCGGCAGGATAAAGAGCTTGTGCAGGGGAACACCGCTTTATAAAACCATCAGATCTCATGAGACTTATTCACTATTGTGAGAACATTATGGGGAAAACAGCCCCATGATTCAACTATCTCTACCTGGCCCTGTCCTTGACATGTGGGGATTATTACAATTTAAGGTGAGATTTGGGTAAGGAAACAGCCAAACTATATCATATGGATAATACATAAAAAGGTATATCATGTATGCAATCAGTTTCCCAAAAAGATAGAATAAAAACAATAATGAGGCAATATCTTAAAATATCATGAATTTTTATCTATTTTAGCCAATAGACAATATAAATCTACAGGTATTGGAAGCTCAAGATATTTTGAGCAGGAAAAATAAAAACAAATCCATGTCTAAATATATCATAATAAAGTTGAAAAACAACAAAGACAAAGTAAAGGTTGCTAAAGAATCCAGAAAGGAAGAAAGGGTTACCCAAAAAGGATGAAAATAAGAATGACAATAGACTACTCAAAAGCAATAATAGAATCCAGAAGACAGTGGAATAATAGCTTCAATGAATTGAGATAAAATAATTGCCATTGTAAAATTTTTTAACCAGCAGAATTATATTCACAAACAATAATAAAGTCCCTTATAAATATAAACAAATACTGAGAGTTTACCACCAAAAATCTAATACTCTTTATTAAAGAGGTAATCATGAATTACTTCTGATAAAGGAAAATGATCCCAGAAGATAGTCAATATGAGAAAAGGGGATCAAAGGTAAATGTAACTAAGGTTCTGAAATTTTTCCCTAACTATGAGGTTACCACATTCGTCTCACAAGCAAGTGGTCCTCAGTTTAAAATCACAGAGTGGGGCCAGCTCTTATCCTTGGCCCTAAATGACTTCACAGTAGTTGACAGTTCAGCTCCTGAGATTCAGTGGCAAAATAGGCTGGCACGTTTAACTAATAATGAAATGTTGGTTGGTCAAACCCACCCTGAAATTAGCTCTTAATAAGTTGTGCTGGTATTTTCCTGATGCTACTTTTTGCTTTCTTCCTATTAGAATAACTCACTTGACTGATGTTCTCACCTGGCTCAAATTGTACGTTTTGCGCCTAGTGATGACATTCCCCTATTCCCCACACCAATCCAGGGCCTTAGTTGAGAAGTCACTATTGCAGCCACTGAAGCTGAGGCTGAATCTTGACCTCTCTGAGTCTCCCTTTCTTAAAAGCAAAATCTTAAGAAGTTTTTTCCTACAACACTTCTCAGCTAGCCTTTAATACTGGACAATATTCAAGTCAAATAACAACCCTCACTTCTCCCTTTGTTCAATCACTCTCGAGGTGAGTTCTCCACGCTTAGAGAATCTTGCAGATAAAAAATGTTGGCTTGAACCTGAGGTATAATAGCTTATTTTTACTAGCATTTTGTTTGTTCAATTGGTTTGGCATTTGGGAAAAGAGATTCTACAGTCCTGTTTAAAGCTAGTAACTTCACACTAGAATTAAAATACATTTCTAAAGGGGAAGGAAAAAACATTTGCCTAATGTTTAGATAATGCAGTAGCTTGGAAGACACAAACCAAGGCAATTAGTGCACTGAAAACTTTATCTAAGGAAACTCCCTAGTGTGCAGGATAAAGAGGTAAGTAATGAAAAATGAGAAGTTAGCAAACACAGAGGACAGAATTAGAAGATTCAATACACTCTATAGAAGTAGATTAATATATGTCATACAGAAGATAAATTATTCAAAAAATGGCTGAAATGTTCCAATATTGAAGAAAAACAAGAAGATATGTCACTGAAGGAGTACCACTAATACCGAGCTGGCCACAGAGCACACTTGCATTCTTGCACTTGCCACACCATATGGTGAGTATTGATTTTCTTGTCTATCTCCTCACTCAGAATTAAGCCAACTGAGAGCAGGAAATCTATCATATTCTTTTTTGTATTACTAGCACCCATGCAGAGATTTGCAGAGCTCAATAAACATGTGTTGCTCACAGAGGGTAGAAAATAGAAGATGTTTATTAAGAAAATAATTACTACACATTTGTTGAATAAAGGGGGCATGCACTGTGGAGTGTGACCATTTTTCCTGCAGATGCTTGCATGACATCAGCCTTTCCCATCTATAGGATGCTGCAGCTGGGGTTGGGGAGGGGAAGAGAGCTCCATTCTGAAGAGAAGAGTTCTCTCAAGGGCTATGATTTCTGAGACCTGCTCTGTAGCCTTATTTATTCTTCCTATTTATCCTAAATAGGAATCTGGTTGTGTGTAAAACAGAGAATTGACATCAACCTGAAGCACACAGAATAAGAACAAAGGCCTGAATAATATACAAAAAAGACAGGTGGTAAGTGAAATAAAAAAAATTAATAGCAACAAAAAAAATCATAAGCCATTGAGCCTCAATGGAATGAAAACTTAGCCCTTCTTCCCCCCACCCCCCCAAAAAAAATGCCTGAAAACAGGGGAGGTCAGCAAAACTTAGATTTTGTGAAAATGTCTAATCTGTGGACTATTCCACTAAATATCTTTATTGTGATGAAAAGTGATAACACTTGGGATTCACAGAAGTTTTTCACTTTTGCAACCTCTGTACAAAATCTGAGTAATTAGTCCTGACAGTGCTGCTCCGACAGATGCTGGTTAGAGCCAGCAACAGCGTGGGTGTCCTCATATACATGCCTATCGTGTAAGATCTGCGTCCATCCATTCCTCTCCTCTACAATTTCCCATCATCCACAACTTAAACTCTCATGGCAGATTTTAGGCAAAGCCCTGTCTTCAGCTTGGCCCTCTGCATTTCCTTCAGGAGTACGTCTCCCCTCGGAGTTAGCCAACATTAAAATGTACCCCAGGATTCTAGTCTGAAAATGAAGAACATGTGATAAGCCCAATGCTTTCCTCATGTAAGGAGCCCATCCCTTCATGTTTGTAGACTGATGCTACAAGGACCTGTCTTCCAAGATATTTCCCACATAATGAGAAGAAAATAAAAACAAAAACAAATATGAGAAATGGCAATGTCACCACTCTGAAGGAGAGAGATGAAAGGAAACTCCTCAAAAGAACTCTCCTTCCTTTATCCTACCAATGTTTCTTCATGAAAAAAATCTAGACTCAAATGTTAAGTTGCCTTATTTGTGAAAGACTACACTCTCTCTCCATGTTTGGATACATAAGTCAAATCTTATAACAGAGCCCACTAATGTGAAGACAGAATAAACACATTGACATTGAAAAGCTATTGGGGTTTCCCTACTTCTACCGTGCTCTGGCTCTGATAGCAGTTGAGCCTGGATCGAGACACCTGTGCTAACTTCCAAACCCAAGTCTGTAGACTTGTTAGAGAATGGGCTGGGATGATTTCCCCACCTGAGATTCATATTGTCCAATTTCTGATGAATTAGTTGGGTATTTGGCATCAGTTAACTGAAGTGTCCCCCAAAACGATCTTAAAACACTTTTATAAAACATCTGAGAAAAGATGATAAGAAAAGATGAAAAATGATAGAAGCCCCACAAAACTATGGCAATCATAATCAAACGGTCATAATTATTCCTGCAAATCATGTGAGTGATTTGAAGTTAAACAAATGTAAAGCGAATAAAATAAAAACACAGAGCCACAATTTTTAATTTAAGATGATGATCTAAGGAGCAAAGCAAGGAAAAAAATTAAACAGGCCATTTTAATTAAACACTCCAGAAACCTCATTTTACAGCCTCATTCATTCTACAAATATAGCTTCTTGTTAATAATTTAACTTTAACAGTTCCCAACTGTGGCACAGTTTAACAATCCACTTACAATGGCTGTAAATTCTTCAAATAAGACAAAGTTAAATGGTCACCAACTGCTCAATATGTAAGTTAACGGCTCTCTGAAGTCCCTTCTAATCTTTAAAACATGACTATTTTGACATTCACTCACTTTAATAAGACTTTGGAACTCTCTGAAAACCTCTAGTGGCTCTTCTCCGGGGACAGAACCTCCTTAAGGTACCAAATTGTCAGAAGTCTCTGTATGCTTCATCTGCGTTCATTCCCAGTGGCTCTTGACTTGAGTGAGTTTCCATGTCAGCCTTCCCAGGCCTTCAGATGCCATGAGGTGTGGGGTATCATTGGAAGATGAGACTGAGAAAAACTGATTAAGGGCTGTGGAAAGCAAGGACTCCCATATAAACTTCTCCAAAGGACTGGGCAATATACAGATGTCTTTAACTGGCATTCATATCCACGCAAAGTCTATGCAAAGGTCAGAAGTTCCAGAGGTGGCCAGTATGCCAGCTACTAGGAAGAAAATGAGAAAGGGGTTTGTTTTTCAGGTGGGAAAAAGAATCCTGGCAAGAGTTAGGTAAGATGGTAAGATCCTAGTCAGTAGGGCTGAGGTCCAGAGCAGAGCATCATCCTAATACGAAACTTGAGGCTGCATAAAAAGCAAGTACAGCCCAGTCCTGCAGAATAGGGATCCACATTCCAGCTTAGGTGAGGGCTGCAGCATCATGAACTGCAACACCTGGAGTTCACCCTAGGCCACTAGAAACCTACAGCAGCAAAATAATTTCCATGCCATATGACTGGTGGGTTAGAGCTGCATGATACTCAGCCTCCTGAGTCGGCTTGGCTTAAGTTCTAGGCAGAGAGAGGCTTCAGGTAGAAGAAATCAGTATCTGCACTGCAGTGGGCTGGAGAAAGCAGGGGATGAAACAAACGGAGTTCCCTTTAATAAGTCTGTGAAATAAATAATGAAGATGGGCATAAGGCTTCTTATATCCTAAGAGCAATGCCATTACTGACTTACAGATGCCCCTCTCTCAAACCATTCCATGGCCCCTTTAGAAATGTACCATTAAGCCAGTATTTGATGTTTTTAATAGCTTGAAGAAATCCATTTACCCTTTACCTCTTAAGTATACTAGGTAGTCAATTGTAAGATATGAATTTTTCTCACATTTTAATGTCTCTAATAATAAACTGTTGTCTCACAACCACTGCTGGTTGTCATGGCAGACTGTCATTTCCCATATGCACATGAACTTGGGTGCTATTCCTGGGGCTTGTCTGAACAACTGGAAACTCTAAGCATTTCAGTCCATACAGCATCCAAGGATCACTTGAAGAAGTATGATTTCTGGTTGTCATTTTCTGGTAAGCTCAAAAAAATGCATGCATCAAAACATGTGGAAAAGGTCTCAGAAGCCCTAAGAAAAATCCAAGAGACACAGTGAAGAACATTTCTTTGAAAGCTCTTGATGGCATAGAGCGCAAAAGTGAGTGGAAAAACATGGACATTGATGACAGAACTGAAAAGCTATTCAGAAAAATCAGATCCTAAGTTTGAATAAGTTTTAGGAACTGAGAAATATAAATGAAATTCTTATCCCCCCAACTGACTGAATGGACCCCCTCTTGGCCAAGGGGACCCAGAGAACCTTGAAAACTGAATTCTCAGGGGGATGGGTGTTCAGACACACCTACTAATACCCTCTCCATCACTAATGGCGTTAGGCTTTTTTCCCTAAGGGCTAAACAAAAACCAGCCCTCTGGAAATATTGCTCCACCCGATATTAACCAACTGCCTGACGTTTTCCCTGTCTTTTGCAGTTTCAGCAAAACAACTGACCAGCATTCCTTCCTGATAAGAGACTGCCATCCATGGAGTGGTTCTGGCCAGTCTATGGAGAATGTAGTGAAGGTTTTCATGCCTTCTGCTTCACTTTTTGACATTAGGAGGCCAAAATCTCCACCTTGGATTATACTAACACCACCATTTATTGAACAAGGGTCCCATGGAGAAGCATGAAGTTCAACTGTGCATGTGCATATTTCTCATTTCATGAATATTCATGACTGTTCCCATAGCTTATTGAATATGTGTATTTGGCCACCCCATTCAGCATAAATTCCTGCCTTACCCTTCAAGTGTCATTCCAGGATTCTGACCGGAAGGAGGTGACACTTCCCAGCCTGTCAGAATGGCCACCCTGCAGGCTGCAACTCTTTATGGGGAATAAAGCTCTCCTTTCCAAATTTATGAATCTTGTCTTTCTTCAGTTGTCAGAATGTATTAACCAATTTGTTTTGTTTATATCTTCCTTTCTATGGAATATGCAACAGTGATATATGTTTCTTAAAAACACATATAAGTCTAAAAGAATCAATTTCAGTAAGTTTAAAGACTAAATGATAAAATTGTAACATTGTTCAATTTGAAGAAAATTTTCTTTATTCACAGTACACAAAATATAGTGGCTTAAGATCAAAAGCATTTGGATTTAATGAAATACACCAGCACTTCTCATTCTCCCAGGTTGTATCGTTTTATTTAATCCCATCGAGAACCATTTTTTACAACTGTCACCTCATTTTCCATGTTCCAACCAAACTGACCTTGCTGACGTGACTCAAATGTGCTGTGGCAGAGAATGCTCATGCTTGCTAGTGTCCCTGTTTTGCCTCTTATTCCAGAGCACCGGCTAGATGGTAAATCCCAACGCTTTGTAATTGTAATGTGTATGAATTCTGAACAATGGCACATTTGTGGAAGTGATATATGCCACCCTCAGGCCTGGTCTCCAAAACCACTCATGCAATACAAGTACTCACTCTCTATGCCCTCTTTATACCAGACTTAAGATGATCCCCATCACAAATTTGGGACCCATTGGTAAAAGTAGCAGGATCCTCCTCAGCTTGGATCCCTAAATAATTAAGTGGAGCAGAAGTCCCATACTTACTAATGCCTATTAGGTTCCTCTACAAATAAACAAAAGATAAACTTTAACTGCATGAAGCCATTAAGATATGGTGCATTTTATGTTGTTGTCCTTGTTGTCAAAGTAGTTATCTTATCCTGCCAAGCACATTCACACCTCCTGCTTTTGTACCTGCTAGTTCTTCTTCTCCGGGCGTTCACTGGCTCAATCTGTCACTTTATTTATGTCTGTTTTAGAGAAAAACTCTATGTTTGTCCTCTGCTCTCGCACCACAACAATTAACACAGAAGACTTCCATGACCAAATGTGTGGGAGTTTTCTCCCACACACCAAGCAGCAGACACCAGCTGAGTGTCCTCTAATTTAATTCTGACACTATTTTCCTGCATTTAGTGAACTCCAACAGGTTGAGGGCTCAGTCCCCAAGACTGCTCCCCCAATTCCCAGACTTCAATAACAAGTCTGAGCCTCTGAAACTTCTGGCTGACCAGGTTCAAGTTGGGGTTCTCATGACTCTCTCTTTGGGTTCAATTAATTTGCTGGTGTGGCTCACAGAACTCAGGGAAACACTTACTTGTGTTTACCAATTTGTAAGGATGTTACAAAGGATACAGATGAGGTATGAGAGAAGGGGAGCAGAGCTTCCATGCCCTTCCTGGGAGGTTCCTCCAGCAACCTCCAGGTGTTCAGCTATTGGGAAGCTCCTCAAACCCTATCCTTTGGGCCTTTTATGGAGGCTTCACTGGTTGTCCATGATTGAAGCATGGACAACCACGTCAAAATGTGATTGGACAAAAAGGATAAGATCTAAGCCCAGCAAGAGACCTGTCTGTTCAGGTTCTTCTTGGTCTTTCTGTGCAGCAATCTTTCCTCCAGAGTATGAGGAAGGACTCTCTGTGGAATGAGGGTCTTAGGATTTACAATGAGATTAGAATCTTGCATTAAGTAGGTGAAAAGAGGACAGGAGAAGGTCAGAGAGAAAGAGTTTGCTTTCTGAGGCCTAAAGCACCCCAACATTATAATAAAAGACTGTAACAAGGGTGATAGGAGTTATGAACCAGGAATCATGGATGAATATGTATATAAAAATAATACCATAGGGTCTATTCTCAAATGTCACATCCTCAGAGAGGCCATCTCTGACTTTCCTATCTCTCTAATCCCTTATGTTGCATTATTTTTCTTCATAACTATCAATGAAAAAGAGTCAAACTCTGTAAAATATTTGAAGGGATCTATTCTGAGCCAAATATGAGTGACCAAGGCCCAAAGCACAGTCTCAAGAGGTCTTGAGAACATGTGCCAAAGGTGGTTGGGTTACAGATTGATTTTATAGTTTTAGAGGGACAGAAGTTACAGGCAGACATCAATCAATAAATGTAAGGTATACATTGGTTCAGTCTGGAAAGATGGAACAACTCAAAAGTGGGGGCTTCTAGGTCATATGGTAATTGGTTGAAAGGGTTAAACTCTGACTGAAGAGTTGAAGCCAGCAGAAAGAGATGTTTGTAATTAAGATTCAGGATGGGGGGCGGGGTTGTGGAAGCCAAGGTTCTTATTATGTAGATGAAGCCTCCCAGTCGCAGACTTCAGAGAATAAATGATAAATGTCTTTATCAAGCCCTAAAAGTTTCCAGGCTCTTAGTTAAATCTCTCCTGGATCAGGAAAAGACCTGGAAAGGGAAGAGGATTCTCTATAGAATATAGTTTCCACATGAAAGACAGCTGTGCAGGGCCATTTCAAAATATGTCAAAGAAATACATTCTGGGGTAAAATACTTTGACTTCTTTCAGGGCCTGCCATCTGTCATGCGATGCTATACTAGAGACAGGTGAGTATTTTATATCTTATTGCTACAGTTTTGTCAGTCTTAAAATATCTGTTTTAATATCAATGCTGGTCAGTTGTGCCTGAATTCCATAGGGAGGAGATTACAATGAAGCACATTTGATGTGACGCCCACTTCCCACCATGGCCTGAACTAGTTTTGCAGGTTTACTTTAGAATGCCCTTGGTCAAGAGTGGGGGTCCGTTCAGTCAGTTGGGGAGCTTAGAATTTTATTTTTGGTTTATATAATGTTTATCACTATATAATATTATATTATAGGTTTATTTGCTATTTGCTTCCTCTAAAGAATACTAAACTCTTTTCTTCAGTTGGTATACTCTTGTCCCCATACCCTAGAACAGTACCTAGTATAAAGTATGGTCTCTATAAGTACTTCTTGACCAAATTAATGAATTAATTAGCTATAAGAAAGTAGTAGAACAGGTTAGGTCACTGTGCCCATGTTCAAGAAGGAAACTGAGTTACAAACAGATTAAGTGTCATCCCACAGTGCTAAGCAGTAGCAAAAATGAGGTTGGCCCTAGCTTTCTAAAGTTTAGGGGAGTTTTTTGGTTTGTTTTCCCCTATACCATACAATCTTCCTCCACAAATCTGAAGTTCTAGTTAGTTGGTGTACCAACTACATACCTGAAAAATGTGGAGATCGTAAACAAGTAGATAAACATTTTTAAATAGCTTTCAAAACTCTAGATGTGAAAAGAGCTGACCACAATTTCTCCTATCTTTTCATTTATTCTAGCCAATTATACCCTCCTGATATAAAGAAACAAGCTCGCCACACCAGGACCCCCCTCAGCTTCCACTCCAGTGATCCTTGGACCAATAGCATTTCTGACTAAATGAATATCCCTTCAAGACTTAGGATACCTACACTGAATGTTTCTACCTCCTTCTCGCCACCCACAAATGCATCTAGTTCTCCATGGTCTCCCAAAACATCTCCCAGAAACCTATTAATAAATAATCTTCAAAGAAGTGGGCCAAAATCCTATCCCTCCCAGAATTCCTAAATGCTGGACTTAAAATTTAGTCTCTCTTTTCTTGTCCAGAGAGAACAGTCAATCAATGACTTCATACAGTGTATCACTGAGTTCCTCTTGTAACTTTAATGTTTTCATTTAAGTATCAGTGCCAGGCCCAGATTTGGGAAAAGTCCTGAAATTGCTAAGCATTCATTTTTGTGCCCTTCTTTAGCCCTTTCTGCACCAAAGATCAGATCTGGGTGCTTGACTTCCAGGACAGTACTGTATGCACTTGTCTAACATTTGCCAAAATTTGTTCCCCAGAAGACTAATTGTATGAGATGGCCCATTATAATTTTATGCTCAGAGAAGTTGGGGGAACCTTGCATCTTATACCCCGCTCATGGATTTATGCTGCATAAATACGTATTGAAGGCTTGAGAAGCACATAAGTTTTTAACTTTATTTAAGCCAGAATTTCCCAAAATTATTTGACTAACAAACGTCTTTTTTCTCCCTCTTAATGCCTATAGCTTCCCACTGAATTATTGTTCCTTGAAAGATATTTTGAAGAATGTTGCTCTTGGTTTTTATAATCCCAGCCACACATAATTTCCCAACCACTCAAAGCCAAATAATGGTAACAACAACACAAAAAATCAATTTACAATTTAAAATAATTGACAGCACTGACCAAACATCTGCATTTGCATCTCTGGGGCTGCCGCAGTCCTGGAACTGCCCTTGACGGCTCTGCTTTCTCCTGACCTTCTCCTGGGCTCTCTTTCAGCTCCCCCCTGGCCAGGTCCAGCAGCACTTGTCTCTTAAGAGCCATATAATGACTCTGACCTGAATAGACCCAGCTATCTAAATTCTTTCCTTCTCTTCTCTGTATTTCAACCTTTCTCCCAGGCTATCTGCTCCAGGTTCTAAATGTTCTCTGCCATTTGAACAATTGCCTGGTGAACAATGGTTAATTTGATGAGGAGTCAGGATGGCTCAGGGCCAGAAAAACAATCACTTGTGGTTCTCTGGTCAACTCCAATTACATCTGCTAATGAAAGAGAGAAATGATTTTTTAAAACCCCAAACCATGAAGTTATGGAGGTTCCAGCTGGAGACTGCTTTGGATTTTTTGTGACTGGATTTTTTAAATCCAAAGAGGACCCCGCTTGTGGCCATTTCAGCCCAAGGGCCATTATGGAATCTAACTGACTTTCAGAGCCTCATCCACTCAATCCATGGGCCAACTGTTCCCATAAGAGAAAATGGCAAGGAGGACAGACAACTTCAGCATCAGGGAAAATGCCAACTGACTGATCCTCATAGGAAGTTCTGGGGACTTCTACATGTAGGTAAGGCCTCTATGGAATTATAAGATAAAACTTGCATTGCGCTGCTGCACTGAGCAAGTGCCAGCTACCTGCCCCATGTCCTGCATTATCTGGGAGATGGCAACTTGTATTGCATGAACCCAACCCTCCAAATTTTAGATCCTGGAAATAGGTACAGCTGTTTTTTGAAAGCAAAAAGCAGAAAAAAAAAAAAACCCACACAAGTCCTAGGAGCAGGTTTTATTTTGCTGCTGGTTCTATTTTCAATCATTTTTGAGGGTCAATGTTCATTCTCAACTCCTTCAAGGATTTGTAACTTGGCTGCTTTGGGGATGGCTGAGTCACATTTTACGACAGCTTAGAAAATGCCGTGGCTTTTCATACTCTTCAGAGGACACCCTTGGGCTGGAGTTAACAACTTAGGCTTGAAGCTAGTTAGACATGGGGTATGGTCAGGTCAGAGGGCTTAGTAACCTCAGAAAGCTTCTGATGGATGACAAAATGGTACTCAAGAAGGTAACTGGGAGGGATGCAAGACACCAGTGAAAAAAGCAGAAATAGTAGATTAAAATAATAATCACCAACAGTAACATAGGACAGCAATTTGGGGCATGATAATAAAAAAAAGACAAGGTAATTAACAGAACCTGTACATCTATGGAAATGGTTAACAAATGAAGGGAAGTGTGAAAGACAACCACTGTAAAACATAGCTCTTTCCTTATGAGCCTACACTGAAACAAATGGAGCAAAGGAGTAAAAGAGTTAAAAAAACTCTGGGCATAATTCTCTTTGAGCTTGTTTCTGTGACTTCTCATATTCCAGAGGACACCATTAGGTGGAGTTAACTTAGGCTTGAAGCTAGTTAGACCTAGCATCTAATTAGTTCTGGTCCCTTACTAAAAAATGCATCCAATATTTTTTAAATTGGCCAATAATATTCACTCTCTCATAATAAATAGGGATAGAAATAATTTTACTCACATTCATTTTTATCTAACATTCAATGAAATCTTCACTCAATCAGTGCTATCCTTAACTTGCACTGAAAATATCACTATTGAAGGTGACTCTTGTGTACAGAAAATTTTATTCTGCATCCTCCCCCTGCCACCACAGCTAACTAGAACAATGAGTGACCCAGGCTTCTCACGGTCATTTTGTGTCCTTGACACTGCCCCTGCTTCCTCTAGGTTCCCTTCCATTCTTATTGCTCACCTCCAAACTTCAGATAGAGAGGAAGAAACCCAGGAAATATGCAGCTTCAAATGTGCTTAAAACTGCAATATCACCCAATTTGAAATTGATTACAGGGAATGTAAGTGGCTGTTTTTAGGCTATTACTAAGGTTTTCTCAAAGAGTTAATGGAGATTTTGTTTGTTAGCTTTTCACATATAATTGTATATGATCTTGTGACTTACGTAAAACAGTACAATAACGTATTTGAGAAGTAGCAACTCAAGTTTTTTCCTAACAAAATGTGTGCCATTTTCCTCTTCCCCAAAACAAACTCATATACTCATATTGATCTGCTGTCAAAAGGTGATTCCTGTACAAAATTAGTCTGCAAATCATCTTGCACCTAACTGGATGTTTTGAGTACAAACATGAGGATGATTCATCTTTTCAAAACAGAACGTAGCTGGCAAAAATGTTGTATTGCTTTAATTTCTCGTTTTGGATTTGAAAAAAAAGAGCTCAGCTATTACTGAATGAGCTACTTATTCTTCAACATTGAGTCTGACTTGACCAGGAGGGCACATAAACAGTCAGCTTGCTTTAAGAACAGCTGGTTGACTCACTGATTACCGTCAGCAAATTTTTTAGCTGTGTCAAGGCCTGCCTGGGATTGCAACCTGGGAAGCAAAGATACTCCTTAGGCAGATGGGACTTCTGAAATCAGCCAGTGGCTCAGGAAACAGACGTTCAAGGCCTCAGGTGGCCAAAACTCATCATATGGCCCACACTAGCCTATTCTTTGTAAGATACAGCCACCTGAGAAAACCTAATTATTCTTTTGCCATCAGCTTCATCAACATCATGATCTTCACCCAAAATATTCAAACTCCAACCTGCACACGGTGCTGTACCTTACAAACACATGGCAAGCAATGTCTGCCTCCCCAGGCCTCCCACAATGTTCTTTCTGAGTCTACTGTTCCACCACGTATTGGAATAATGGTGCGGGTGTGTGCCAACATGCACTTCTTCTGCAGTCTGTGAGCTCCTTAACTGGAGATACTATTGTTGCGGTTCAATCAGGCTGGTGGGAAAAATATTAGAGATAGTTATAGAGATAGACACAAATCTTCTTGGAAGGCCAAGAAGTTTGCATAACTTCGGTAATAGATCTGGCTGATGATGGCCTGGTCCCTTTACCTTTAGTTAAAGTAGTAACAAAGGAAGGCAGAGTAGTTTACCGAGCTAGCTTGTTTACTCATGTGTTTTTTTTTTTTTTTTTTTCCCCTGGTTTCTTTTTTACTTTTATTTTTTATTTTTTATTTTATTTTTTATTATTATACTTTAGGTTTTAGGGTACATGTGTACAATGTGCAGGTTTGTTACATATGTATCCATGTGCCATGTTGATTTCCTGCACCCATTAACTCGTCATTTAGCATTAGGTATATCTCCTAATGCTGTCCCTTCCCCCTCCCCCAACCCCACAACAGTCCCTGGAGTGTGATGTTCCCCTTCCTGTGTCCATGAGTTCTCATTGTTCAATTCCCACCTATGAGTGAGTATATGCGGTGTTTGGTTTTTTGTCCTTGAGATAGTTTACTGAGAATGATGTTTTCCAACTTCATCCATGTCCCTACAAAGGACATGAACTCATCATTTTTTATGGCTGCATAGTATTCCATGGTGTATATGTGCCACATTTTCTTAATCCAGTCTATCGTTGTTGGACATTTGGGTTGGTTCCAACTCTTTGCTATTGTGAATAGTGCTGCAATAAACATATGTGTGCATGTGTCTTTATAGCAGCATGATTTATAGTCCTTTGGGTATATACCCAGTAATGGGATGGCTGGGTCAAATGGTATTTCTAGTTCTAGATCCCTGAGGAATTGCCACACTGACTTCCACAATGGTTGAACTAGTTACAGTCCAACCAACAGGGTAAAAGTGTTCCTATTTCTCCACATCCTCTCCAGCACCTGTTGTTTCCTGACTTTTTAATGATGGCCATTCTAACAGGTGTGAGATGGTATCTCACTGTGGTTTTGATTTGCATTTCTCTGATGGCCAGTGATGATGAGCATTTCTTCATGTGTTTTTTGGCTGCATAAATGTCTTCTTTTGAGAAGTGTCTGTTCATGTCCTTTGCCCACTTTTTGATGGGGTTGTTTGTTCTTTTCTTGTAAATTTGTTTGAGTTCATTGTAGATTCTGGATATTAGCCCTTTGTCAGATGAGTAGGTTGCAAAAATTTTCTCCCATTCTGTAGGTTGCCTGTTCACTCTGATGGTAGTTTCTTTTGCTGTGCAGAAGCTCTTTAGTTTAATGAGATCCCATTTGTCAATTTTGGCTTTTGTTGCCATTGCTTTTGGTGTTTTAGACATGAAGTCCTTGCCCACACCTATGTCCTGAATGGTATTGCCTAGGTTTTCTGGTAGGATTTTAATGGTTTTAGGTCTAACATGTAAGTCTTTAATCCATCTTGAATTAATTTTTGTATAAGGTGTAAGGAAGGGATCCAGTTTCAGCTTTCTACATATGGCTAGCCAGTTTTCCCAGCACCATTTATTAAATAGGGAATCCTTTCCCCATTTCTTGTTTTTGTCAGGTTTGTCAAAGATCAGATAGTTGTAGAGCAACTTCAGCAAAGTCTCAGGATACAAAATCAATGTACAAAAATCACAAACATTCTTGTACACCAATCACAGACAAACAGAGTGCCAAATCATGAGTGAACTCCCATTCACAATTGCTTCAAAGACAATAAAATACCTAGGAATCCAACTTACAAGGGATGTGAAGGGCCTCTTCAAGGAGAACTACAAACCACTGCTCAATGAAATAAAAGAGGATACAAACAAATGGAAGGACATTCCATGCTCATGGGTTGGAAGAATCAATATCGTGAAAATGGCCATACTGCCCAAGGTCATTTATAGATTCAATGCCATCCCCATCAAGCTACCAATGACTTTCTTCACAGAATTGGAAAAAACTACTTTAAAGTTCATATGGAACCAAAAAAGAGCCCGCATCGCCAAGTCAATCCTAAGCCAAAAGAACAAAGCCGGAGGCATCACACTACCTGACTTCAAACTATACTACAAGGCTACAGTAACCAAAACAGCATGGTACTGGTACCACAACAGAGACATAGATCAATGGATCAGAACAGAGCCCTCAGAAATGATGCCACATATCTACAACTCATGTGGTCTTAAGACTAATCTTTGATGTACTGCAGGTGCTTAAGTGCTTTTTACTTGGGAAGTCCACAATGTCAATTACCCTCTAATGGTGTTGACTCTAGCCACTGTTAATTAATCTTACTGAATAAATGTGAGTCTCACTAGCTGATCAGTGCCATAGCCGCAACTGTTTACAGCACTCAGCAGGGAGTCTGTAAGCAGCTCAGACACCCTCAGCTGGACTGGCAAAGCAGAATATCTGTGTGTAAGTGTATGTTATTCATCCGTCCCTGGGTCAGGTGTCTGCAAGAGACAGACGCCCTGAAGCTGGTACCCGTGTGAGAGGTGCTGCTGCATACTATGACTCATACTAACCTGCACAGTGATGCACAATCCAAAGGAAGACCCCAAACTTCCTACAACTGGAACCAAACCAAAATTCATCATCCAACTAACACATCAAAGTAATCATTTATAGAAAGACGCTTCAAGCCACTCTGATAATTACACATTTATAAAAATTACACAGATATATAAGCAAATCTCCACTAATTTCATTAATGAAATAAGAATAAGTAATCCAAAGCAGAACTTAATCAAGATACCATTAATATTTGCCTTAGGAATATTATATGATTTTTACACAGTGATTTGAAATGTGCTCAGTTCTCACTAAAATTAGTTTGTCTTTTCCAATCCCACTGTGTCAGGTCACAGGAGAGTATAACTCAGCATGTTCTGGTTGGCAAGGGACAGTCAGTGGAAAGTGAATTACATGGTCCCATTAAACCCTAATATGAATAAACTATGTGTGTATGAGTGTATGTGTCTGTAAGTGTATGAGGTGTGACATAGTATATGTGAGTGTGTGCATGTTTCTGTGTGTGCCTGTGTATGTGTATCCGGATCTCATTGTCTTTACTTTGGATACAAAGCTATGTCACATGTGTGTTTGACAATCATCTTTTAAAAATAGCCCTTTCACTTGGAGTTTATTTAGTTGGTTTTACTGATCAAGACTTAAATATCATGTGTTGTGTGCCTGGTTTTGTTCTAAACGAGGGCCAGCAAATCATGGCCTACGAGCTGAATCCAGGCCTGTTTTGGTAAATAAAGTTTTATTGGAATACAGTCATTCCCATTTATTTACATATTATTTATGGCTGCTTTCATATTAAAATAGCTGTGACAGAGACCATATGGCCCACAAAACCTAAAACATTTTCAGTCTGGCCCTTTACAGAAAAAGTTTGCTAACTCTTGTTAAAAGTACTTAACAACTACTAACTGCTACCTGTAAGGTTTCATCTGCATAACAAGACCACTTTCGCTAGCTAGCCAGGTTTCCTCTTCTCTCCCTCCCATAACCCATTTTACCATCATAACCTGTTTTGTCACAGTCCAAGCCCCTATTCTTTGTGTAACCTCAAGATGGTATCAAGCATCAACCATCTGGCCATTTCTTTGAGCTTTTATATTTTAGATGACACCTGCGCACACATATACATCTGATAAAATTTGTAAGCCTTTTTTTATCCCCAGTTAATCCGTGTATTCAGTTCGTTTTATAGACTCAAATCATTGATCCTTCAGGGGAAAGATTTAAACTTCACTACAGTAGATACTATTATTGGAAGAAATCATTTCTTTAAAACTAGCAAATTAAAAGCACTTTGATGATGGTTTCATTAGCCTTATAGAGGTATGAATTTAGAAAATAATTAAAGAATTCACAACATCCCAGGGTTTCTGTGTCCAAACTACTCTGTGGGCAATGAACCTGGGGAAGAAATAGAAAACAAATCATATCAGAAAGCAAAACTAAATTATAAGGTACTCAAGAGAGGATAGCATATAGCTTTTAATGAACACTTTATAAGGAACACTGAAGAATGGTGTAAAAACAACCAAGAGAATGAAAATGGGATACAGAGGAAGTATAAACAGTCGAGACAGTCATTGAAAAGGAAGGTAGGCAAAGCAGATTGAACATTCATTTTTACCAATTCATGAAAAAGAAATTTTTTAAAGGAAATTAATATTTAAGATGATAATATAACAAATCTTTCTATAAATAAAGGAATGCCTGAATCTACAAACTGAAAGACCTACCAGATACAGGGGGAAATTAACCAGAATTATCAACTGTCGGACATGTTCTTATAAAATTATTAGACCTTAAAGATCAAGATAAATATCCTCAGGGGCCTCCTGGCAAAAAGGCAAAATAACTTTAAAAGGTAAAAAAAAAAAAAAAAAATAGATTGTCCTCAAACTTCTCAGAAACAACTTAAAAAGCAAAACAATAGAACGGCATTGTTAGAAAACTTCAAGAAAAAATGTAAAGGAAAGACATTATGCCAAACCCAGCTGTTTTTCAAGTTTCAAGGCCATGGAAATGCAGTTCTGAATGTGGCATAATGAAGGAAATACTATACACATGTGCCCTTTCTAAGACATTTAGTAGGGGATAGGCTTCATTGAACCAAAATTACAGGTAAACCTTTCAAAAGGACTGGCAGTGGGCATTTCGTATCGTCAATTGTAGAGGTAAGAACAAAACAAGAGTGGGTTATGGGCAAGTAATAATATGTAAATATTATATATTCTGACAAGTCGAAAGAGTGCAATTGAAAAGTGGGACCAAAAGGGGCAAAGATGGCCAGGTGTGGTGACTCACCCCTGTAATCAGGCCAAGTGCAGTGACTCACATCTGTAATCCCAGCACTTTGGGAGGCTAAGGCGGGCAGGTTGCTTGAGATCAGGAGTTTGAAACCAGCCTTGGCAACACGATGAAACCCCGTCTCTACAAAGATAAAAAATAAGCAAGGCAGGTGGCATGTGCCTGTAATCCCAGCTACATGAGAGGCTGAGGTAGGAGGATCACCTGAGCCTGAGGTGGTCAAGGCTGCAGTGAGCCATGATTGCGCCACTGCACTCCAGCCTAGGCAACAGAGTGAGACCCTGTCTCAAAAAAATGAAGACTTTATAAAGAGAAACAAAAGGGATAAAATGGAAAATAGAATCAAATCATTACCTGTTGTGTACAGATAATAGATGGGAGTCAAAGGGCACCACTTAAAACTGACAGATGGTAAAACTTAAGTAAAAATAAAGGGTACTGAACATTAAAAAATGTATTAATACAAAGGTAACTACTTAGAATAAAAATTTAAATTTTCCTAAATACCAAAATAAAAATTTAAAGGTCAAAGAGGGTATACCAAATAGAGAAGGGGAAAAGCTAGTAAATTTAGGATAGTGCACATGGTAATCTCACTGTAAAATAGTAGGGTGAGCCGGGTGCGGTGGCTCATGCCTGGAATCCCAGCACTTTGGGAGCCTGAGGCGGGTGGATCACCTGAGGTCAGGAGTTCAAGACCAGCCTAGCCAACAGGGTGAAACCCCATCTCTACTAAAAATGCAAAAATTAGCCGGTCATGGTGGCATGCACCTGTAATCCCAGCTACTCAGGAGGCTGAGAGGCAGGAGAATCACCCGGGAGGCAGAGGCTGCAGTGAGCTGAGATGGTGCCACTGTACTCCAGCCTGAGAAACAGAGCAAGACTCTGTCTCAAAAATAAATAAAATAAAAGAAAGTAAAATAAAAGTGTGGAATTGAGAGTAAACATTATAATAATATCAAAAAATGTGAATATGCTTAAGCTATCTATTAATAAAAATGATTTAAAAGTTGGTATACAAAACAAAACCTAACTCTATGCTATATATAAGAGATACACTTAAAATGAATGATTCAAAGAGGCTGAGAGTAAAGAGGCAGCAAAAAAATGTACCAAGTAAAAGAAAGCAGAGGACACAGTGCTGTTACCAAAGTAGACTTCAAGCCAAAAAGCATTCAATGAGACAAAGAAGGATATTTTATCATATTAAAAGCCACATTGTACTGTGAATGAAAAATTATCTGAGACAAGTCTCAACCAATTTAGTTTATTTTGCCAAGGTTAAGGATGCACCCGTGACTCCGCCTCAGGAGGTCCTGACATGTGCCCAATGTCACGGGGGTACAGCTTGGTTTTATACATTTTAGAGAGACATATGACATCAATCAATACATGTTACGATGTACATTGGTTTGGTCTGGAAAGGCAGGACAACTTGAAGCAGGGGCTTCCAGGTCATAGGCAGTTTTAAAGATTTTCTGATTGGCAGTTAGTTGAGTTATCTAAAACCCTAGAATCAACAGAAAGGAAAATCTGGATTATGATAAAGGGTTGTGGAGACCAAGGTTTTATTATGCAGATGAAGCCTCTAGGTAGCAAGCTTCAGAGAGAATAGGTTGTAAATATTTCTTATTTTTAATAAAGTAAGACTTTTAGTAAAGAGTCTGTTCTATCAGCCTTAAGGTCTGTATTGATGTTAATGGTAATGAGGTATGTCCGGACTGCCCCCCACTTTCCATCATGGCCTGAACTCGTTTTTCAGGCTAACTTTGGAATGCTCTTGGCCATTCCAAATCTGTTCAGATGGGTGGGGGGCTTAGAATTTTATTTTTTGTTTATGCTACATTGAAAATTTAATAGTTACGAGTATCTAGGCACCAAATAACCTGGCAACTACCTTTATGAAATACAAGTCATGAGAGATGCAAGGAGAAATAAGTAGAAACATGCTAATAATAGAACCCTTTAACACATCACTCTCAAACAATACAGGTTAAATAGACCAAAAAGGTAAGGTTGCAAAGTAGCTAAACAAAATAAGGTGGATTTTTTAAGGCATATATCAAACACTACATCCTGATAATAGAGAGTATACCTTTTTCTCCAGTGCACACTGAATGAAAATTGATCATATACTTCAGTTCAAAGAAAACGTAAGTAGGCTCCGTACAGTAGAACTCCTTGATCACAATGCAAAAAAGGTAAAGAAAGAAAACAAAGAAAGATAAAAAAGTCCTTGACCTTAGAAATTTAAAGACTTTCTAGCTCTTGGGCAAAAGGGAAACACAGCCAAGCATGGTGGCTCATGCACGCAAACCCAGCACTTTGGGAGGCCATGGTGGGAGGATCACTTGAGGTCAGGAGTTCGAGACCAGCCTGGCCAACATGGTGAAACCTTGTCTCTACTAAAATACAAAAATTAGCTGGGCATGGTGGCAGGCACCTGTAATCCCAGCTACTCAGGAGGCTGAGGCAGGAGAATCACTTGAACCTGGGAGGCAGAGGTTGCAGTGAGCCGAGATCATACCACTGCACTCCAACCTGGTGACAGAGTGAGGCTCCCTCTCAAAATAAATAAATAAATAAATAAATAAATGGGAAATACAAACAGTAATTATAGAATTTTTGAAAAATGATGATAATAAAAACATTACATATCAATCTGTGAGATATATTAAAGTAGGGATCAGAGGAAATTTGTACCTCAAAATATCTATACCAATTTTAAAAAGATAAAAATAAATGAAAACTATTAAAAAGCAGGTCAGCCAGAAAAGGAAATTAAGATCAAAGATTAATTAGGAAAAGTTTTTTTTAAAAAGATATTGCAAACAACTTTATGCTAAAAACAAAGACAGAACTTGGATAAAATAGATAAATCCCTTGAATAAATTCAACTTATAAAAATGTACACAAAAGAAAATTTGACTAGCCATGTATCAACTTTAAAAAATTAATCCAAAATTTAAAATCTTCCCACAAAAAAAAAAAACTCAAAGCCCAAAAGGCCATACCAGTGAATTAATCCGAATATTTTTTAAAGCGATAACAAAAGAGGGGAAAAAAATGACCTCAAGTTCCAAAGACATTTTGTTGGAAAGTCTGTTAGTCAACCTGTGTCTTAACTACCACAGCTAACCAGAACCAAAGCACCCTATTCCAAAGCTCTCTCCCGTAGTGTTGGGAACCTGCTCTTTCCATCCACAGCTCAAGGCAGGAGACAACAACCATTTTGTCTGTATGGTAGGAACAAGAGAGCACAAATACCTTGCAGACAATGACCAGAGTGGCACACACTGAAAGAGTTGCAGCTTCTAGGAGCTCAGCAGCAAGCCCAGCAGCTCACGCTATGTTTGTGTTCCAGCAGTCAACATGGGAGGAGAACATAGGTCAGAAAACAAAGGGATGAGGATAGGGAATTTAGAAAAGCCAGCCTGGGCAGGATAGGCTCTTTAGACAATGTGTGTACTTCCAAAGGGAAGGAAGCAATGAAGCCCTTCATCTGACCCCAAGAGAGACATCACTTTCTTTTCTTATTCTTCCAGTTTTATGACCCTCCTCCCATCAACACCCCAAGAACTTCTTAGAGACCAACACCCTCCTCCCAACCTCAGCGCAGGACTTCTTAGAGACAAACACCTTAGGGGCAGACATTTAAGTACTTTGTGCACTCTTTTCTTCCTCTAACTCTAAGGAAGAGACATTCTCCCAGATTGAACTGCAAGTCGAGAATACCACTGCATACCCAGGAAACACATCCAAATAGAATATGAAATTGCTGACTGCTCAGAGCCTTGTGCTGCATTTAAAAAAAAAAAATTATCTAGAAAAAAAGTTTATTCCTGATAAAGACTCACTGATGTTAGGCTGCCTGTCTTCCACTTGCCCTCAGCACCATCCCCTCTCCATCTCTCTTTATCCTTTCCACTCTGCCTTGTGCCCTCGGAGGCTGACCTGTACAGATGGCATCAAAAGGCCTTTTGGCTCCCAGCTGGGTCCAGCCAATGTGGAACACTACCATAAAATGGGAGGGAGGAGGGGAGAGATGGGTCAGTGTACCCGTGGCCTCCCTCCCTGCAGAGTCCTGGCTGATTCTCAATATGGCAGCATCCTGCTCTGATCAGGTTACTCTTGCTACCTAATTCTGTCTCTGAGTCCCAGTAACCATTCCTCTTTTCATCCTTCCAGGCCCCGAAACACACCCTTCCACCCTCTGTTACTTCCTCTGGGGCACTGCACAGTCCCCTGTGGCTTTTCTATACGTAGCCTTCTCATTTCAAAATAGTCCATTTATTAACCTCTTTGAATACCTGCCATCTCCTCACACTCTGCTGTTGAGTTTCTGACTCTACAGTGAAGAAAATAAACTCTCAGAAAAGAACTTTAGCCTGGAGATCCCAGGCCATGCTGCTGAATCAAACTGCAAGGTCATGGCAAGGAGGGTCTGTCCCTAATTGTCACTTCAGGATATTCCAAATATGAAGATAGGAGGGAATACTGGTGTCCAACTTTGTTAAGCATAGAAAACTAAACCAAGATTGGATGTTTATTTTACTTTAATGCAGTATCTGCACAGTAAATGTTTGCAATTCAGAAGCATTTTTCCCCAAATATTTAAGAAATAGCCCTCCTCTCTAACAAGTATTTTGAAATTGTTATAAAATTTTGTTTGTTTTCTCAGGTTTTTATATGTTCAGGTCATTAAAAAAATCATCCTTGCTTGGCTGTGCTACTAAAATCTCAACTGCCCTGTGGGTGTGGCCAGGAAGAAAGACAATGCTTGCCACCAGTCCTGCTGGGCAGTCCAGCCTTGATCCAGAGGTCTGGGAGGGCATGGGTGATGTGTTCCAACCCTATTTGTATCACCCTCTAATTGGAATCCTGGTTTGTAGCCCATTCTGAATGAGCCTGCTTTAATTCCCTAAACAGATATCTCCAAATGAGAAACAAAAAATGAAATTTGTAAAGCAAATGACTGTCAGGTGTTTGGTCCAGTCTGACTTAACCAGACACTTCAAGTACAATTAAAAAAAAAAAAAAAGAAACATAATTTTGGAGCCAGAAGACCTGGGTTCAAATTCTGGCCAATGTACTTAATATACCTATCTTGTAGATGCTCAACTGCTCATATTTGTCATCTGTGAAGTGGGTATAGTAAAATGTTCCCACCTCACAGTGTCATAAAATGTAAATAAGGTAATTTGCCTAAAAGCATATTAAAATCAAAAATGCCAGGCAGATTTTATGTTTGTTTTTGTTGTTTTAGAAACAGAGTCTCACTCTGTTGCCTCGTCTGAAGAGCAGTGGCACGATCATAACTTACTGCAGCTCACACTCCCGGGCACAAGTGATCCTCCCACTTCAGCCTCACAAGTAGCAAAGACTACAGGCATGCACCACCATACCTGGCTAACTCTTTAAATTTTTTTTGTAGAGATGGGGTCTTGCTAGGTTTCTCAGGCCGATGTTGAACTCCTGGCCTCAAACAATCCTCCCACCTTGGTTTCCCAAAGCTCTCAGATTACAGCCCTGAGCGACTACACCCCACCAGATGTTTGTTTTAACAACAATTTTGAAAAAACAAAATAGTAGAATCTAAACCATTTTGTCCAAAAGTCATTCACCCAAATATTAATTAAGGGCTTGGCATTGATTCCGAAGATGTATACAGCATGAAGTCAGCCTCTAGAGTTTGCAACATAATTAGGGAAACAAATATAGCTTTAATGATTATTAGAGTATTAGCAAGTATATTCTGGTGGCTAAGTTGTGTCATTTAAAAAAGTTCTTTATGACCGTGGTTCACGGAAGAAAGAGAGCAACATAGATTCATTGCTGTAATGACAGAGGTCTTCACAGAGGAATTTGGAGTGGAATAATAATAGGAGTTAACATTTATTGAGTAATTCTTATCACTTTAAGACATAATTTTGAGCTGTTTGTGTATTAATGCATCTAAGCCTCAAACAACCACATGAAATAGTTATTACAATTTTCTCCATCTACAAAGGAGGAAACTAAATTTCACAAAGTTTAAGTAATGTGTTCATTGTGCAGAATTAAGCAAGTGGAAGACCTAAAATTCAAACCTGGACAGTCTGACTCCAGACCTCTGCTTTGACCCTTCCCAACGATGTGGGTGCACCTGGTACACCTGCTAACACATGGCACAAAGGTTCTGCAAACTCTACTGAACAATTTGCCATCTGGCTCCTTCCATCTTGGCTCTTTCCTATCCAGTAACTAAATGAGAACTAGAAAAAGCTGTTCTACTTCCAGTCCACGGGTGACCTGCTAAGTAACCTTGGGAGATTTCATATTTCCTGCCACAGCTTTGTCAGCCTTAATGAATTTCAGAAAATATAATTAAGTACAGTTTATTTGAGTGCAAAGCCTGAGGATGGCCACCAAAGACACCAACTCCAAACAAATGGGGTCAGCATTCCAAAGTGGAGAAGTTAAGGTTTCACTTAAATAGAAATCTTAGCAGGATTACAACATTTTCCATACAAGATCAGTGCATATACCACAGAAATTTAATTGGTTAAAATTGCTACATTCCAAGGCAGATTACTCTATAACTCCCTGAGGAGGGGTAGTGATCTGAGTGGGTGTCTTAGCTCCAGCACTGTTTGGTCTTAATTATTTAGAGAAAAAAGAAAAGAAAAAGGCAGAAATTGCAGCTGCAAGCCACATGACTTAGATGGCATAGCCACCTTCCTCTCAAGGCTCAGGATAATTTAAAGCTCCCACCAGGTGCAGTAGCAAATGCTTGTAATCTCAGTACTTTGGGAGGCCAAGGTGGGAGGATCACTTGAGCTCGAGAGTTTGAGACCAGTGTGGGCAACATGGTGAAACCCTGTATCTACTAAAAATACAAAAATTAGCTGGGTGTGGTGGCACGTGCCTGTAATCCCAGCCACTCGCTTGAACTCAGGAGGCGGAGATTGCAGTGAGCTGAGATCGTGCCACTACATTCCAGCCTAGCGACAGAGCCAGACTCTGTCTCAAGAAAAAAAAAAGAAAAGAAATCTGGTCTCTACAAAAAATACAAAAATTAGCCGGGTGTGGTGGTGTGCACCTGTAGTCCCAGCTATTCAAGAGGCAGAGATGGGAGGATCTAGGTTGCAGTGAGCCTAGATCATGCCACTGCACTCCAGCCTGGGCAAAAGATTGAGATCCCGTCTCAAAAAAAAAAAAAAAAAAGTGAACGTGGTCAATTTTTTCTTTAAATTATAATTTTAAAAGTGTTAAAAATGTAAAGTTCCAACAGCTTTAAGTTTGAATTATTTCAAGTTTGAATTTTTTAATTTCATAGCTTCTTTATCAGTAAATCCAAAATGATACTTCCAGAAATGTACCTCAACTATGAGAATAAAAGAAACTGTGAGAATAAATGGGAAAGGCTGCTGAAAAATACAAATGACCAAAAAGAGTAAATTAATTGTCATCATTACTATTTATTTTTTACTATCTATCTAATCCCATGGCCAGAAGGTATATTTCTAACTATAATCTGTAATGACAAAAGGAAAGTGGGCAGAAGCATGTGCCTGGATCGGCATGGCCCAAAAACCTCTGCAGGACGAGTTGCTGTGTGTGCAGGTCCTGCAGCAGATGGAACAGCAAGTGTGCACATCTGTATTATTCAGGTGACGCGTGGATACAGAAGAAGGAGAACAGAAATGACTTTTAGAACCAGTCTTGTTTTCTGCTTGTGTTATTTTATACATGACTACTTAAATTCTCATTTTCAAAATTGTCTGAATATGCATGTCTTTGATGCAAGCAAGACACAGAGCTCCTAAATAAAAGAAGAAATAGGAATATAAGTAAACAGTAATGAGATGTTTTTCTTTCTTCTTTAAAATATATTATTCTACTCTGGCAGCATACAGAAGCCCTAAGGGAGCATTAAGTAGAATTTTAAAAAGCACTTCCTCTGATTAAGTCCATACTAGCTTCGTGATGACACCTTAGCTAACTCAGTTGAATGAATTTCTGAATGAATAATAAGCGACAGAAATCAATCAGATATCTCTGCTGCTGCCAAATTTACAACACGACAATGACACTGCCTGGGAGAGAGCTAAGATTGGCCCTTGGACCAAGTGTGGGAGGCTTAAAGTGCATAATGTGGAAGTTATAGGACAGGAAGAATCTGTCTTGCATTTGATAACCTGAAAAAGTGGATATAATTAATATTTCTTGGGCTTGCCATGTCTGGTGAATTAAAGGGAATTTTTACTTGACTATAGAGAATGCAGGAAAAGAACCATAGATGTGACAGAAATATTGACGAGTATTTATTCATTCATTATTTCACTCATTCATAAATCATTAAGTGATAGTCAAATAACTGACTGTCAGGCAAACGCGGCTAGGTGCTGTGGATTAAAAATGAAAGAAGCGGAGTCCCCGATAAAAGGAGCTCACAACGTAGTGATAGAAATAGACATAAGCAAATAAATACAATGTGATGAGTTTATCTTAATTACAGCCATGGGCACAGGGTACTGGGAGAGCCCTTAAGGAGGTGCAGGGAGGCAGGAGGAATGCTTCCCAGAGAAATGACCCTGGAGTTAAGGGTTCAAGTATCAGCATGGATGACCAGGTGAGGGGGGCAGGGAGATTTTGCACCAAGAAGACCTATTTGAGTAAACAACTGAAAATGAGATAGAGAATGGTTTATGCAGGCAACTGCAGACAATTTACTATAGTATAAAATGCAAAGCAGGAAATGGGGCAGAAGAAGCCAGAAAAGGGGTGAGGACCAGGCCGCAGCAGGCCTTCTCCAAAGAAGCAGCCTGTTTTTTATCCTTTTCGGTAGAGGTTCTCAAACTTCAGCCTGATTCAGAATTACCTGAAGGGTTTTCTAAGCATGCATTGCTGGGCCCCACCCCCCAGAGTTTCTGACCTCCTAGGCCTGGGGTAAGGCCTGAGAATTTGCATTTCTAACGAGTTCTCATGTGATGCAGATGATGCTGGTCCTGACAACACCTCGCTCTAGGCAACCAAAAGGGCTTACTGGGTTTCAAGCAAGACATCCATAAGGTAAGTTGTGCCCCTTAGAATCCATGGACTCTCTGGACAGGCTGCATTTTTAAGAGTCAAGGACTGGAGGCGGGGAGACCAGTTAGGAGGCTGTGCCAGAGGCCCAAATGGAGAAGCAGACAGACAAACCAAACCATAACTTTGTTAGTTAGCAATTCCATACGTTACTCACAAACATTATTATGGAAAAAATCAATGTGTCATGTTTGCAATGTCTGGTTCTTTAATTAGTGCATAAAATGTGAACCATAGTAAAAGAAAAAATATTCAAGAGAAAAGAGGTAGAACTGGAGCTACACACATTTTCTATCGAGAAATGAATTCTACTGATTAAAACCAGAAAGTAGAGATTAGTTTCCTACCTTGGATTCTTCATCACAGTGATAGGGACAGAAGGCAGGGAAATTCTGGGCAGAAGAGGCCAAGTCCTTGGCAAGGGCCCCACCCTCAAGCTGAAAAGCCTAACACCACCACCCAAAGCGAAAAGTGACATCCCCGTTTTCCTGATCAAATGTCGCCTTTTCCAAAACCACCCATGGCCCACCCTACCCCTGATCCTGTGCCCATAAAACCTCCAGGCTTAGCCAGCAGAGACAGCAGAAGCAGTTGGACGTCGGAGACTACAGTTGGACATTGGAGAGAAGCAGCTTGAATTCAGAGGGACAGCTTGATGGCATAACTTCAGAGAGGAGTCCAGCCAGGGACGGCCAGACGCCAGGGGAAGATTACCTTCCTTCTCTATCCCCTTTTCAGCTCACCTTCCAGCTGAGAGCCACTTTCATCAGCAATAAAATCCCCTTCATTTACCACCTTCAATTCATTCATGCCACCTCATTCCTCCTGGACACCAGTTAAGAACTCAGGTGCCACAAGTGTGGGTGCAAAAGGCTGTCATACTGACCCTCCACTGAGCTGCTAACACTTAAGCCATCTGTGGATGGCAATGCTAAAAGGGCACTGTAACACTTCCTCTGGGGCTTCAGGGGTCATGGGCACCCTCCCCTAGATGCTGCAACAGGGCCAGTGCAGGGTTGGCTCTTGCTGGTGCCCAAAAGCGCCCACCCCAACTCCTGTACCCACTCATCTGCACTCCCCCTCTCATGAAGGGTGGAGCAGCAAGTGAGTGGAGTTCACCACTGCCAGTGCCCACGCATGCCAGTTCCTACCAGTGAAGGGGTCAGGGAAATATCTTGCGTTACCAGCCTGGCCTATTTGATGAGCTAGTAAGTGGTGTCTCATCATCCCCTTTTGGAAAGTAAAAGAATTCCAACTCTGAAAGAAGAAGGAAAAGTCAGGGCTTTGGAATTAACAAAGAACATTTAGAAAATAAAAATGGACACTTGGGTGGCATGCCAGACCCCTATTGACTCCAGTAAGGATGGTACCATGTCAAGAGGGCAAAAAAAAAAAAAAAAAAAAAAAAAGAGAGAGATCCAGAGACAACAAAGGAGACATGGGGTTTATTAGGGGGAATTTACATACAAGGATGGTCTAGTGGTAATGGGCGAACCACTACCATTTGTAAAAAGTATACAATTTATACAGCATTTTTACTTAGCACCCTCCATCCAGCAACCTCTACCTAGCAACCTCCATTCAACCCAAAACAAAAAGCCTCGATCCTCTGTATGACCTGCATTCTGGGTGATGGGCTGGAGGTTCAGATGTCCTTCATAGATAAAGACTGAATCTCCAGGTTGGCCACTCCTTGATACCTTAGCTCAGGACTTCGAACACACATTCTTCTTAGACTACAGTGTCATTCTCAGGGTATGCCTAAGTTAAATTATTGCTGTCAAGTGTGCCTGCCGGGGGGTGGTATGATGGAGGTGGGAATGAGTGAGCTCAGACTCATCAATTCCCCCAGTCTGACATCCAGGTAAAGCCCCATACCTGCAAACCCACCCCCCAAATCACCAAATATTTTCTAGTTGCCTTTCTCCAACCTGAGTTCATCACAGTTCCTCTCCTGGAATCTGAAGATCAATGAGAAAGACACAGAGACTAAAAGATGTTCCAGGAAAGTCTCAGAGCAAAAGTTCTTCTGCTAGGAGCCCCAGAATCCAGAGGAGGTCTGGATTCACCTTTCCCTAGGTCATTCATCAACACCCTGAATTCTGTGTGGCACCAGTTTCACAAGAGTGTGCTTCATCAACCACCTGTAGAGAAGAACCAGTTTGTTTGTTTTAAATATCCAATCCACCACACATCTGTGCACTTGTAAGATATGATTTAACAATGGATTACTATAACCACAGTCTGATCATGACAAAAAACATCAGAAAAATCTCAATTGAGGGACATTCTACAAACTACGCAACCAGTACTCCTCACAACTGTCAAAGTCAACAAAAACAAGTCTCAGAGACTATCACAGCCGAGAGGAGCCTAGGGAGATACAGTAATTAAATGTAATGCAGTACCCTAGATGCAATCCTAGAACAGAAAAAGATCAGGTAAAATTAAGGAAAAGTGAATACACTGTGGACTTCAGTTAATAATATGTATCAATATTGGCTCACTAATTGTGATAAATGTACCACACTGCTGTTAAAAATAAGGGAAATGGTGTAGGGTATATGGGAACTCACACTATCTTCGCAATTTTTCTGGAAATCTAAAACTGCTCTAAAAAAATTATCTTTAAAAATAAAGTTGCTAGAAAAATAAATTAGAAAAAGCAAGATGAACAAAATATAACCTCTGAATTTATTATATTCAGCAGACATAAAATTACATTTCAATAAATATAAGAATAAACATAACCTAGAAAATAGAAAATAGCAAAAATTATACACTTCTTTTATTGAAAGTGTGTATATACAACAATAAGTAATGAATCACTGATATACAATCATAATTTTTGTCATTCTGCAATTGTAACTAAACAAAGAGTGTGAAAGAATGAGTCCACATACTAAACACTGAAGTGCACACTTTGAAGGAACATCATATTTATCAGTATTAAAGTTCTTAACGTAACAAATGAGCATGCTTTGTGCTGGTTAATGTATTTGATTAAGTTTGGATTGATCACAATGCTTCTTGCTTAGATAATGTATACCTAAATTATTTCTGTTTCATAACACTGATAGTAGAGAAGCCAGTCTGACAGATATATGTTGACAGGAGGATTAGAAGTGATTTTAAAAGGAATTTTAGCAAGCTTAGCATATTTATGTTGGAACTTCATTCAAAATGAAGAGAGCAATATTTTATTTTTGATGTTCATTTTCAATCCATCAGTAACCACTCCAACAATTTTTCCTATGAAGTCATAATGAAATTTAAATTACCTCTCATTGAAAAGAATGGATTTCAGATCAATAAATTTCCTATGTAAGAATTTTTTTTTTTTTTTTTTTTTTTTTGAGACAGAGTCTTGCACTGTCACCTGGGCTGGAGTGCAGTGGAGCGATTTGGGCTCGCTGCAACCTCCGCCTCCTGGTTTCAAGTGATTCTCCTGCCTCAGCCTCCCGAGTAGCTAGGATTACAGGCACCCGCCACTATGCCCAGCTAATTTTTTGTATTTTTTTAGTAAAGACGGGATTTCACTATGTTGACCAGGCTGGTCTCGAACTCCTGACCTTGTGATTCACCCGCCTCGGACTCCTAAAGAGCTGGGATTACAGGGTGTCCGGCCCCCTATGTAAGATATTTTTAATAGAAAATAAAAATGCAAAAATTCTGTCAAAATTCATCAAGCGTTTGGTGATAACATTTTATATATTTGAAATAATCCAGATCATGACTTATTTGAAAACTGTTAAATTATGGAACATGTCATAATAATCTTTAAATCTCTGTTCTTCTAAGCTTCCGATTTTGTTCTTGTCCTTTGATCTTATCTGCCACTGACAATTATGCTGTACTCCTTCCTTTTATGGAAGTATTAGGATCATTATAATACCAAAGATACCAGACAAATGAGCAGTTCAGATGTCCAATTTACCTCTTTAAGAAGATGAGACCTAATACTTTTCTTATCTTGCAGAAGTATTAAGAGCTTATTCTATAAATCAAGCACGCTCAACTTTTCTGCTCTACAATCACTGTGCCTTAATGTGCAATGAAAGTCATGTGTAATTTATCTTCCACGTTATCACATAGTAAAGAGAATAATCTAGAATGTCATGCACTCCACTTTACTTAATTTACAATTTTTACTGTGTCACTTGGCACATTGTTTATTTAGGCTTTTTTCATAGCATGACTTTTGCAATAAAGGAAACAATGCATTGATTTTTCTTCTGGTCCTTGATCTAGGTAACTACTTCAGAAAATTTTCTTTTCACTGGAAGTGTGACATCAGAGCATACTTCTATATAAAACTTAAACTCTAAAACATACTTGTTAACTTTGTAATCCTTCACAGATTTATACAGTTCAGAGCTAATCATAATCGTCAACAGTAAAGCCAAAAAAATTATTTCTTCAAACTGCCATCATGTTCAAGTTGCACATATATAAAAAGAACTGCAAGTTAATAATATCAGTGCATAAGTCAAATTGCAATGAAAAACTTTGCTAGGTTTATTTGTTCTTTGAGTTGGTCTTATATCATTAGCCAGTTCAAAATTACATCAAGCTATTGTGTCCAAATAGTTACATCTACATGTCAAAGTAGCTTAAGCTATTTTGCTACATATTTATCCTATATTTCCCAGCAAACATCTTTAAAACAGCTTTAGCAATTATATATGATTTTTAGTGTTATCAATATGAAGTTCTATTTTATGCATAAAGTTTCCAACATCTATTTCTTCCATGTTTTAAATTCAGCACACTTTTTTTTTCAAATAATTCTTTTGGTTTTGAACTTTTTATGTTTTGTGTTTCAGTGTCACTTACATTTTGGGAGTTTTACTGTCTCATTAGTTAGCACATCTCTGAAAATGGAATTCACCAATATATTTTAAAAGTTAATACATTATGACCAATTAGAATTTATCCCAGGAATACAAAGTTGGATAACATTCTAAAAGCACTGTATAAACAAATTGAGAAAAATCATACTAGCTCAACAATTGTAAAAAGGCATTTGACAAATTTCAACATTAATTCCATTAATTCCTGATAAATACTCTCAGCAAACTAAGAATAGACAGGAACTTCCACAACATGAAACAGTGCTACAAAAAGCCTACAGCTAACATCATACGTAATGATGAAAGACGGGCTGAATTACGTCCCATCCTCCACATTCATATGTTCAAATCCCAACCCAATGGTACCTTAAGATGTACCATGGTTATTTGGAGATATGGTCTTTAAAGATGTAATTAAGGTAAAATGGAGACACATGGCTAAGCCCTAATCCAATATGACTGGTGTCCTCGTAAGAAGAGGAGAATAGGACACAGACGGACACAGAGAAACACCATGTGAAAAGGCGGCTGTCTGCAAGCCAGGGAGAGAGACCTCAGAGGAAACCAAACTTTCCAGCACCTTGATCATGGACTCCTAGACTCCAGAACTGTGAGAAAATACATTTCTGTTGTTTAAGCCACTCAGTCTGCAATATTTTGTTATAGCAGCCCTAGCAAACTAATCATAAGATTAGGAAAAAGATTAATATGTCTTCCCTCATCACTTCTACCTAACATTGTCCTGGAAGTTATGGCCAGTGCCAAAAGTCAAGACAAAAAATAAAAATTGTTCAGAATGGGAAGGGACAACTAAAAATATTTTTGTTTGCAGATGACAAGAATGTCTATGTAGAAAATCTTATGAAATATGCTTACAAGGTATCAGAATTAGTGAGCAAGTTTAGCAGAGTTGCATTTTATAAAATCAACAAATAAAACTATTTCATTTCTTTATACAAGCAACAAAAAAACAGAAATCGAAATTTTAAAACACTACTATTTATAGTAGCTTAAAAAATATTAAATACCTGAGGTTAGGTATGACAAAAGGTACACAAGAGCTGTTCAATATTAATTACTGAGAGAAATCAACAAAGACCTAGATAAATGGTGAGATATATCATGTTCATAAACCAGAAGACTCAATACTGTTAAAATGTCATTTCTCCCAAAATTGACCTAGAGAATCAACACAACCCCAAAAGCAAAGACCAGTCAAAATCCCCAAATTCCTTTTTTTTTGTGGAAATTGAAAAACTGATTCTAAAATTCATATGGAAATATGAAGGGTCTAGAATAGCAAAAACAACTTTGAAAATAAAGAACACAGTTGGAAGACTAACACAACCCACTTTCAAAATGTATTATAACACTATAGCAGGAGTTAGCAAATTAAGACCTGCAGACCAAATTCAGCCCATGACCTGTTTTTTACAGTCCCCAAGCTAAGAATGGTTTTTATATTTTTAAATGTTTTTAAAAGAAACACACACCACAGAGGACGTATGTGCCTCACAAAGCCTAAAATATTTACTATCTGACCCATTATGGAAAAAGTTTGCCGACCCTCAAGCTACAGTAACCAAGACAATGTAGTATGGTCAAATAGACACACAAATAGATCAGTGGAGCAGAAGACAGAACCCAAAAATAGACCCACACATATATGGACCACTGATTTTTTTTACAAAGGTGCAAAGGCAATTTAGTGGACAAATTATAGTCTTACTATCAAATGGTGCTGAAAGAATTCGATATCCATGTACAAAAAAAGTAAACTTTGGTCTATGCTAAACTTTGCATAATATACAAAAATTAACTCAAAATGTATCATAATCTAAATATAAAGCCTAAAATTATATAACTTCTAGAAGAAAACATAAAAGAAAATCTTTGTGACCCTGGATTTGTCAAAGATAACCCTTAGATATGACACTAAAGCAAGATCCATGAAGAAAAAAAATCGACAAATTGAACTTTAACTAAATTTAAAATGTCTGTTCTCAAAAGTCACTGTTAAAAGATTAAAATACAAGCCCAATACTAGAAGAAAATTTGCAAATCATATATCTGATAAAGAATTTGCATGTAGAATACACAAAGAACCCTCAAAACTCAATAATCAAAACCTAATATATTTTAAACAGGCAAAATATTTGAACAGACACTTCACTAAAGAAGATATAAACATAGAAAATAAGCACATGAAATGAGGGTCAACATCATTAGTCATCATGAAAATGCAAATTAAAACTTCAGGTAAATACCACTACATATCTATCAGAATGACTAAAATTAAAATTACCGGCCATACCAAGTATTGGCAAAGATGTGAAAGAAATAGAACTCAATACTGCTGACAGGAATGTAAAAATGGCAGAACTACTTTTAAAAACAGTTTGGCAGTTTCTTAAATATATGAACACATACCTATTATGATAATGCCTAGGGGTAGTTCCAAGAGAAATGGAAACTTGTGTCCATATAAAGACTTGTGCCCAAATGTTCATAGCAGCTTCATTTGGAGTAGCAATAAACTGGAAGCAAACCAAATCGCTATCATCAGATTAATGAAAAAACAAACTGTGATAAAACCATACAATGGAACAGTACTCAACAGTGGAAAAGAATTAACTATTGAAAATGCAACAACATCAATAAATCTCAAAATATTTATGCTGTGTGAAAGACATCACACACACAAAAAAGAAAAAGTACATACTCTGATTCCATTTATATAAAATCCTAGAAAGCAGAAACTAATCTATAGTGACAGAAAGCACATCAGCCTGAGGATAGGGAGAGGGCAGGCAAAAGAGATCAGGAAGAAGGGAAGAGATGCAAGAAAACTTTGGGAATGATGATGTTCATTATCTTGATTGTGATAATGAGTTCCCAATTACACACATACATCAAAACTTATCAAATTTTATGCTTTAAATATGTACATTTAAGTTATACCAACTACACCTCAATAAAGCTGTTTTTAAAAGTAAGGCAAGCTACAATTTTTACTTTGCTTCAAAAAATTAAACTAATTTTTTACTTAAAGCAAATAAACATACAAAAAAACACTGCCATTTAAGCACTGAGTGTTATAGAACACAAAATTTCACTGAGACACAAACATAAAGCAGAGAAAAATCCAATACTACATATCATTTGTTAGCAAATATAAATCATTTGGGGAAACTCTGGATATTTTACACATCATATTTCACTCTCTACCTTCAGTTCCATCTTGGACATTCTCCATGTACATTAGTATGCAAAAGACTCCACAGGTCTTGAGGAAGGAAACTTACTTGACTGGCCGAGGCCCCTTTTCCCCAGATAACTGTTAGTATTCCATAGAAGTAGCACCCATGGGTACACTTTAGAAAACAATTCTATAGACTGTAGGTGTTAGCAGACATCAAGTAAGGGCAATAGGCATAGCAAGGAAAAGAGGGATTACTTCCAGCCCTAATATTGTATTAATCTATGACACTCAAATGTTGGACTACTAAGCTAGACCCAAGTCAAGATCAAAATACATGCTAGAAACACTCTCAGATCATTTTAGTTACATTTTAAATGCTATAAAAAGGAGGAGGAAATAAAAAGACATAATAAAGCCCAAAGTCAATAGACAGTTTGACTTTGCTTCTTACAGGTATTATCATATTCTATCCTTGATAAATTTCTCTATTATCTTAGCTGTGAATTAACCCCTATGCTTTGCAGACTAAGTTAATCCTTCTGTAAATTTTACATCTTTATGGTTCCATGTCTAAGAGGATAACCATCACCAAGTTAAAAATGCAAGCAATAATTTCTTTTTTTTTAGAATCCCTAAAAGTCATTTTAATTTGCATGATATATTTCTCTCTACTGTTTTGAGAGACAGAGGCTAGCTTTTCATTTTCAAGGATTGATGAACAATCATCCATGAGTTCTTGAAGTTGAATAACAGAAAACCGTACTTGTTTTTCAAATCATTTGGCTACTATAAGAAGATGCTGGTCACAAAACGCACATTCAGTAAACTACAGTCCTATTGGCAACCCTTGGTTTGAGAGTGCAACAGGAATACTTACTGCTGGCAATCCTGCCATGTTTATAGCCTGTGTGAAACTATCATCCTGGGCGCTTCTTGTTGTATTGTCTTCTTTGATGAATTCCAGGTATGGTACTGCCTCACTCAAGGTGGTGGGAGTTAGCAAGACATGTACTCCGGAATTAAAAGCTTTCACAAAATTATTAGCAATGAGGCATCTCACCTTCTGTGCTTTGATGAAATAATTTTCATAGTTTTTTTTAACAAGAAAAAGTTTCCTGAGAGAATTCTTCCTCTCACCACATCATTGAATCCTTGTCTGGTTGCAGCATACCTGGCTTCAGTGGAAACATCATTGTCACCTCTGTGACCATATCGTAGCCCATCAAATCTTGCCATATTTGATGCCACTTCCAATGTGCACAATACATGGTAACAGACAACTGAATAACTGGTGTAAGGAAGGGATGCTTCAATTACTTTGGCCCTCGCAGACTCAAAGAGATCAGCAGCTTTGGACCAAAGAGATTGTACTTCACTAATAATTATGGTACAAGATATTTTTTTGGAATTCCTATACATAGTTTGTTTACATCTGTCAAACTGGGAAGTATGAATGGTTTCACAGGATCTTGTACTGTGGTAGAATCCTTGAGGTCGTGTCCAGTCAGTACACCCAACACAACCGCTGCATCATCCACACATCTGGTTAAGATTCCTAGCAGATCCATCAAATTCACCAGGGCAATGAGACCATGATGGGAAAGTAAGCCATAGCTTGGTTTGAAACCAACAGGTTTAATTTTCCTCAGATCTATATTCCTATACTCCTATTATAGTCCATGACACATTGCATTATAACTATTTGTTAATGTATCTGTCTTCTTTGCTCCTGAAGGCAGACACTGTCTTATTCAACACTCAATAAATGTCTTTTAAATTGAATTATCATCATAAATAATGTATTAATGGTTTTCCTCAAAACACACACACACACTCTCTCTCCTTCATACACACACAGCGAGAGGGAGCGGGAGTGGGGAGAGAGAGGGAGAGAGAGACAGAGAGAGAGAGAGAGAGGGAGAGAGAAACTTAGGAGGAGCTATAAGAGAACGTTACAGTTTTACCTCTTGCCTTTTCATGGATTACAACCTAAGACAGATAATAAAGAAAGACATGGATGATCACAGTGAACTTCCATAGGATACACCTGAAAAGAAGGCAGTCAATGAGCAGATAAGATGGTAAATAAACCAGGAATTTTGCCTGCAGCATAACCCAGTACGAAAAAAATTACATTGGCTCATAGACCTAGAAAATTCAAGAAATGTATCTGACTAAAGACACAGCTAAACCCAGGGTTTCAGATTATACTGCTTGGACATCTAATACCCATTTGAAGCCTAACATGTCAAAAACTTGAGCTTCTTCTAATTGTCCTCCAAAATCCACTCCCCATTGTGCCTTCTGCATCTCAGGAAATGGCAGCTCCATTGCCTCAGTTATTCAGGCCAGGAACCCTAGAGTCAGTCTTGATGCCTCTCTTTCTCTGACTCTCCACATCTAATCCTTCATCATACTGTAGGCTCCACCTTCAAAATACATCCTGAATGCAATCTTCTTACTACATCTCCTAAACCAAATCATCCCTCACCTAAATAATTACAATATCCTCTGCGTTCCTAGGGTCGCTTTTCAACATAGACCAGAAAGACAGTTTAAAGTAAGTCAGATCATGTCTCCTCTTTGCAAAATCCTCCATTGTCTTCTCATCTCACTCCACATAAAAGCCAAAATCCTTACAATGGCCTCCAAGGCCTCAGGCTATAGACTTCCTTCCCCTCGCATCATCACCTCCTCATCTTCCCCTCACCCTGCCCCAGCCATACTGGTCTCCTTGTTCTTCTCTTACTCATACACACTGAGCATGTTCTCATTCTGAGGCCTTTGCATTTGTTCTTCCCTTTGTCCAAATACGCACTTCCTGCAGATGTCTGCATAGCTCACACTCTCATAGCCTTCAGACCTTTTTGTAACATCACTTTTTCCGAGAGGCCCTCCCAGGCTGTTCTTTCTAAACCACAACAATCTCCACCACCCAATTCTCTATAGTCCTTCCTCATGGTTTATCTCCACAGCACTTATCAAACATGCTACCTAATGTACTGAATTGTGTTTATTGTCTGTCTCTCCTTGCTAGAATGTAAATTCCTTTCTCCATTGGTAGATACCCATGTGTTCCAGGAAGAGATGGACAGTTGCTCCTTTTCCACTTGTCTGCATTCAACTATGTCACCTGGACCTGAAGTCTTATAGGGTTTCTTATCAAAATACGATTCTTTCTTTCAGCTTTTTCCAGTGTTCCCTTTTCCACTAGTCCTGGAGCCAGGATATAGAACAAGACACCATCCTGTCCCCAACTGGGACCATATAATATCCATCCTCCCTGCTTTGATAACAAGACTCCCGAGTTTCAGCTGGCAGCCTATGTGGCCATGTGCATAAACTCTGAACAACAGAATGTAAGAAGAAATGATGTGAGCCACCTACGAGTTGTACCCCTGAAAAGAAATGTGTAAGTACTTCTCTGACCTTTTCTCTTTTATTTCCCTGTTGCTGGTGAAATAATAAGAATTATCATCTGCCTTAGACTCTGAGGTGGGAGCTCTACATGGAGGACTCCACTGACACCCTGGCAGCCCTGGACCACCTCCTCCTGTACAGTCATCCAAGGAAGAGAGCCATTATATCTCGAAGTTTATTTGTTATAACAGCCTGGCTAATATCCTAATAAAAAATTACACTGAGAATGTCTTTCTTGCCTTTGGGTATTTTGGGAGCAAAGGAAAATAACTGGGAGTTGAGGAAAGGGAGTAGAAGAGAAATTAAGAACTACTCAGTTCCGACCCAATTCTGCCACAGAAGGCTGGGACTTCTCACATCATAAAACATTAGAGCTCCTACTTGTACTGATATGAAATAACCTCAAGAAAAATTGCTGATATGCTATTGTTAGTTAATTTTTAAAGGTTTATATATATGCAAGCATTATAAATGTAGACTATTTCTGGAAGAATACCAACAAATTTCTTAGGTGGCTGCCTCTGGAGATGGGGACTGAAGGATAGGAAGACAGCATTGGAGGAAAAGAACTCACTTTTGGATGCTTTCTGAATGTTATTTCACGTGTAACTATTCAAAAATAGTAACATTTAAACCTTAAGAAGTCAACAACCTAAAACTAATTTTTAGAGAGAATTAAAATCTCAGCTATTAACCCTTTATCTCATATGAATGATTTTCACCCTTTTTCAGTGACCATAGCTCACAGTGGCACAATGAGAAAAAAATGTCGCATTTTTGAAGGCCATTGTTATCAAAGGATGTGAAAGCAAACTTCCTTTTGGACATAAGTATGCATAGCTTGCAAATGGCACAAGAAAAATCAGGTCTTTCCTCAATGTATTTTTTTGTTTGTTTCCAGTGGAAGCAGAAATCAGCAGCAGCCTAGCATCCTTGAAACTTCCCTCCTTTCCCCCAACATCATCATCATTTTATAAAGGTCATCCCACAATAAACGGGTTGCCAACTCAGGGTGAAGGCAGCTCCGCCACGGCCCTCATTATGCTGATCTGTGCTGTCTTCCACCCCTCATCAGCAGCAAAGTCAATATTTCATCTGGGAGCTAAAATTAAGTCATCACCCCTCCTGTGAGCAACACTACTCCTGAAATAAAAATTTTACAACATTAGGTTGGAGGAGGATCACTTAGCATTTGAAAACACTTCCCCTGTGACCTTGAGCTTTTATCACTTGGGAGCCAAAATAAAATCTCTCAGGCAAGATTTATGAATAAATAATTAACCATGAAAATAAAAGCAGCACTGAAAAAGAAGTAGGTCCTTTCCATTTACAGCCAAAGTAGGTGTGTGTGTGTGTTGTGTGTGTGTGTGTGTGTGTGTGACTTTCTCTTTTATGCACACGGTGTTTTCAAGAAAAAAAAATCCAAGATATAAAAGCCTGACCTAACCACAGGAGCTGTAAAACATTTGGACAGATTCTGCATGGCCTGCTTCTTCCATGGGCCTTTCTGGATCCTCAGAAAGTACCCAGGTCACCCAGACACTAAGCAGCAATGACAGCCCTCACTGCTCTCCATCTTCCTGGGGTTGGCTTCTCCCCACCCCACTCGACCCTTCCCAGCAGGAGCAAGGGGTGTTTTCCAGTGGTCCACCTGCCAGCCAAGGTGGGTCTGAAGGGGAGGCAGCAGGAACTGGGTCCCACAGAGAAGACTCTGGGCTCACACATCCCCCATCTCAGAGCAGGGCTCTCTAAAAGCAATTCACCCAGTGAAACAAAAATGATGACACTGGAGAACACTCAGCTCAATTTCAAGGCAACCAGGAAAAATAATCACAAATTAAGAGAGCTCCCTCCCTCCTTTAAATGCAAACTCAGCATGTGGAGGAGGAACGCAGTCCAGTCTTCGGGTCGAACTGTCACAAGCTCTCTCTGAAGAACTGCAAGTGAAGTGCTCACCTCCTGGTGAGCTGCCCATCCCAGTTCAAGCAAAGAAAACACTCCCAGCATGAATGAGAGAAATTCAAAGAGAAGAGGCCTTGCTGCCTCCCGGTGAGAAAACCGACTGAGGGGGCAAAGAGCCCAGGGATCTCCCTAGCCTGTCCCAGGGCTCACAGTCCATGAGGAAGCGTAAAAGAGTCTTGAACTTCATCCTAACGCTGGAAATCTAAACTTTTTCTTTTTCATCTTCATAGCATCTATTGTTTTTCTTTAGACTGCTCTAACCTGCCTCTCTGCTGACTCATTTTTGTCATGTAGTCTCTGAAGAAAGATAATAGACCAAATTATTCTGAAGCATAACTTCCTGTTAAAAGTCAGAAAAAAGAACTTGCCCATCATCCTGCTCTGTAGCAGGCGCTCCTCCACAGGGGAGGCAGGCCAAGCCTGCAGGCTGGTGGAGAGCCCTGTTCCTGCAGATAAAAGGGGCAGAAACACTCCTCCCATCAAAAGAAGTCAAATGAAGGTTAATCTTTTACATCCCCAATCTTCCCTTCAGAAAGGAGGTTAATTTTAAGAATGCCTCTAGCACTTGAGTAATCCCTAAGGGTTCTTCTGTCTTCGAGATTCCAGGATTCCCAAGCTTCCTACTTTGCTCAGGAGGTCTTTGGTGACTCTGCATTTCCATGACATTTCCTAACATTAAGTTCCACCCTGAAGAATCTTATGAGATAGTATTAACAAAAGCACTTTGTAAACCCTAATGCATGCTACTAATGGCAGTTTGCTTGTCCAAAAAACTGCTCACTTCTGTTTCCCTATATTCCAGAAAAACTTCAGCTGCTATTTACCTTTTTCTTAAATCAAGTTGTTTATTTGATTCTTGCCTTCAGTATTTTTAAGCAGCTCCATTGAGGTATAATTGGCAAAGAACAAACTGCAAATATTTTAATTATACAATTTGATAAGTTTTAATAAATATAAACACCGTGAACAATCTCTATAATCAAGATAATAAACATATTCATCATGCTTAAAAGTTTTCCCAGGACCTTCTTACAACAATTTAAGAGCAAAATAACATTGTTTCCCACCCTAGACCTAACCATAATTAGCTGTGTGATCTTGAACCTGTTTGCAAGTTTTCATCTTTTCACCTGTTCAAGGAGAGAATTGTATCAGATGATCTTCCTAGTCCTCCAAGACAAAACCTTCTATGAATCTAGGCTTGAAACCAACCTTCAAGGACGGAGATCACCCATGAATTTCCTCGTTGTTCTTTCTGGCCACAAAATTTATTCTCAAGCTATGGCACTCATGATGATACACATGGCATCATAATATTTATTTTTGTTTCTAAGTAGTTCTACACTGTTGTCTCTATAACAGGACCAGTTTCACGGGCCAGTGACCTGTGCAGCCACACAGGGCCCCACCCTCAGAAGGGCCAGGCTGTTGAAGTTCAGTGCTCTGCAGTTGCCATCTTGAAGTCCTTAATAATTTTGTCTTTGAATTTGTGGTTAGTAAATGAAGTCTGATGAGACCATGGAGCTTCAGGCTTGGAGCTTTGACTCACATATGCTCCTATGTCCCACCATCTCCCTACCTGCTTGCCTTTTCGGACAGGCTCTCGGCAGTCTACCTCCCAACCCCTGGTGTCCAGGCTGACCTCCTCATTCCTGACCCCATCCCACAACCACTACCACTGTCCACCTAGGGTGGAGCCCAAGTTGCACTGACAGGAAGAAGACTGCATTCTACTGTCATTCTTTACCCCAAGGAGAGAGAGGATCAGGGTTAGACACTCACCCCATGGCATCTTGGGACAGGACAAGACAGCATCCATCCTGCACCAGGCTGACAGTACCACTACACGTTTGGTGGGTGACCAGTGGGGAGGGATGTATCATCTACCTCAGTCTAGGTACCAAGCGCATCCAGGCAGGGGTTAGAATAGACAGCCAGCATGTAGGAAGGGGAGATTGACTTTGCCATCCCATCCAGCCCCACATTTTTATTTTGCACTGGGATCCACAATGTATGTGCTTTTTTAAAGCACATTATGAATATAAATTGCCTGTTGCAGACCAGGAATCAACAAGACAGCCTCCCATCTGTGCCCTTTCAAGAGGTCATGCAGGAAATAACATTGCATAGTGCTAAAAGCAGTGAGTATTTGATGATCCTCTGGCCTTTGGTCATCCTGTCACTCAGGGACAGGCAAAGACAGGTGAAGAATCTCCAGCTGGTTTAAAGAAAAGTGTGAAATGGTGTTAGCCAAGCTGGAGCTGAGCTATAGCAAACTCCAGGCTGGATCCTGCCTCTAAACTGCATCTAAGTATATGCTAAGCCTAACTGGTCTGCTCTCAAATGGGGACTCTGCCCCTCCTCTCTGGATAACTCTCCCACCACCTCACTGCTGCCTGAGATGGCTTGGCTTTAAAAGAAAATAGCACCTGTATTAGTTTACTAGGGCTGCCATAGTAAAGCACCACAAACTGGGAAGCTTAGAACAGCAGAGCTTAATTGTCTCACAGTTCTAGAGGCTAAAAGTCCAAGATCAAGGTGTCAGCAAGACTGGTTCTAAGGATTGTGAGGGAGAATCTGTTCCATGCCGCTCTCCTAGCTTCTGGTGGTCTGCCTGCAAACTTTGTCATTCCTTGGATTTTAGGTGCAACACACTGATCTCTACCTTGATATTGACATAGTGCTGTTCTTCTTCTTATAAGATTTTCCCCTTTTATAGAAGCAAAAGTCCTGTTGGATTAGGCATCCACCCTACCCCAGTATGACCTTATTCTAACTAACTAATTATACCTGCAATGACCTTATTTCCAAATAAGGTCACATTCTGAGTTGTTACAGGTTAGGACTACAACATACATTTTGAGATGACACAATTCAACCCATAACAGGAGCCCTGAGTAGACCATCAGAGACAATGTTTCAACAACAATTACTCCTGGGAGAGGAAGCACATTGGCTGGCTCAAAATTCACACTAAGAGTGGGCAAGTTTTGGAGAGGAGAAAAAGCAAAACCTAAGGTTGTTTGGCTTTACAACACAGTTGGGGTATAGAAGAAAAAGTTGGAGGGAGAGAGAAGAAAGGGGAATAAAGTATCCTCACAGAATACAGGCATAAAGAATGTAAAAAAGAGTGACTAAGCCCAAGGACAGGCTTTACTGGCTCTGGAAAAGGCTCAGTCCTGAGGCTGGAGCATAGTTACCGTTCTTAAAAGGTTGCCTATCCCCACTGTGTAACTTTACTGTCATTTTCCTCATGTGGAAACTTAAACCAACACACACACACACCCAACACATGCATGCACACATATATGTGCACACATACCTACTGTCCTCTCTAATAATGTTCCCTTTGCTGCCACAAAGGCCTGTTTCTCTTCCAAAGTGAGTTCTTCCAGAAACTGCTCCTTCATCTCCAACTATGCCCAGAAGAATCAATACTTCTTAAATGTATTAAGCAAAATCCTGCAGCATCTGCAGACCTGGATATCAGAATCCTGCTAAGAAGGAAGAAAATAAGTTGCAATTGCTGCACCTTTCAGAAAAATAGTCATCAATTTAAAGCTTCTTTGAATATACTCCAGCATATTATAATGTACATACAAAATGACAGGTGGGTATTTTAAGTCCTATTAGGAGCCCCTAAATAAGTTATCACCAGTCAATCCCAGCACCTATAATCTCTTCTACAATCTTGCTTTTGTAAACAACATGCTATGGTGTCAGCTGTCTGTAATCAGAAGACAAGGTAATTATATGTTCTCAGGAAAATCCATGCACTTGTTAATGGCCCTAAATGTTCAACAAATTAGCAGACTTTAACAATTCATTAACACTTCTGTTCTTAATCTATGGATTTGTTCATTTAATAACTGTGAGCTCACAGTAAGGATCTATTAGCATATCACATGATATGGTTTGGTTGTGTCCCCACCCACATCTCATCTTGAATTCCCATGTGTTGTGGGAGGGACTCAGTGGGAGATAACTGAATCATCGGAGCAGGTCTTTCCTGTACTGTTCTTGTGATGGTGAATAAGTCTTATGAGATCTGATGGTTTCATAAAGAGGAGTTTCCCTGCACAAGCTCTCTCTCTTTGCCTGCCACCATCCATGTAAGATGTGACTTGCTCCTCATTACCTTCTGCCATGATTGTGAGGCCTCTTCAGCCATATGGAGCATAAGTCCATTAATCCTCTTTTTTTGTAAATTATGTAGTCTCGGGTATGCCTTTATTAGCAGGGTGAAAATGGACTAATACATCACAATTGCTATTTGAAGGATCTGGCCAGGTGATGTATAAGATGGGGTTTTACTTTTCTAAACCTGTGTATGTTGAAATCCTCTGCAAGGGAAATTAACCAAGTCTTGTCCAGAGGTGGAGCAACATGGTTTTGAATGGTCCAGCACTACAGAATAATAATTGGCACAAATAAATACCAAACTCTTTGCATCTTCCCAAATGCTCTAGGAGGTAGGTCCTATCATTATTCTCATTGTATGGTCTTAAGTCTTGCTCACATTAAGTCAGGGGCCCACCCTACCCCAGTATGGCCTCATCCTAACTTAATTACATCTGAAGTGACCCTATTTCTAAATAAGGTCACATTCTGAGTTACTGAAGGTTAGAGCTACAACATATGAATTCTGGAGGTATCCACCTCAACCCATAACAAAGCCCATGAATAGAGCATCAGAGACCATGCAGAGCCATGAAGAAACTGCAGCTGCAGAGAAGCAGCCAGACTGCTGAACTCCAGAGCAAGGAGCTATATGGAGGAAAACAATAAAAAAGAGAACTTGAGAAAAGGGAGACATGGAGCTCATATACACTTTTCTTTCGTGGTGACAGTGATAGAGAAGGAGAAGGAGGGGAGAAACAGAGTTCCACTCCTTTCCGTGGTCAGTATCTTTTAGTTGTTCCTTTTCTCATAGTTCCTAGCCCATTCCTCTGTTTCTGAAACTACAGTTTCATAAGATATTTTGCTTTTATTCCATAATTCCAAACTACCTGACAAGGAGATTCTCAGCCCATAGTAAATTTAGGGAATTCGATGCTCTGAAACAGTGGCTGATGTAATAAATATGACAGGACCAAAGTAATGGTCAATGCATGTCTAATGCACTCATTTGCTGAGAATTGCTTGAAATTAGTGGACTTCACAGTAATTAGCATTGTCTATATACACATACACACAAACACCATGCCAAACATCACATTAAAGAGATGGCCTGCTAGAGGAAAAAAACAGCAGACCTGTATCAGTCAAAGCAGACTTCCATTACAAAATACCATACATTGGGTGGCTTAAACAACAGAAATCTATTTCATACAGGCTGGAAGTCCAGAATCAGGATGCCAGCATGGTTGGGTTCTGATGAAGGCACTCTATTTTTTTTTCTTTTTTTCTTTTTTGAGATGGAGTCTCGCTCTGTCACCCAGGCTGGAGTGCAGTGGCACAATCTCTGCTCACTGCAATCTCCACCTCCCGGGTTCAAGCAATTCTCCCGTCTCAGCCTCCCGAGTAGCTGGGACTACAGGCACACATCACAAGGCACTCTTACTGGTTTGCAGATGGCCTCCATCTCACTGTCCTCACATGGCAGAGAGACAGCAATCTCTCTCTTCTTCTTCTTCTTCTTATAAATCCACCAACCCCATCATGAGGCCCCCACCTTATGACCTCATCTAAACTTAATGTCATCCCAAAGGCCTCATTGCTAAACGCCATCATGTGGGGGTTAGTGCTTCAACATATGAATTTTGGGGAGGACACAATTCACTCACTCACCCTGGCCCCCTTAAATTTATGTCCTTCTCACACGTAAAATACATTCCTTCCATCCCAACAGTCCCCAAAATCTTAAGTCATTCTAGCATGAACTCTAAAGACGAAAGTCCAAATACTCATATCAGCAAAATCAAATATGGGTGAGACACATATGTTGCTATGATTCATTCTGAGACAAAATTCCTCCCCTTGTGCAAACCTTTGAAATCAGACAAGTTACATGCTTCCAAACTATGATAGTGGGACAGGCATAGGATGAACATTCCCATTCAAAAAGGGAGAAATAAGAAAGAAGAAAGGAGTAATGGGTCCCAAGAAAGTCTGAAACTTAGCAAGGCAAATTCCACTAGATATTAAGGCTCCAGATTAATTCTCTTTGGTTTCAGGCTCTGCCTCATGGACCACTGGGCTGACAATCCCACTTCTGAAGTTCTGTTAGGTGCAGGGCTGCACCCTCAAGGTTCCATGTGGCCCCACTCCCAAGATTTTGCAGAGTGGTCCCATTCCCACAGCACTGGTCAGAGGCCATCTAGCCTGTTGAAAGCAAGTGGTACCACTGATAATCTCTGAATTGCCTTCTTGAAGAACAGTGCATGTTTTCTTGAAGAGTAGTGCATGTTCACAGCTAAATGGCTCTATGGTCTGGTCCTGCTAAATCAAAGAAGTACAACTGCCTTCCCTAATTTAGTCTCATTTTTTTCTGTTCTCTTTAGTTCAAACTGGCAGGGTCTTTGTTGGTATAATCTCATCTCTATTCCTGGATTCTGTTAAAATGGCTAAGTCAATAAGTCATACCCATGATGTCTTTATCAAATGATTCTTCAGCTACATCTTTAATGTTCTCTTCAAAACAAGCTTTTCCATTTTTTGTAATGTGGATAAGCTGAGAAAATTCTGCTTCCTTTTTGATTAAGAATTTCTTCTTCATTTTGTCTCTCTCCTGTCGTATTTTTCTATATGCATTTAGAAGGAACCAAACCACTTCTTCAACAGTTTGCTTAGAAATCTCTTCAGCCCACATTTTGCTCACAAATTCTACCTTCCACCAAACACTAGAACACAGTTCAGCCAAATTGTTTGCCACTTTATAAAAAGGATCACCTTTCCTCCGGTTTTCAATATCATGTTCCTAATTTCCATGTACGCCCTAGTCAGAATCACTTTTAACATCTATTTTTCTAGCATACAACTCAAAACTCTTCCAGCCTCTACCTATTAACCAGTTCCAAAGCCACTTCCACATGTTTAGGTATTTGTTATACCAGCACCCCACTTCTTTGTATCAAAATCTGTATTAGCCTGGATTCTCCAGAAAAGCAGAACCAATAGGGTTTCTATATATAGACAGACCTAGATACAGGTATATCTTTCAGTTCTGTTTCTCTAAAAAATCCAGACCACTACAGACATGTCTATAGACATAGACATACACATCATATATATAATCCAAATATGTCTATAGATATAGATAGGTATCTATGTCTATCTATACATAAACATATAGATGAATGATTATAATGAACTGACTCACATGATTATGCAGGCTGAGAAGTCACAAGATCTGCAGCTGACAAACTGGAGACCCAAGAGAGTCAATGGTATTTCCAGCCCAAGTTAGAAGGCCTGACAACTAGGAAAACCAGTAATGTAAGTCTTCAACTGAGTCTGAATCCAAAAGCAGGAAAAGAGCAATGTTCCAGCTCGAAGAGAGTCAGGCATAGAGAAAGAATTCTCTCTTACTCAGTCTTTTTGTTCTATTCAGGTCTTCCATGGATTGGATGAGGCCCACCCACATTGGGAAGGCAGTCTGCTTTGCTGAGTCTACTGATTCAAATGCTAATCTCATCCAGAAACACCCTCACAACAAACTCAGAATAATTTTTGACCAAATATCTGAGAACTCCATGGCCCAGCCAAGTCAACACATAAACTTAACCATGACAGGACCCAAGGAGAATAACACAGCTCTCCAACAGAATGGTTTCTGCCTCTCCACCCTATTCCCTACTGATTCTTTCCTCAGGACCCTTGCTAAGTGTTCTCTTGACCAAATGAAATGGGGAAGGGTAGGAAGGGCAGGGAAGAATATAGACAGGATGGATGGAACAGGAAGAATTTCTAAATGAGTTTGGGGCCAACCCCCTTTTGAGGTAAAACTCGATTTTGGTAATCTGCCAAATCATAAAGGGAAATTTTAAGTAATCCCCTGTGTTTGGCCTAGACTTGTAGTATATTAGGGCATTAAATTGGATTAAAATTATATATTTAGAATTTTCAAGGAGGTAAGCAGGATCAAGAAGAGACCCTTTTAAAAGAAAGGCTTAATAAGCTCCCACAATGTTCCTGGCTCTCATCTGATGCCCAACAGCCCTTTGAGATAGATATTATTATCCCCACATTACAGAAGTAGAAACTAAGGTAAAGGCATGTTCCTGCCACAATGGTGAAACAAGGACTGACCCAGGTAGGTGTCATTCCTGGCCTGCCGTTCTTCACCACCTCACAGAACCTGCTGTCCATTGGCAATGACTCCCCACTCCTTTCTCCACATGTGCACAGCTCTAGAGAACATGTATCTCTCATCAGGATAAAAAAATGAATGAGGGTTTTTAGCACCCAAGCTCTTGAATCAATTAAGGATTTTAATCAGAGATGAGAATTACAAAAAGCTGCCAGTAGACTCATTCCTGGGCAAATCCCCCTGCCCATGCCTCATCACTTCTAATAAGACCATCACAGAACTTTTAACCCTGCACTCCACAGTTAGTGAGGCATTCCTGATTACTCACATCTGTGAGAGAAATCCCCTTATTAGGCCCTGAGCTGATGCTCTTCTATAACTCCTTATATGATTTTACAAATTCTCCAGGACAAGGTATGTCAAGATGAGAGAAAACAGGGAAGTATATTCCATCCTGTGCAGAAGCCATGCAAAAGACTTCACGTTTAATACAACTGTAATGAAGCCAGAGGCTATCAGTCATAATTAATAGAGCTGAACGAAAGAGAGGTGGAACATTTTTCAATTTATCTACTAACAAGGAAGGAATCACTGCACATTCCCCCTCCTTCGGGAAATAACTGCAGAAAATAGGGTTATTTTATGTGGTCAGACTTTGCATACATTTTCCCTGTTACGGTCAATTCCCATTTCAAGAATAAGTAGACAGATGTGTAGAGCTTGTTTCACAGAAATAGACCCCAGTATTTTGTTAAGTAACACTGACTAACTGATGAATTATTCCAAATAGTAACCATCTACACTTGACAGGACTGTCTCTCTAGGACACCAAGGGATGCATACTGACACTTGCATTCTTATCAATGTATTTTAATTGCTCAATTCTGCTTTGCATAAAGGGGATTCTACTCTTCTGCACCAGTGTGTGGTTGAGAAAGCTGTCTGGGAGAAAAAAAAAAAAAAAGAGGCACTCAGGTTTGAATATGTAACTGAGCTCTCCACAACAAACAGCACAATAGAATGAGACCCAAGAGAGCCTCCTAGTGCTGTTTCATCCAGGCCCCAATTCCTCAATAATAAATTTCCTTCCCCAAAAAATTAGTACTGAACTCTGCAAAACTGTTAATTGCAGCTTGGAATAGGTAAAGCTAAGCTTCCACTTTCCAGAGAGCCTTAATATTGGATATCAAACCATAAGAATATGAACATAGCCTGAACACTGCTGGCTACGCACACAGAACACTGTACATAGTAACCTGATGGAGCTTTATGCGGAAATTGTAACTAATTTACACCGCACTGGGTACACATCTTGTTCTCTTTTCATTCCATGCCATCTGCTCCTTTGTCACCACCACCCGTGGCAGGACATCTCCTCAGCTGCTGCCACTGAGCTGGAATTTTGCCCTCTCCCTGTGATCTGCTATCAACAAGCATTTAGCACTCATCCCTGAATCAGATGGGACTCATTTAATCCAAAGGGGCTTGCTGTGTAGTAACACCTTGGCAGGCTCTGCACTGCTGGGGAGAAGCAGACTTGGGAGATTATTTCACAGCCTCATCAGATCAAAAATATCATGAAAACCTAGGAAACGGTTGCCCCTCAAAATGTATAAGCCAACAGTAAAATGAAAACACATCATAGCACTCCCTGACTTCCACCTCCTGTGAGTGCTTTCTTTTGTTGATCTGCACCACACAATGTATTCATTCATTCATTCAATAAACATGTTCTGACACCTCTTCTGGGTTCAAACTCTTAATCTTCACCTTTGACAAGGAGCAGGGAACCAGAAGAGCTCTTTGGACTAGTTCTCACACTCATAAAAGGATTCAAATTTAGACTGGTGAAGTTAACTCCAAATGAAGTTATACATCAGTCCCAGAGATACACTGAATGACTGAAAGAAGAAACTTATTACCCAGACTTACACTTATATGCAATCACCAGAACGCACCACCTCTAACATGCTATGAATTGTAATTAAGCTCTGAACAGAAAAACTATCTTGTGTCTTCATGCTTTACAGCATTAATTTTTTCAACGTAAACCTCTAAAATGTACTACAAAAAGTTCAGACATTTGTGTTTTAATATACTGAGAGCCTTAAAAATGTAAGTGGCCAGGCAGGGTGCCTTGCACCTGTCCCAGCTACTGGGAGGTGGGGATGCTGAGGCAGGAGGATAACTACAGGCCAGGACTCGAGACCAGCCTGAGCAACATAGCAAGACTTCATCTCTTTAAAAAATAATAAATTAAATAAAAATAAATAAAATGGAAATGAATTGGACCCTCTCAATCCCTACAGAAAAGGAAAGAAGAGAAGGGGCTAGAGAAGTGAATAGCAACCCATAATACATTCTGTCCACTCAATGCTCTGTATCTTTCTAGAGGCTTTTCTGTTGATCTAGGGCACCCACTAATGCACTTTCTCCCTTACCTTAATATTCTCCCTGTCCCTGTGTCAAAATATCTTCTGGGGGCTTCTAATGAGAGAGCACACTAAACTAATTTTTTAAAAAAGAATCCTCTCTCAAAATCATGTTAAATGCTCAATAAAATATAACAAATACTTAAATTCAAGGTTAACTTTGAAAGAAAGAAATTCTGGGAATAAAGAGGGAATCAAAGTCAGATAGTCAACGGGAGCTGTACTTTCAGGCCTTTTGTCTGTGCTAAACACTTGGATGAACATCTCTATGTATAAAACCTTTTTTCAATTTTGTCTGCCTCATCTCTACCCTCAGCTTCCAGGATATATTCGTAGAAGTAATGTTCTTTGTATACATGCTTTGTATCTGTGCATCTTCATAGGCTCTGCTTATGGGCACTTATTTTCTCTATTGTTAGTAAATTTCAATATGTGGATTGCCAAAACAAACCACGCTGTACCACAGCAAAAACTGCTTTTTGTAGGTAAATGACCAAGCACTAATATGGTCTTTCCACCAGCTACTGATATCAACAGCAAAGAGCTCACAGCTCTGGGATCCTCTGACCCGGCAGATATCTCAGTCCACCCAGACTGCATTGACCAGGTCTCAGTGACAAAGGCAGAAGATGATGGCGAGCCCATCCACTCACTCGTATTCTTGATATTCTTGGCTGAACTCATTGTTGATCCAGTAAGAGTCTTCTTAAACTAAATCTAACTCATTCTTATTTCCAGTCTTACGATCCTTTGTGATCTGACCACACTCATCAATCATCACCACTTCCCACCAATAGTTATTTTTCAACTCATACCTTAAGTGGCAAAGTTCTCCATCAACCCATTATCCATTTCCCCATCTTCCTCACTAACAGAACCTCAGTCTCGGAACAGCAGTGGACACATCCTCGGATTGCAGTTGGTTTAAGCCAAACACAGCCACCCCATTCCTCAGTTTCTGAGCCTTCTAATGGGTGACCACAGGCTCTAGTCCTAGTCACTTTGATGCAAAGAGGATGCAGTTTTGGAAAAACTTAGGGTGTTCTTGATGGAATAGATAGATATAGCTGACAGTTTCTTCTCTTTTCTCCCCTCATGAACACGGATGTGATGCCTGAAGCTACAACAGACAGCTTCAACCAACAGAAGAAAAACCAAAGTTAAGGCAGAAAGGACACACAGAAAGAGAATGGATCTTTAACAATGTGGCTGAACTACTGTTTCCACCCTAAATTGCCAAACTCTAGACTTATTATTTAAGATTATTAAATGTACTTATTCTTAAGCCACTGTTTTTTGAGTATTCTGGTCAAAACAGCTGAAAGCATTTCCAACTGATAACACCCTTTTAGTTCCTGTGTTGCACTCAGAACAACCATGTATGATTCATGGCACCTCCAATATGATGAGTGCCCTGACAGCAATATCACAATATGCAACCTCCTGTGTGTTTCATTATATGTTATCCATTTCCTTTCTAGAGTGTAAGCCCTATGGGATCTGACTTATTTATTACTGTATTCCCAACATCTAGAAAATTGTCTAATACACAGTAGGCATTGAATAAATAACTATTACTGAATGAGATCAACTGGAAGGAGCACATTGGTGCTTGAGCTTAGGGAGGCAGAGGGGAATTAGTGGTGGATTTGATTGTAACTGAAAGGCCAGCTCTGTGAACACAATATAAGAGAAGTCAATTATGAGAAGTCAGGATTGGCAGGAAACAGTTGAGTTGGATAATACCGATCTGGCTGTCCAGAAAGCAGAAGGAATCCCCTTTCCCAGACAACAGGGACTCTGAGGAAATCTGGATATCCAACTGACACACTGATTCTTTCTCAAGGTTGGAAGTAGACCAGGATGTCAAACACTCACTGTTGTCATTGTAACCCTGTAGTTCTGATCTTCCCTTGCCAGTGATACCTGCTGTGTTGGGCTCTTTTGTGGCTCTGTGAACTCATTCTGTGCCTGGAGCTCTGAAGTATGTTTAACAGTGTCCTCCCAAAATCCATGTTCACCCAGAACCTCAGAATGTAACCTTATGTGGAAATAGGGTCTTTACAGATATAATTAAGATAAGGACCAAAATGAGATTATATTCGATTAGGGTGGGCCCTAAATCCAATGACAAATGTCATTATTACAAGACACAGAAAATGATAATACTTAGACACGGAGGAGAAGATGGCACAAAGGTGGACACAGACTGGAGTGATACAGCAATAAGCCAAGAAATACCGGAGATTGTAGGGAGCCACCCAAGCTAGGAAAAGGCAAGGGAGGAATCTTCCTTTGAGACTGTGGAGGGAACATGGCCCTGCTGATACCTTGATCTCGAACTTCTGGCTTCCAGAACTGTGACAGAATAAATTGCTGTTGTGTTAAGCCAGCAAGTTTGTGGTAATTTGTTAAGGCAGCCCTAGGAAATTCATACAGGCTCCCAGGGATTCTATTCTGTTCATCTGCTTGTGTGCTGTTTTTAGAAGTGCAGCTGGTTTCTCCCTCTCTGGCAGGGTTAAGTACTCCTCCAGCTGCACTGCTAAGGATGAAAGTAGCATGGGTCTCTTCTCTCCCGAGAAGGGCTTATTCCTTTCTGGACTTTAGTTCAATCAGACTTTTTTGCATCTTCAACTCTCTGATGCATATTTTTTCAAGGATTATTTTGAAATGAATCCAGCTTTTTTGTTGTTGTTAGGATGAGAGCAACATTCTTTTGTAAATTTCTAAAGCCTAACCACAAACTTGTAAGAAACGTTTTAATTTGTCCTGTCAACTTCAACGAATTTACAAGAAAAAACAAACAGCCCTATTAGAAAGTGGGCAAAGGACATGAATAGACACTTTTCTAAAGAAGACATACATGCAGCCAACAAGCATATGAAAAGAAGCTCAACATCAATGATCATTAGAGAAATGCAAATCAAAACCCACAATGAAATGCCATCTCACACCAGTCAGAATAGCTAATATTAAAAAATAAAAAAATAACAGATGCTGGTGAAGTTGTGGAGAAAAGGGAACACCTATACACTGTTAGTGGGAGTGTAAATTAGTTCAACCATTGTAGAAGACAGTGTGGCCATTCCTCAAAGATCTAAAGACAGAAATAACATTCAACCCAGAAATCCCATTACTGGGTACATACCCAAAGGAATATAAATTGTTATATTATAAAGGCACATGTATGCAATGAACTTCCAGCACTATTCAAAATAGCAAATACATGGAATCAACCTAAATGCCCATCAATGACAGATTGGATAAAGAAAATGTGGTACGTATACACCATGGAATACTATGCAGCCATAAAAAAGAATGAGATCATGTCTTTTGTGGGAACATAGATGGAGCTAGAGGCCATTATCCTTATAAACTAATGCAGGAACAGAAAATCAAATACCTCATGTTCTCACTTATAAGTGAGAGCTAAATGAAGAGAACTCAAGGACACAAAGAAAGCAACTGGAGCCTACTTGAAGACAGAGGGTGGGAGAAGTGGGAGAAGCAGAAACAATAACTACTGGATACTAAGCTTAGTACCTGGGTGACAAAATAATCTGTACAACAAACCCCATGACATGAGTTTACCTACATAACAAACCTGCACATGTATCCTCAAACCTAAAATAAAAAATAAAAATAAAAATAACCTGTCCACATTTTAATAAAAGCTGTTACATAATGAGTTTATATCTACTTTTTTGTTCTTTCCCTTTTTGTAATACTTTAATAAAAATAATCTGAATCAGCATTGGTCTTTTAGAGAAATTTTTCTTTCAGAGGCAGTGGTTTAGCTCACTCAATTAATTATTTACCTAGTTTTATGCACTCGAGCCCACAATTCCCATCTCTACATTCCTAGAGGATGCAATGGAAGATCTCATCCCATTTATTGCTAAAATTCTGATTGATTATATCTACAGAATTCCTTTCTTAAAAAATATTTTTTTTCCATAGGTTTTCGGTGAGCAGGTGGTATTTGGTTATGAGAGTAAGTTCTTTAGTGGTGATTTGTGAACAAATACATAATATTAGATGGAGATACATGTGGCATAAATATAGCCATAGGTATAGATAGAGGTACAGGTATATGTACAGGCTCAATTATAGGTGCGTAGATAACAGACAACACTAGTCAGCATTGACTTGCTCATAAGTGAATCCATACTGGCTTGTGATGATTATCCCTTTCCTTTCTTGGTATTAGTTGCAAGAAACCCACACAAGTCGATGTCAACTTACGGATTTCTAGTTTGTGAATCTTCCATTTTTAAATTCCATTTTCCTCTATTGAATCTGGCACTGTATTGTCCTACGTCTATTCTCCTAGCACCTCTCTTGTGAAAGTGTGAATTATATGTCCCACAAGCCCTCTCTCATCCCAGAAAAACAATTATAAAATTAATGCTGGGCAACAAATGCTATTTTTTATTTTAGATGATTCTCAAGAATAAATGAGATTATTAGAAGAAGATTATCCTAGTACACTAGCCACAGAACCCATTTCCACTCAGCAGCAAATAACATCACAGCAGAGTTCTAAGATATTTAATTACTCTATAGATAATGCTGTGATAGTCTGACATATAACATTTAATGCTATGTAAAGTGTTTGAAAACTTCCAAAGAGAAAGTTCCTCCTCCCCGGTTCCAGGCCTATACAAATAATTTATGAAAGACTTCTTCCTATGAAAAACAGATTTTCTAAAGTCTAAGTGTCTAAACTTTCTAAAAATAAATATGTAAATAAATGTGTATCTCCTAATTCCTATAATGTGAATGCTTTCTATACTGGACCAGATCTCATTCCCTATCATAGTGGAGATTTCTGGAGAAATATGTCTCCAATCCCTTTAGGACTTAAGAAACTGAATTTTGGCCGGGCGCGGTGGCTCACGCTTGTAATCCCAGCACTTTGGGAGGCCGAGGCAGGCGGATCACGAGGTCAGGAGATCAAGACCATGGTGAAACCCCGTCTCTAGTAAAAATACAAAAAATTAGCCGGGCATGGTGGCGGGCGCCTGTAGTCCCAGCTACTCGGAGAGGCTGAGGCAGGAGAATGGCGTGAACCCAGGCGGCGGAGCTTGCAGTGAGCCGAGACTGCGCCACTGCACTCCAGCCTGGGCGACAGAGCAGGACTCCGTCTCAAAAAAAAAAAAAAAAAAAAAAAAAGAAACTGAATTTTGAGTGTTAAAATTGTTACTGTTAGAAATGGAAAAAATTGTAAGTGGACCTTTTCACAGAGGAAGGAAAATGTAAGATATCTTTTCATTAGGAATTAAGCTTCTTTTTCCAATTGCCCTCTAGGAAGTTCTGTCAACAAACTTGAAATGCACACTGCTTTGCAGATGGCGTCACACTTGAGGTTCGTTCCTCATGCTCATTATTAAATATAGTGAAACATTCCTTTGACTCTACATCAGACACTAACTGAGGATACAAGGCCTGGGAGAATATAAATATTTTCACATAAAAAAGAATTATGACTTGATTTGCTGCTCTTTCACCCAGATGTTTGCATTGCTGGTATTTTTTATCACTCTACTGCGGAATGATCTTCAAAATGATAAAAGCTACCAAAATGCTTTATCTTCTTTTTCCCATAATGATTTTTAAAAAAACACTCAGGGCTGATGAAATATCAAGACATATGTCTTTTTAACTAGCTAAACCCAAGGAGATTTTGATATCCTGTATCCAACAGTATAATCTCCCCTCCCAAGGAGGTAGAGCCAGGCCAGACGGGCCCATGGCCAAGCAGGTCAAGGTTGGGCTTTGGTCTGAGTAGACAGATTAATGTCCTAAAAAGAAAGAAGTGGAAAAAACAGTGAGGTAGTGCAAACGACATCCAAATAAAATGCTAGTGGTCAGCACCAGCGAAGCAAAATCCATTGTCAAGACTAAAGACAAACTCAGGAAGTCATAAGCCAGGGACACAGGAGGATGGAGCTGGAGAGGGGGAACACAGGCAAGAAGGGAGCAATCTATCCCAGAACATCTACTGTGAGTGAAGCTATGTTCTTCTCAGGAGCTGGTCTCACATTATGAGGTGGGTTATATAGACAGGTTTGCAGATGTGAACTTAGGACACACCCTGAGGTTTGCTAGAATAGGAAAGGCCCCAATATTTTGCACACTAGAATCAGAAGACTAGGCAAGAGAAGTTCTCATATTTTTTTCCAACTGAAGATTCTAAAAGATGTTTCATTGACAACACAGGATTCACTGGAATTGAGGGAAATCTCTACCTACCTTTCTCTTTCAAATGGCAAGGATTTATGTTTAAAAACAAAACAAAACATTGTTTTCTGGGTTTGTGACCCACCTCCACCCCCAACCTCCATTAGGCACCTTCCTTATGACAAAGCCTCCTCAATTCTAGTTCTAAATCCTGAGATGCCCCACTCAATGTGCCCCATAACTGGCCTTTTATCTTGAAGTTTCTAGAACCAGAGCTCAGATTTACCCTTGGAAGTTTTCTTTCCTGGGGACAAAATCCCTAACCCTGAGCCCCATAGGGTGTCTGGAGTTTCAGACCTATAAATTGATCTCCCAGGCACCAAACTCGCCTGCTCAGATTTTGTGAGATAATCACCACAAAGACCCATTAAATTCTCTGATCACTTAAGTGGACAAGCACTTGCCTTGGGTCCTTGGTCTAGCATGGCTACAGCCCTTGGACACCAGTAGCTGGAGCCATTGCTTTGCTCTCAGCCAGACACTCCATCCTGCAACCTATCCCTACCACTTGGACTCAATGGCACAACTACAAGACCGGTTTGTGATTCATCCTTCCCTCAAGAGAAAAGCAGCAAGCCAAATAAACTATATTGCATTTGTTCCCAAATGTAGACATCAGCAGTTGCCATTATCCAAACTTTGCATGTCAGATTCCACCAGGCAATTATGCAGGAACAAAGATCAAGGCTTGAAGAATAATAGAGATGGGACCAATGATAGCATTGGCATATTCCTCCAACTATTTGACACTATTGATTATAAGAATGTCCCTATATTTCAGAGATGTTAAAATATGGAGATTTGTCATGTTTTGCAGGCTAGTACACAACTTCTATTGTGACCTTCTAGAATTCATTCCACTTCTTTTTCTAAGCCCGGGCACTGCCACTTACCATGCCAGTTCCTGTTCCCTTTACCTGACCCTCTGGATCTTTAGAAATGCCTTAGGACGAAGCCCACTTGATTATAAGTGGGCTTCATCCCTGGGATGCAAGGCTGGTTCAAAATATGCAAATCAATAAATGTATTCCAGCATATAAACAGAACCAAAGACAAAAACCACATGATTATCTCAATAGATGCAGAAAAGGCCTTTGGGACAAACTTCAACAACCCTTCATGCTAAAAACTCTCAATAAATTAGGTATTGATGGGACGTATCTCAAAATAATAAGAGCTATCTATGACAAACCCACAGCCAATATCATACTGAATGGGCAAAAACTGGAAGCATTCCCTCTGAAAACTGGCACAAGACAGGGATGCCCTCTCTCACCGCTCCTATTCAACATAGTGTTGGAAGTTCTGGCCAGAGCAATCAGGCAGGAGAAGGAAATAAAGGGTATTCAATTAGGAAAAGAGGAAGTCAAATTGTCCCTGTTTGCAGATGACATGATTGTATATCTAGAAAACCCCATTGTCTCAGCCCAAAATCTCCTTAAGCTGATTAGCAACTTCAGCAAAGTCTCAGGATACAAAATCAATGTACAAAAATCACAAGCATTCTTGTACACCAATCACAGACAAACAGAGAGCCAAATCATGAGTGAACTCCCATTCACAATTGCTTCAAAGAGAATAAAATACCTAGGAATCCAACTTACAAGGGATGTGAAGGACCTCTTCAAGGAGAACTACAAACCACTACTCAATGAAATCAAAGAGGATACAAACAAATGGAAGAACATTCCATGCTCATGGGTTGGAAGAATCAATATCGTGAAAATGGCCATACTGCCCAAGGTCATTTATAGATTCAATGCCATCCCCATCAAGCTACCAATGACTTTCTTCACAGAATTGGAAAAAACTACTTTAAAGTTCATATGGAACCAAAAAAGAGCCCGCATCGCCAAGTCAGTCCTAAGCCAAAAGAACAAAGCTGGAGGCATCACGCTACCTGACTTTAAACTATACTACAAGGCTACAGTAACCAAAACAGCATGGTACTGGTAGCACAACAGAGACATAGATCAATGGAACAGAACAGAGCCCTCAGAAATGATGCCACATAGCTACAACTATCTGATCTTTGACAAACTTGACAAAAACAAGAAATGGGGAAAGGATTCCCTATTTAATAAATGGTGCTGGGAAAACTGGCTAGCCATATATAGAAAGCTGAAACTGGATCCCTTCCTTACACCTTATACAAAAATTAATTCAAGATGGATTAAAGACTTAAATGTTAGACCTAAAACCATTAAAATCCTACGAGAAAACCTAGGCAATACCATTGAGGACATAGGCGTGGGCAAGGACTTCATGTCTAAAACACCAAAAGCAATGGCAACAAAAGCCAAAATTGACAAATGGGATCTAATTAAACTACAGAGCTTCTGCACAGCAAAAGAAACTACCATCAGAGTGAACAGGCAACCTACAGAATGGGAGAAAATTTTTGCAACCTACTCATCTGACAAAGGGCTAATATCCAGAATCTACAATGAACTCAAACAAATTTACAAGAAAAAAACAAACAACCCTATCAAAAAGTGGGCAAAGGACATGAACAGACACTTCTCAAAAGAAGACATTTATGCAGCCAAAAAACACATGAAGAAATGCTCATCATCACTGGCCATCAGATAAATGCAAATCAAAACCACAATGAGATACCATCTCACACCAGTTAGAATGGCCATCATTAAAAAATCAGGAAACAACAGGTGCTGGAGATGATGTGGAGAAATAGGAACACTTTGACACTGTTGGTGGGACTGTAAACTAGTTCAACCATTGTGGAAGTCAGTGTGGCGATTCCTCAGGGATCTCGAACTAGAAATACCATTTGACCCAGCCATCCCATTACTGGGTATATACCCAAAGGACTATAAATCATGCTGCTATAAAGACACATGCACACGTATGTTTATTGCGGCACTATTCACAATAGCAAAGAGTTGGAACCAACCCAAATGTCCAACAACGATAGACTGGATTAAGAAAATGTGGCACATATACACCATGGAATACTATGCAGCCATAAAAAATGATGAGTTCGTGTCCTTTGTAGGGACATGGATGAAACTGGAAAACATCATTCTCAGTAAACTATCGCAAGGACAAAAAACCAAACACCACATGTTCTCACTCATAGGTGGGAATTGAACAATGAGAACTCATGGACACAGGGAGGAGAACATCACACTCCGGGGACTGTTGTGGGGTTGGGGGAGGGGGGAGGGACAGCATTAGGAGATATACCTAATGCTAAATGACGAGTTAATGGGTGCAGGAAATCAACATGGCACATGGATACATATGTAACAAACCTGCACATTGTGCACATGTACCCTAAAACCTAAAGTATAATAAAAAAAAAAAAAAAAATGCCTTAGGACTCTGATCTCATTTGCCTCTCAGTCTCAAATCCCCACAGAAAGGGGATCTATCTTGCAAATGGAGAACACTGTTGTTCATCTCTTCCTCTCCTAGCCCTAGATCAACTGCTTTCTCTTCCTTTAAGGTAGTCATCCCACCACCTTGGGACACCCACCACAAACTTTTGACACTTTCCTCAAGATCCCATCCAGAGCCCTGGGAATTTGGTTACCCATATCTGGACAGTTGTTAAGCCTCAACATTACGGATTCCTTTCAAGATTTAACACATGCAACCATCCTTCTCCTTGAACTGCCCTTCTCTTTATTCTGAAGAGATATGTAATCATACCAGGCTCATTGCCTAATGTGCAGCAAGTCCATACACCAAGATATTGGTTTGCAGCAGAGAAAGTTTTAATCATAAGGCTGCCAAATGAAGAGATGGGAGGAAACCTCAAATCCATCTCCATGAAGAGTCTGGGTCTAGGTGTTTTAAGGAATTTGGACAGGTAGTAGGCCAAGGTGTTGACTGGTTGAAAACCAAAGGGTGAAGTCATGGGACAGAGAGGTAAAGAAATCGCATTCTCATGCTGACTTGGTTTCTTAATGGGAACCAAGGACTAGTTGGCATCAGCTGTTCTGAAAAACATCTCAAATGGGAAGTCTTTTGCTCCTGATGTTAAAGATGCTATTTATAGGAAAAGTGAGGAAGTTAGAGTTTATGTCCTGGCCTACGTGGTCCCTAAGCAGCTACAGGGAAGTTAGTCAAAGGGTAATCTGATTAACATTTATCTGTACTTTTGTCTAATGCCTGCATATAATTCTTATTAATGCTATGGGGACACTTTCATATATTTCCTAAGATAGAAATGTTACTCTCAGGATCTGGCATTTTTATCCTACTTACAAGCTAACAAGTTAACCTGTTACTATTCCATGGATGCTGACAGAAGACATGAGATTTCTAGATCCGACATAAATGACATTATTACTCACAGCTTGTCCAGCAGCATGAGTTTATATCAGCTCTCTTTGTCTCCTCCTTGTCTAATTCCTGCAGGGGCAACTTGAAGCAGCCCTAGTGAATGCTGCACACATAATGGGTTTGCATCACAGTCGAGGAGCTCTGAATTTGGGGACTCCACCTCCACTATAGCAAGCCTGCTCTTTGTTCCAAGGAGTCATTACCTCATTCCTCAAGGTTGCTCACTGCCAACATGACCCTGAGCAATGACCCAGGCAAAGAGTGATCAAGGCCTGCATTCTTGAAAAATGCAGCAAAGATGTGCAGGGACACTCAGAGCTCATAAAGGATTGCCTCTCCCAACAGTTGCTACAAGATTTTGGCAAAAGGCCTAGGTCATATGGTCTAAACTATAAGGTAATGTTGGGTTCAGATGCGGGGAAGAAATCAGGGCTTTTTAAAAAAATCTTTATCCATACAAACCATGCAACTCCTAATGAAAAGGGCTAAAATAATTTTTGATAATATATGGAGAAAACGTTTTATAATAAAATAAATTTAATATAATTTTGTACTTTTTAAAAAATAATTATTAGTGGTTTTGATACTTAATTTCCTTCCTCATTTCAAAGACCTCTTAGATTCTTCTTTCAGCAACTTGCTTCAATATAACCAATATCCGGGATTTATGTACAGCTTCCTCATTTCACCTGGGATCAAAGTTCCTTTATCCTTATCTCTTCTTATGAGGAAAAATACTTGCCCTTATAGACATACTCTTCATCACAGGAAAATCTCCAGTTTGTCCTTTCATGCTGCAGCTATCCACTCTGGCTCTATTTCCCATATTTGGTAGAAAGAAAAGATCACAGTCACACAGACCATCTCTGTACTGAGGATTATTAGCAAGCTTATTTCTTGTCTTCATTTGCTTCTTTTTTTCAGTCATAATAAAAAACTACCATTCACTGAGTGTCATTTCTGGGTCAAGCAGAGTGTTCTGAGTTATTTATATGTATTGTCTCATTTATTCCTCACAACAACATATTATATTTATAGAGGTGTTTTATCATACCCATTTTATAGATGGAGAAACTGAGTTACGGAGGAGTTCGCTACCTTGTCCAAGTCAGGCAGTAAGTAAGTGGTGTAAGCAGATTTCAAACCCAGATAAGTGAATGAATCCATGATGAATGAATTAGGAGAGAATCTCAGGGCCAGAAGAGTGGGCCTTGCTGCTGCTCTACTCATGAGTCCTCAGACACATTTGGCATTTTCACGGATCCCAGCTCCTGCTATTTCCCCACTCCCAACAGCCAGCATTTACATCTCCTTTTCAGAGAACTTGCCCTCAGGCTGCTGTTACCTGTTTTGCCTAGGTGCAGAGAGCCAGAAGTGCCTAGAAATTTACATTCCAACAGGGACAGCCCTAAGCCAACATCTGTGGTGCAGCAGTATACATGTTTTTGCTCCCTTACACTAAAGAAGATCACTCTGAAATACAACCACCACTGTTTTTGGAACTCCCCTGCAGTAGTGAGACAAAATTATCTTTTGTGCAACTTTGTTTGATACCATGTTTTGGGAGCCCCCAGCGAAAGTGGCGTTCCAGTACCAGAGTAGCCGGCAATTCTGCCCCAGTGAGATATGAAGGGGAGTTAGGCATGGGTATTTACAGTGTCCCTTTCATGGGATACTTCTTTTACCTGGTGGAGGGCCTAATACCCAGTTGTCTGACCCATGACCAGGGGTCCCTCACATAGGAAACTTGTTTATACTGGAAAACACCCTTGTGGTCAGGTCTGACCCATGTCCAACTTATGCCTGCTTGAGTATTGTTCTGGTGCAAGGAGTCCAACTTTGTGTTCTCCCGGGGCATCCTGGGGCAAACCTAGCCTAGAGTAGCTCCTGGTTCTTCAGAAGGAAAACTCAAATTCAATACACTACCACAATAGGAAATAAGTTCAAAGACTTATTACTTACAAATCCTAGGCAGGGAGGGCACAATGAGTTGGGAGGCAGTCCCCCTGCCCCCGGTCACACAAGACAGGAATAAAGAGTCAGGCAGAGAGACTGAGAGTGTGGAAACTAGCAGTATATATAAGGGAACAGGGTGCAGGTCACTTTAAGTTCAAGCGTAAATGCCTGAATGGTCTATTTAAAGGAAGCAGCAAGAAAAGCAGAGAATCCAGTCTGCTAGGCAAAAGCGATGCCTCTAAGTTCCTATCTTCAGCCACCGGTGAGTCATTTGGGTGTGGTGTTCTACTTCTAATGCCTAGGCGGAAATCTTACTGCATTGTTCCTGTTGCACTATATCCTCATTCGGTATCTTTCTTCCAAGTTCCACTTCTCCACACCCTACCAGACTTTCTTTGAAGTATTTCCTAATAAATCATTTTCAATAAATTCTCAGTTTAGCCTCTGCTTTTGGAAACCCAATCTAAGATAGCTGGTTCCATGCTTGTTCCTAAAAAGCAGGCTCTCAGGATAGGATTTTAGGACTGGATCACTCACTAGACAAATGCTAACAAGAGACCCACTGTTATGGGAAAATAGAGTGTAGACATCCACTAGCATGCTGCCCCAATTGCTAAGACTTTTATTTGTAGTGAATTTGGATAGGATACAGATGGAAGGGGATGCACTGGCATGCGTGATACCTATTTTAGTTGAAATATATGGGAGACTCGGTAAAAGACTGTGGAGTTGGGTTGCTGCCACTTACAATCGATGAACTGAAAAAAATATATGCAATTAGTAACTCAGGGGTTATGCAAGAGCTAGAATATCTTTATGACAGTGTTTAAAGATATCTTTATCCACTGCAGCCAGACAGTATACTATGCTTAAAATCAGGCCTAGGCCTTGTTAGGAGAGTAGCAGAGCTACAACAATGGGTGAATTTGAAGCCTGAAAGTACCTTACAAAAAGCCAGATATGTTGAGAGCCACATAATCTGGATGCAGAATCTGAACTGACACTAAAAACAGGCCCTGTTAGAGAGGAGACATATAGGCATCAAGAGATAAATGCAGTCCTGGACCAAGTTTAGTTTACAATGTGTTAATGGGTCCACAAGGTGTTCATTTCCGTTGTCCCAGAGTATATAACTGAGATTTATTTACTTAGAATTTGTAACTAGTCACAAAACCACAGGATCAATCAAATAAACTTACATGAGATGGAAGTGGCCCTGAATGGTGTAAGGGGTGGAATGTAGTTAGTCTTCCATCTGTGTTTCCTTAGATCCCTTAGCCACTTTTGTGCACACTGGCTCTCGGTTTGCTTTCATTCTCAGCAGCAAGCACCTATGTATCTTCATTGGAAGACTTCACTTAGGTTGCTAGAAGTTATGTTGTCTGCACACACATAGCACAGCCAGAAGTACCTGAGAACTGACATGGCCCCAGGGGCAGCTCTTAACCAATGACTGATAGATGTGAGATATAAATACTCCAGCTCCTTTACTCCATTATTAGAAAAAATCTGAGGTGTGACCTACATTGTCCCCAGAGTTCACTGCAGAAGTGATATAAAATTCCCTTTAAGGGACTTCACTTAATTCCATACCCTCACTCAATCTCCTTCCTTTCCAGTGCCACATTTCCACTTCTCTACTGGTTTTTCCAGGGATTATGTTCTAATGAATTATTTTAGAAAAATATAGTAAATATACTATTAAATATACTACTAATCAAAGCTAATAAAACCAGATACATAAGATATATTTTGGCCAGACATTTTCACATTTATGTAAAGTAGAGTGACAAACAGCACAAAATATAGCAAAATGTAAAAAGGTATAGAAAGCACTCTGAGAAAATTTGAAAGAATTTTCCATTTGCACCCTTGGCTCCAAAGAAGAGAGAATCTCACTCTGTTGCCCAGGCCAGTGCGGTGGCATCATCATGGCCCACTGCAGCCTCAACCCCCGGAATCAAACTATCCTCCCATCTCAGCCCCTCAAGTAGCTGGGAATAAAGGCATGCACCACAACACCTGGCTAATTTTTCTATTTTTTGTAGAGACAGGGTTTCACCATGCTGCCAAGGCTGGTCTTGAACTCCTGAGTTCAAGTGATCTGCCCACCTCAGCCTCCCAAAATGCTGGGATCACAGGTGTGAGCCACTGTGGCCAGCCTAAACACTTCCCTTCTATTCATAGCTATAAACCACCATCTGTTCTTAGGAAACCTAAAAAAAAGTGGGGAAAAAAAAACCTATAGTGTGTTTATCTGCTTCAGTTAATGGTCAGTGAGATCTGGACAACCAGATCTCAGCAAGGCCTTTATCTCTTAGAAAGATATTTCAAGAGGATTCTAGGAAGATAGTGGAGTAGAAAGCACCAGGAATCTATCATCTCCACCTAGACAATAATTGCACTAACAGAATCTGTCTGATGTAACTATGTGGAACTCTGGAGTCTACTGAAGGCTTGCAACTTCCAGCAGAAGGTTTAGATAGTAAATTACAGTTAATTTTAGTCAATTTCCACTCTTTGCACAGCAGCAGTTACCTATCCTCCACTCCCAGCCCCACGGCAGACAGCTGTGCACACCTTCCAGGAGCAGCTTGCACAGAGCTTACGGGAACCAGGTGGGCAAAAAGTACTTTCCCCACAAATATCACTGATTGCTACTTCTGATAACATAGGTGCAGACAAAGGGGTAAGTAACCATTGTTATCGCATCTCTCCCCATTGTTTGCAACCTCCTACATCACTGGCTGAAGTAACCTATAGGGGATTTAGGAACAGTGCCCTTTCCCTGATGGCAGATCTACCAGACATACTCTAAAACTATCTTAAAATTCTCAAAGAACCAAAAAAAGATGTAAAAAAAAAAAAAGGCAAGAAAATGATGTCTGAACAAAATGAAAATATCCATAAAGAAATGGAAAACCTAACAAGGAAACCAAAAGGAAATTCTGGAGCTGAAAAATAGAATAACTGAAATTAAAAATTTACCAGAAGTATTCAAAAGCAGAGATGAGCTGGAAAAAAGAAAGAATCCGTGAACTGACGATAGACTACTGAAAATAAATGTCTCTAAAGAACAGAGACAATGAAGATTGAACAGCAAGAAACAGAGAGCCTTAGAGACCTGTGGGACACCATCAAGCAGACCAACATATGCAGTATGGGAATTCCAGTAGAATAATGGAGACAGAACATGGCAGACAGAATATTTGAAGAAATAATGACTGAAAACTTCCAGATTTGATGGAAGGCATGAATATAAACATTCAAGAAGCTCAATAAACTCCAACTAAGATGAACTCAAAGAAACTCACACTGAGACACATTATAATTAAACTTCAGGAAGATAAAGAAGGAATCTCAAAAGCCACAAGAGAAAAGCAACTAATCATATATAAGGGATCCTCAATAAGATTATCAGATTTCTCATCAAAAAATTTGCTCACCAGAAGGCATTGGACCAATACATTCAAAGTGCTATAAGAAAAAACTATCAACCAAGAATTCAATATCCAATAAACTGTCCTTCAAAAGTGAAGGAGCAATAAAAATATTCACAGACAAACTAAGCTAAGGGAGTTCATTATTATTAGACCTATACTGCAAGAAATGCTCAAGAGAACTCTGCAGGAGGAAATGAAAGAGCACTAGACAATAACTGAAAGCCATATAAGATACCTTTAATCAATAATGATAAATATATGGGCAATTGTAAAAGCTAGTATCATTTCAACAATAGTTTGTAACCCCACTTTTTGTTTTCTATATGACTTAAGAGACAACACATTTTCCAAACGATTGTAAGTCTAAAAGCTAGTATTACTGTAACATTGGTTTGCAAGTCTATATTTTGCTTTTTACATAATTTTAGAGACGAATGAACTTCAAAGAATTATTAGCTTATATTTTCTATTTTTATGCTACAGACAATGTATCAAATGTAATTTTATGACATCAACAATCAAAAGGCTTGAAGATAAAGCTGTAAAGGAGCACAGCTTTTGCATATTAATGAAATTAAGCTGTATAAATTCAAATTAAAATGTTATAACTTTAGGATGTGAAATGTAATACCCATAATAAACACAAATAAAACAGCTATAGAATATACCCCCAAAAAAGAAAATAAGAAAGTAATTTAAATGTCTCACTAGGACAAGGGCAGCAGCACATGTCAATAATACCATTAGTTTGGAGGGCCAAGGTGGAAGGATCATTTGAGTCCAAGAGTTCAAGACATATATATATATATATATATGTGTGTGTGTGTGTGTATATATATATATATATGTGTGTGTGTATATATATATATATGTATATACATATATATATATTTAATTAGCCAGGTGTGGTTGCATGCACCTGTAGTCCTAGCTACTTGGGAGGTGGAAGGATCAGTTGAGCTTAGGAGTTCAAGGCTGCAGTGAGCTAAGATCATACCACTACACCCCAGCCTAGGTAACAAAGCATGACTCCATCTCGAAAAATAAAAAATAAACTCATTATTAAAAATCAACTACACACAAAAGAAAACAGAAATGTGAAAAATGAGGGGCCAAAAAAGCTATAAGGCATATGGGAAGCAAACAGAAAGACAGCATGAGTTCCTCCTTATTATGAACTACTTTAAATTTAAATGAATTAAACTCTCCATCAAAAGACAGAGAATGGCAGAGTGAAAAAATAACCATTATTCACCTATATACTGTCTACAAGACTTAACTGAGATCCAAAGACACAAATAAATTAAAAGTGAAAGGACGGATTATAATATTCCTTGCAAATAGTAACTGCTATGGTTGAACGCCCTCTCCAAAAACTCATGTTTAAATTTAATTGGCATTGTGATGGTATTAAGATGTGGGGCCTTCAATTGCTGCAAAAGGAATAAAATACCTAGGACTAGAGCCAACAAGGGAAGTGAAGGACCTCTTCAAGAACTACAAACCACTATTCAAGGAAATCAGAGAGAACAGAGAGAACACAAACAAACAGAAAAACCCTCCATGCTCATGGATAGGAGAAATCAATATCATGAAAATGGCCACACTGCTTAAAGTAATTTATACATTCAATGCTATTCCCATTAAACTGTCATTGACATTCTTCACTGAATTACAAAAAAACTTTTAAGATTAATATGGAACCAAAAAAGAGCCTGAATAGCCAAGACAATGCTAAGCAAAAAGACCAAAGCTAGAGGCATCACACTACCTGACTTCAAACTATACTACAAGGTTACAGTAACCAAAACAGCATGGTACTGGTATAAAAACCGACACATAGACCAATGGCACAGAATAGAAAACTCAGAAATAAGACTGCACATCTACAACCATCTCATCTTTGACAAACCTGACAAAAGCAAGCAATGGGGAAAGGATTCCCTATTTAATAAATGGGGTTGGAAGAACTGGTTAGCCATATGCAGAAAGTTGAAAGTGGACCCCTTCCTTGGACCTTATACAAAAATTAACTCAAGATGGATTAGAGACTTACATGTAAAAACCCAAAACTATAAAAACCCTAGAAGAAAATCTAAGCAATACCATTGAGGACACAAGCATGGAGAAAAGATTTTATGATAAAAAATGCTGAAAGCAAATGCAATAAAAGCAAAAATTGACAAATGTGATCTAATTAAACTAAAGAGCTTCTGCATAGCAAAAGAAACTATCTTCAGAGTGAACAGACAATCAGCCTACAGAATGGTAGAAAAATTTTGCAATCTATCCACCTGACAAAGGTCTAATATCCACAGTCTGCGAGGAACTTAAACAAATTTACAAGAAAAAAAACAAGCAACTCCATTAAAAAGTGGGCAAAAGACATGAACAGACACTTCTCAAAAGAAGACACCCACGCAGCCAACAAACATATGAAAATAAGCTCAACATCACTGATCATTAGAGAAATGCAAATCAAAACCACAATGAGATGCCATCTCATGCCAGTCAGAATGGTGATTATTAAAAAGTCAAGAAATAACAGATGCTGGTGAGGTTAAGGAGAAAAAGCAATTGTGGAAGACAGTCTGGCAATTCCTCAAAAATCTAGAGGCAGAAATACCATTTGACCCAGCAATCCTATTACTGGGTATACACCCAAAGGAATAGAAATCATTCTATTATAAAGATACATGTGGTCGGGCACGGTGGCTCATGCCTGTAATCCCAGGACTTTGGGAGGCCGAGGCAGGCAGATCACCTGAGATCAGGAGTTCAAGACCATCCTGGCCAATATGGTGAAACCCTATCTGTACTAAAAGTACAAAAATTAGCCAGGCGTGGTAGCCAGGCACCTGTAATCCCAGCTACTCAGGAGGCTGAGGCAGGAGAATAGCTTGAACCCAGGAGGTGGAGGTTGCAGTGAGCTAAGATCACACCATCATACTCCAGCATGGGTGACAAGAGTGAGACTCCATCTCAAAAAAAAAAAAAAAAAAGATACATGCACATGTATGCTCATTGCAGCACTATTCACAATAGCAAAGACATGGAATCAACCCAAATGCCCATCAATGATAGACTGTATAAATTAAATGTGGTACATCTATGCCATGGAGTACTATGCAACCATAAAAAGGAATGAGATCATGTCCTTTGCAGGGACATGGATGGAGCTGGAAGCTGTTATCCTCAGCAAGCAAATGCAGGAACAGAAAATCAAACACCACATGTTCTCTCTTATAAAGGAGAGCTGAATGATGAGAACACATGAACACATGGTAGGGAACAACATACACTGGGGCCCGTCAGGGAGGGTCAGGGAGGGAGAGCATCAGGAAGCAGAGCTAATGAATGCTGAGCTTAATACCTAGCTAATGGGTTCATCTGTGCAGAAAACCACCACTGCACACACTTATCTATGCAACAAACCTGCAAATCCTGCACATGTACCCTGAAACTTAAAATAAAAGTTGAAGGAAAAAAAAGAAGTGGGGCCTTTAAGAAGTGATTAGGTCATAAGGGCTTAGCCCTCATGAATAGAGTAATGCTGTTATTGTGGGAGTGGATTAGTGACTGTGGGAGACAGCTCCTGATAAAAGAATGAGTTTGGCTTGATTTCCTCTTTCTGTTTCATGTGCTGACTTGCCTTTCTGCCTTCTACCTTCCACCATAGGATAATACAAGGATACTGACCCTTACCAGATGCCAGTACCTTACTCTCAGAATTCCCAGCTCCGTAACCATAAGCATAATAAAATATTATTGTTTAAAAAGTAACCAGTCTGTGGTATTCTTTTGTAGCAGCAGAAAATGAACTAAAACAGTAACCAAAAGAGAGCAGGGATGGTTATATTAATATCAGAAAAAAATGACTTTTAATAAAAAAAATTACAAGAGACAAAGTCTTCATCTAATAATATAAATTTCAATATAGCAAGAAGATGGAACAAAAATAAACACTTATATACATAATGATAAATCATCAAACTATATAAAGCAAAAACTGACAGAATCAAAGGAAGAAATAGACAGTTCTATTATCATAATAGTTGGAAACTTCAATACTACATTCTTAATGACGAGGACAACCAGACAGAAAAAAAGCAAGGGAACAGAGAATTTAACCACACAATAAACCAACTAGATCTAACTGACATGTACAGAATACGCTACCCAGCAACAACAGCATACATATTCCTCCCAAGTTCACAAGGGAGACTTTCCAGGGTAGCACAGAGGTTAGGCCACAAATTAAGTCTCGATACATTTAAAAAGATGAATATCATACAAAGCACCTTCTCTGACCACAAGTGCATAAAGATAGGAATCAATAACAGAAGGAAAATGGGAAAAATTACAAATTTGTTGAAATTAAACAACACATTCTTAAACAACAAATGAATCAGAGAAGAAATCACAAAGGAATGTAGAAAATATTTAGAGACAAATGAAAATAAAAACACAACATACCAAAACTTATGGGATGTAGTGTGAGCAGTAAGGAGGAAATTTATGGCTATACACACTTACATTAAAAAAAAACAAGATTTAAAATCAATAGCCTAACTTTGCAACTTATGAAACTAAAAAAGAGAAGAACAAACTAAACCCAAAGCTAGCAGAAGGAAAAGAATAATAGAGTTTAGAGCAGAGAAACATTAAATAGAGAACAGAAAGACAATAAAGCAAACCAATGACACAAAAGTTTGTTCTTGAAGAGATCAACAAAAGTGACAAACCTAGACGGAATTTCTAAAAAAAAGAGAAGACTCAAGCTACTAATGTTGGAAATGAAAGTGGGGACATTACTGCCAATTCTATTAAAGTAAAAAGCATTACTAGAGAGTACAATGAACAATTATATGCCAACAAATTGGATAACCTAGATGAAATGAACAAATTCGTAGAAACATAAAACTTACCAAGACTAAATTAGTAAAAAAGAAATATTGTTGAGGATTGTTGCATCAATCTGAATAGCCCTATAATTAGTAAGAAGATTGAATCAGTAATCAAGAATCTCTTAACAAAGAAAAACTCTGGACCCTGAATTTGATGGCTTCACTGATAAATTCCACCAAGAACTAACGCAAATCCTTTTAAACTTTTCTAAAAACTTGATGAAGGAACACTTCCTTACTCATTCTATAAGACAAGCATTATCCTGACATGGAAACCAGACAAAAATCCTATAAAAAAAAAACAGATCAATATCCCTTATGAACAATGATGCAAAAATCCTCAACAAAATACTAGCAAACCAAATTCAGTAGCCTATTAAAAGTATTATACACCATGACCAGGTGTAATTTATTCCCAGAACATAAAAATGGTTCATTATATGAAAATCAATCAATGTAATACATCACATTAACAGAATGAAGCGAAAAAACACATGATAATCTCAACTGATGCAAAAAATTGACAAAATTCACCTTTTCAAGATAAAAAATCTCAAAAAACAAGGAATGGAAAGAAACTACTTCAACATAATAAAAGCTGTCTATGAAAAACTGACAACAAATATACTAAATGGCGAAAAATTGAAAGCTTTTCTTCTAAGATTAGCAACAAGGCACGGATGCTCACTTTTGCCACTTATTCAACATAGTACTGAAAATTCTAGCCTGATAAATTAGGCAAGAGAAAGAAATGAAAGACATCAAAACTGGAAAGGAATAAGTAAAATCATCTCTATTTGCAGATAATACAATCTTATATGTAGGAAAACCTAAAGATTCCACAAAAATACTATTAGAAATAAATGAATTCATTACAGTAGCAGTATACAAAGTGAACAGATAAAAATCAGTTGGATTTCTATACCCTAAAAATAAACAATCTGAAAAGGAAATTAGGAAAATAATTCCATTTAAAATAGCATTAAAAAATTCTAAGGAATTAACAGTGGAGGTGAAAGACTTGAACAATGAAAACTATAACATATTACTGAAAGAAATAGAAGACATAAATAAATAGCAATGCATTTCATGTTCATGGACTGTAAGACTTACTATTATTAAGATGCCAATACAACCCAAAGCAACCTACAGATTCAATGCCATATCTATCAAAATCTCAGTGATGTGTTTTGCAGAAATAGAAAATCCCATCCTAAAATTCATATGGAGTCTCAACAAATCTGAATAACCAAAACAATTTTGGTTAAAAAAAAACAAACTAGAGGGCTCATATTAACATTTCTCGAGTTTGACACTTATATAAAGCTACAATAATCAAACATTGTGGTATTGGCATAAAGACAGACTTATACACAATAGAAAATATAGCTCAGAAATAAGCCCTCAAATACAGGGTTGAATTACTTTGACAAGGTGCCAAGTTCATTCAGTGGGGGAAAGGACAGTCTTTTCAATAAATGGTGTTGGGAAAATTGGATATTCCCATGAAAAAGAATGAAGTTAGACTCTGACTTAATACAAACAAAAACATTAACTCAAAATACATCAAAGACCTAAATTTAAGACCTGAAGTTATGAAACTCATAGAAGAAAACATGAAGCAAAAGCTTCATGACATTGGATTTGGCAACAATTTTTTGGATATGACACCAAAGGCATAGGCAACAAAAGAAAAAATAGAGAGATTTGACTTCATGAAAATTACAGTATTACCTTGATTATAAAACCAGACAAGGATACAACAAAACAGAAAATTACAGGACAATGATTCTAATGAACATAGATTCCAAAATCCTCAACAAAATACTTGCAATCAGAATTCAACAGCACATTAAAGAGATCATTCATCATAATCAAGTGGGATTCATCTTGAGAATGCAAGGATAGTTCCACATAAGCAAATCAATAAATGCGATAGATCACAATAACAGAATAAAGGATAAAATCCATATGACCATTTCAATGGATGCAGTAAAAGCATTTGACAAAATTTGGCATTATTTCCTAATAAAAACTCTCAACCAATTAGATATAGAAAAAACATACCTCACCAAAATAAAGGTCACATATGATAAGCCCACAGCCAACATCATACTGAATGGGGAAAAGTTGAAAGTTTTTCCTTTAAGATCTGGAACACAATAAGGTTGCCCACTATCACCACTACTATTCAAGATAGTTCTGGAAGTCCTAGGCAAAGCAATTAGGAAAAAATAAAAAGCATTCAAATCGGAAAGAAGAAAGTCGAATTGCACCAGTTTGTAGACAACATGACATTATATATAAAAAAACCCTAAAGACTCCACCAAGAAAACTGTTAGAATTAATACAGAAAAGTGGCAGGGTACAAAATCAACAGGTAAAAATCAGTAGCATTTCTATCCATCAATAGTAAACTATCTGAAAAAGAAATCAAGAAAACAATCTCATTTATGACAGCTGCAAAAAAAAGAAAGTAGGAATAAATCTAACCAAGGAGGTGAAAGATATCTACACTAAAACTTCTAAAACAAAACTTTTAAAACACTGATGAAAGAAATCAAATAGGATACAAACAAATGGAAAGGTATTCCATGTTCATAAATTAGAAGAATACTATAAAAATGGCCATACTACCCAAAGCAATCTACAGATTCTATGCAATCCCTATCAAAATTCCAATGTCATTTTTCACAGAAACAGAAAAAAATTCTGAAATTTACGTGGGAACTACCAAAGACTCGGAATAGCCAAAGCAACCTTGAGCAAAAAAAAAAATAATAAAGCTGGATGCATCACACTACTTGATTTCAAAACATACTACAAACCTGTAGTGACCAAACAATATGGTATTAGCATAAAAACAGACACACAGACCAATGGAACAAAATAGAGAGTCCAGAAATAAACCCACACATTGATAGCCAATTGGCCTTTTTGTGGTATACATACAAATGGAATGCTATTCAGCCACAAAAAGGATGAAATCCTGTCATTTGTGATAACATGAATGAGACTGGAGGACATTATGCCAAGTGAAATAAGCCAAGCACAGAAAGACAAATACCACATGATCTCACTATGTGGAATCTAAATAAATTGATCTCATAGAAGTTGAGAGTAGAATAGTGGTTATCAGAGACTGGGGAGAACAGTGAGAAGAGGAAGAAGGAGAGAAGATAATCAAGGGGTACACATTAGTTATATAAGAAGAATATACTCTGGTACTCTATTGCACAGTAGGATGATTATAGCTAACAATAATGAATTGTCCATTTCAAATAGTTAGAAAAGAAGATTTTGAACATTCTCACAGCAAAACAAAGTTTAAGATGATAGGTATGTTAATTATCATGATTTGATCATTACACCATATATACATGTATCAAAACATTACATTGTACCCCATAAATATGAAAAATTATATGCCAATGAAAATATTTTTTTAAAGTTGATACAGCTTCAACTAGTTTTCTCAATCAGAACATATATCTTTGGAGCATATGTATAGTTGCTCTGAAACCAACATGCTGCAGAGACCACGGGAAGGTAAATAGAGAGTCAGAGGAGCCCTAGCTGTTTCAACCCCCAGCACTTTGAAGTTTCTTGATCCCAGTGCCAAACATGTGAATGAAGAAGCTTTCAAGACGATTCCACCATTATCCCTGTCTCATGGCAGCCAGGTGAGATACTCTGAGTGGGAACTACCTAGCTGAACCCAATAACCAAAATCATAAGAGATAACAATAATAAATGATTATTGTTTCACACTCAAAAATAAGAAAATTACAAAATTCTGTGCATCAAAAGATACTATCAACAGTAAAAAGGCAATCCACAGAATGGGAGAAAATATTTGCAAATCATGTATCTGGATGTAAGTGTCCAGGATACATAGAGAATGCCTAAATACACAAAAAAATAAAAATAGACAAAGGACTTAAATAGACATTTCTTCAAAGTAGATATATAAATGGCCAATAAGCAAAGAAAAGATGCTCAATGATATGGTTTAGTTCTGTGTCCCCACCCAAATCTCATGTTGAATTGTAATCTCCAATATTGGGGGAGGAACCTGGTGGGAGATGATTGGATCATGGGACTGGACTTCCCCCTTGCTGTACTCGTGATAGTGAATGAGTTCTCACAAGATCTGGTTGTTAGAAAGTGTGTAGCACTTCCTCTTTCACTCTCCCTCTCTCTCCTGCTGCCACATGAAGATGTGTGTGCTTTCCCTTTATCATTTCGCCATGATTGTAAGTTTCCTGAGGCTTCCTCAGCCATGCCTTCTGTACAGCCTGTGGAACTGTGAGTCAGTTAAACCTCTTTTTTTATAAATTACTACAGTCTCAGGTAGTCCTTTATAGCAGTGTGAGAATGAACTAGTACACTCAACATCACTAATCATTAGGGAAATTCAAATCAAAACTACAATGAGATACCACATCACACCACTAAGGATAGCTACTGTGAAAAAAATATAGAAAATTACATGTGAGGATGTGGAGTAATTGGAACCCCTGTGCGCTGGTGGTGGAAATGTAAAATGGTACATCCATGTATTAGTCTGTTCCCACACTGCTATAAAGATACTACCTGAGACTGGGTACTTTATTAAGGAAAAAGGTTTAATTGACTCACAGTTCCACCTGGTGGGAGGAGACCTCAGGAAACTTACAATCATGGTAGAAGGCTAAAGGGAAGCAGGCACCTTCTTTAACAGGCAGCAGGAGAGACAGAGAGTGAAGGGGGAACTGCCAAACACTTTTAAAACTATCAGCTCTCATAAGAATTCCCTCACTATCAGGAAAACAACATGGGGGAAACTGCCCCCATGATCCAGTTACCTCCCACCATGTCCCTCCCTCAACATATGGAGATTACAATTCAAGATGAGATTTGGGTGGGGACACAGACCCAAATCATATCAAACCACTACAGAAAACAGTACGGTGGTTCTTCAAAAAACTTAAAATAGAATTACCATATGATCCAGCAATTCCACTTCTGGGTATATACCCAAAAGAATCGAAAGCTGGGTCTTAAAAAGATATTTGTACATCTGTATTTGTAACAGTATTATTCACAATAGCCAAAAGGTAAAAGGCCACTCAAGTGACCATTGATGATGAGCAGATTAAGCAAACTATGGCATACGTATATATGCAATGGAATATTATTCATCCTGAAAAAGGAAGAAAATCCTGACATATTCTACAATATGGATAAACTTTGAGGATATCATGCTAAGTGAAATAAGCCAGTCACAAAAGACAAATACTGTATGATTCCACTTATTATTATTTTGTTTTTTTTGAGACAGAGTCTCATCTTGTCACCCAGGCTGGAGTGCAATGGCATGATCTTGGCTCACTGCAACCTCTGACTCCAGGGTTCAAACGATTCTCCTGCCTCAGTCTCCCAAGTAGCTGGGATTACAGGTGACCGCCACCATGCCCAGCTAATTTTTGTATTTCTAGTAGAGATAGAGTTTCACCATGTTGGCCAGGCTGGTCTCGAACTCCTGACCTCATGATCCGCCCACCTCGGCCTCCCAAAGTGCTGGGATTACAGGTGTGAGCCACTACGCACAGCCCTCTGCTTACATAAGATACTTAGAGTTGTCAAAATCATAGAGACAGAAAGTAGAATGGTGATTACATGGGCAGAAGGAAGAGTAAATGGGAAGTTGTTTAATGAGTACAGAATTTCAGTTTTGCAAGATGAAAAAGTTCTGGAGTTGGATGGTAGTGATAGTTGTGCAACATTATGAAAGTATTTGATACATCTGAACGAAACACTTAAAAATGGTTAAGGTGGTAAATTTCATGTTGTGTATATTTTACCACAATAAAAAATGGGGAAAAAAGATATTACAGTGAGTAAAAATCCAGCTTCTACTGAAGTTATTTCCATTCTGTATGTCATTGAAATAGGCATCAAAGTCACTCCAAGATGAAATGAACATAGCCACTATACAAGGTCAATCTCTTCCTTTTTAGCTTTGACTCAGAGAGACCCTTTGCTATTACTGCTGTCAACTTCATATTCTCATTGTCACCCTCTTGACAGCATTGTCATTCAGATGTCCCAGGTCATATCAGGTAAGGCTAAAGCAATCAGAGCAGACAGATTTCTATTCAGGGCTATTTGCAACTGTCTTGTTACCTGAAAGATTCTCCTAATTCATGTGACAACCGGTGGTCTACCTTACTCATCATCAGAGAAATGTATAACTTTTCTTCTCTCTCCCTCTCCAATCCTCTCCCCACCCCACTTAGTGTTAGGGATGGATTTGCACTGAGTCATACATACTCTCTCCTTAGGTGTACAAATATGGGCAGCATTGGTCCTTGAGTATACAGTCTAGAGAAAAGACATATATTAAACAACTAATTATGTAGATAACCATACAATTATTATTCTGATAAAAGATACAAGGAAGGATTACCAGAGTCCTATGAGATCATATAACTACTGGACTTTCTATCCTTGCTGTCTTCCAGAGATTGAGAGGTTGCTTACCTGAGGAAGGGGCATTTAAATTACAACCTAGAAGATGAAAACCAGGGAGAATGCAGTGTCATGAGCAAAGGGGGTGATGGTGGGCAATGAGACCAGGGAGAGGCAAGTCCAGATGATCCTGCTGTTTGTTGTTACCTCCCTGAGTTAGATTCTCCTGCATACTGAACATCAGGAGTTTAGATCTGTTATAGTACAAATGATTTTTATTTGCAAATTCTATAATGAAACACATAGGACAGAGGGCAATGTGAAAAATTCCCAGGATGTTTCAAACTTCTTCAAAAGTGCTTTTATCTTCTATCCTATATAAGTGGAGGTATTTTATCCAATATAGGTGGGGACATTTTTCCTTTCAACCAAGGCAAGGTCTAACATTGCTCCAAAGAGTCAAAGCCCCATATACCAAAGCCAGAATAGGTAATATACACATTCAGGCAACAATAAAATAGAAAACTAACTCCCCAAATGGAGTGTTCACTTATTGCTTGCATACTTATTCAAAATGTAGCCAATTTATCTCTACAGACCTTTTTGTTAAATAATAGGAGGCTTCAGGTTAGATTCACTCATTATAGTTCTCAAAGTTAATCTCAAAGTGGAAAACTTAAAAGAGAAAGCTTCTGCTATAAGAAATCCAAATGAAATACCTAAAAGGAAAATTTTCTGAAAATTACTATCTTGAGTAGAAATCGTTAAAAATACATGTTAGAAAAGAATGAAAACTGATCAGTCCAGTGGGTACAACAGTAACTTTGGAACCAAAGAGAAGCTGATGACCATATGAAATCATCAAGTATACAATGCTCACCTGCAGGTACCCTCAGAGTTGCTCCTATGAGACCAAAGCCACTGGCTGACCCGCACTTCACCCCTATGGTTCCTGTGACACAATCCCTCTACTTGTCTTATTAAAATGAGAACATTCTTATCCAGAGGAGGAAAGGGTGTGGCAGCAACATTGTGTGGTCCAGATCTGGCTGTGGTGGCTCACGTCTGTAATCCCGGTGACTCAGGAGGCTGAGGCAGGAGAATTGCTTGTGGCCAGGAGTTCAAGACCAGCCTGGGCAACATAGTAAGACCTCCACCACTACAAAAAAAACATATTTTTTTTAATTGGCTAGGCAGGTGGCATATGCCTGTAGTCCTTGGTATTTGGGAAGCAGAGGTGGGAGTATCTCATGAGCCCAGCAGTTTGAGGTTACAGTGAGCTATGACTGTGCCACTGCACTGCAGCCTGGGAAACAGTAAAATTCTGTCTCTAAAAACATAATAAAATTGCACAGTGGCTCCCTCCTGTAATCTCAGCACTTTGGGAGGCCGAGGAGGGCAGATCACGAGGTCAAGAGATTGAGAACATCCTGGCCAACATGGTGAAACCCCGACTCCATTAAAAATATAAAAATTAGCCGGGCGTGGTGACACATGCCTGTAATCCCAGCTACTCGGGAGGCTGAGGCAGGAGAATCGCTTGAACCTGGGAGGCAGAGGTTGCAGTGAACCGAGATTGTGCCACTGCACTCCAGCAGAGATGGAATCAGTTTCCCTCTCTCTAAGTAGAAACCATGGACAGTGACAAACCCACAACTCTTTGACTTTGGCTTTTGCTGAATTTGCAAGTGGTGATCACCTGTAACAGGGTCCTGTTGAAATAGGAAGGTCATCGGTGATGAAGGGCAGAGATGCCCCAAATGGAAAAATCTCTTTAAGCTCTGTGTAGCTTGGTAAATATAGTATTAGGATAATCGGTTTGCAGGAGACATCCTAAAATTAGAAGTCTGAGATATCTGGATAAACATCCTAAACAGCAGGCAATGTCCCCATAATATCAGAACTCATTTCCTTGGGTTAAGTGGCTTTTTAAATCCAGAATTTGGGAAGTGAAGGAGCAGGAGCTATCTCAAGGTAAGCCATAGCTTCCTTGGAGAAGTATGGAGAAAAGGTGGCAACTGCAATATCACAATGAGCTCCAATAGGCTCAGAGACCAAAAATAAATGCAAATAAGGATCATTCCCGCGACTTTTAACTTAGAGAGAAATCTATTATGTCAACTAGGATTGAACAAGAAATGCGACATACTGTTTTTGTTTGATTTTCTAAAATACAAATAGCTCTTTTTCTTATTTTAAAAACGAGGCACAGTCACTATGGAGACACTTAAATGTAAAGCCTAAAGAAGAAAATTAAATAGTGATAACCACACTCAGTCTTGGAGGAACATCCTTCCAGACATTTTGCCATGTAAATTTACCCACCCATACATACACACACACATATGCAGACACACAAGAACATGCATAATACATGCTTACACAGGCACACATATGCATGTACTTTAAATAAGTGGGCTCATAATAGGGTATTTTATTTTGTCAGTATTATAAGATATAGAAATAGACACAGATAAAGATATATAGATATTTACCATCAAGTTCTTTAAATCATAAATAGAAAAACATGTAATACAATATGTATATTTTATTCCATTGTCTGTGTTTACTACAATTTAGCCAGTCCCCAAACAGTGGTAGAACCAGTTTTGTTCTTTTTACATTTTAAACATTCTTCTTAGATACAATCTTTGCAAACTTGCCTAAATATGCTCTTAGGAAAGTTCCTAAAAGTGGAATTGCTGGGTTAAAAGGTAGCCCAATATTTTTAAGTCTTGGTACATATCGCTAAACTGGAGATGATCTGGCACCAAGGGATCCTGTTGTCCTTGCACTTTCCTCTCAACCTGAAGCCCTGCATCTTGGCTCAGCTGTGGTCTGTCCTTACACAGACAGCACAGGCATGTCTGAGTTTCCAGCTGTTTCCCTGCTTTGAGGGGAGCAGGTCTCTCTGGAGAGAAGGCAGAAAGCCCCATGCCCCCTTCAGCCCCTGCTGCTCCATGATGGGGAAGGGGCCTAAGCAGGAACACCTGTCTCTCCTGCAACGCCTGACACAACTTTCCACACTGGAGACCTGCAATGGGCCTGTCACAAGTGTCACCACTGAACCCTGCACAGGTCTTGTGTCCATGTTAGTGGAGCTGGCTAGGCGCAGTGGCTCACACCTGTAATCCCAGCACTTTGGGAGGCCAAGGTAGGAGGATCACTTGAGCCCAGGAGTTCAAGACAAGCCTGGGAAACATAGCAAGACCCCAACTCTACAAAAAGCAATTTTTTTAATTAGCTGGGCATGATGGCGTATGCTTCTGGTCCCAGCTACTTGGGAAGCTGAAGTGGGAGAATCTCTTGAGCCCAGGAAGTCAAGGCTGCAGTGAGCCATGATTATGTACTGCACTCCAGCCTGGGCAATACAGCAAGACTTTGTCTCAAAAAAAAATAATAATAAAATGACACCAGAAGTTAGTGGAGCTGGATGAAGACTCCAGGTGAAAACCTACGGTATTAGGTCAGGGGTTACCCTCTGGATTTCGTGCAGATCAGTGGTCCTCAACTGGAGGAGGAGGAGATTTTGCTCCCCTGCCCCTTCCCCTGGGAACATAGGGCAATGTCTAGAGATGTTTCAGGTTGTCACAATTGTTGGGGATATACTACTGGTATCTGGTGAGTTGAGGCCAGAAATGCTGCTAAACATCCTACATTGCACACAACAGTCCCCACAACCAAGAGTTATCTGACCCAAAATGTCTACAGTACTGAAGTTGAGAAACACTATCGTAGATCATGTATTCTCTATTTTTGGTTGTATTTGTTTATTTCACTGAATTTCAGGGAAAGAAGATCTGAAAATTTGCAAATACTTGAAACTCTCATATACGGGTATTTTTTAAAATAAAAACCATATTTTATCATTTAATCTTTGAATGCTTCTCCCACTCTCTGCTTCTCCTCCTTACCCAGAATCCAAGAACAACAAGCTCTCTATTTTCCCATTGTTCAAACCTGCTCTACCTGCTTTGAAACCCAAATGGCACTGACACAGATAAGCCTGATTAGAACTTTCCCTCTGTCCTTTGTTTTAAATTAACTTATATAGAAGTAGCAGAACATGAAGTCTTATTCCTTCCTTTCCTGCTGTAGGGTGATTTTTATCTCATTCATATCATTTTAATAGATAGTCATCTATCCCAACAGACATCACTTGATGTGATAACAATCTCCTTTAGCCTGAAGGGGGAAAGGGAAAAGGGGGGTTTTCTTTCCAAGGGGAGTAGCTTTCCTTTAAATGAAAGTTCCAACATTCTACATGCTAACCCCCTCTCTTCATCACCCTTTACATATATCAAGAGCAGGATCTAAGTCATTTGGAAGCATTTGAGCCAGTTCATTGGAAATGCCCCATTGGTAAGATGACTATCTAGAAATAATCCATAATTTATTCAGACTTGGACCCATTCCAGCCCTTCCATGGGGTCTGTCACCTCAATAAGCACTCAATCAGTGTTACTGGCTGACCAAAAACAGGGTCTCCCAGAAGAGAAAAGCAACAAGCCATGAGTGAGAATTCTGAAGTAAACGAGGATGGCTTCTATAATAACAGTATCTCTGTAATGTTTCCCTGCTGCATTGGGGTGGCATTCAAGAAGCAATAAAATGTTCTATAGCTCATAGAAGGGAACTTTATTGCAAAACTAAATTGAGTTCACAGCCCACAGGTATGCACACATATACACATACCCAAACCTGGCCCCTTGTGGAAAAGCAGCCATGCTTACCTTATTTCCCTGTCACCAAAATGATTCATCCATACCAGAGAGAGGTAATAGCCAAATTCTATCCAGGCTCAGGACAAGAAATGCCTTTTTTTTTTCCTTGTGCATCAAGGTAAAAACTCTCGTATGTGGAGCAAAGCTGAGGATGGCAGCACAAAGGCAACAGAAGTTGACTCACATTGGTGATGTGGGAAATAGACTGAGTCAAAAAAGAAGCATCTCTTGAGGAATATAACAGCCAGAAAGCCTCTATCTTTCCATGCAGTGGCATGGGGTCTTTAGGATAAAAAGCATGCATCAGTCTCCCTTACAATGCCAAACCCAGTTTTGCAACAGGTTAAAAGTATTATTGAAAGAATTGTTCATATAATAAAGGCCCATGTATCTTTCTATCACCTAGATCCTTGCTACTCACAATATGGTCTGCAGACCACCAGCAGCAGCATTCCAGAGCTTATTAGAAATGCAGACTTGGGCCCCTCCCCATATCTAAACACAGAATCTAAATTCTAACAAGGTCTCAGGTGAATTTATGCACTTATTAAAATGTAATAAGCACTGTTGTAAACAAACTCCTCAACAAAATATAGAAACCCTGTCCCAAGATAGCTAAGGAAGGATCTATCCAATCAATCAATCAACAAAATATTGCCTGATGGCCTGCTCTGTGCATAGTATCAACAGGGTGGCCAAAGTGTCACCCAAACACAAAACCGTGAGTGCAAAATAACATCAATAGAATGATGGTTTGGCAATACTTCCTCTAGAAGGCTCTGGGAGCAATACAGAGGGACAAAGGAGGGAGGAAACTTTGGCCATGATAGGATTTGTCTGGAAAGAAGTCCTGGGAGTCCAGAAGTGTATTGGTACAATGATTATTCCTCCAGCTTCTGTAGACTTTGCCAAGGTGCTTCTCCTGATAAATGAGCAGGCAGATCTGAATGAAGATGTTAAGTTAGAAATAACAGGAAACAAGCAAGCTGTGCATTAGAGTGGAGCAAAAACAGGTGAAAACAAGAGGCACAGGCCTGTCCCTAGCAATAACTTTAATAACTAATCTCTGTACTGGCAGAGGCAATCTTCGTCAGCAGTCATGAGTGAGTGGATGGATGACTTGTGGCCGCTGTGACTCTGTGCTCCAGCTTGGGAGATGCAGCTATAATTGCCTGTTGGGGCTTAGTCTCAAAGTAAAAGAAAGGAGCACCCTGAAGGGAACACAAACTTGTCCTCTAGCTTCTGTTTGGGTTCAGCAATGCCAAGTAGACAGATGAGAGGACAGGCTAAGAGAGACATGGGGTTATTTCCTTCCTCCTCCTCCTCACCATCCCCACCCATTGCTCTAGGTCTGAAATCAGTTCCATCTCTTTATGACAATGGTTCTCAACCAGGCGTGAATTGGCCCTGTTACTTGGGGACACTTGGCAATGTGTGAAGATATTTTGGGCTATCATGGCTAGATGACTGTGTGCTACTGGCATGTTGTAGGGAGAAGCCAGGAATGCTGCTAAAGATCCTACAATGCACAGATAGGATAGTCCCCACAGCAAAGAATTATCTGACCCAAAATGTCACCAAGGTTGAGAAATTCCACTCTAGGACAACCGCCTCATGGGAAGCCCTTGCCTGAAGGCTCTCTTCCAGGTAACAGATTCCTGCTGTTATTCCTCCCCGTGTGCCTCAACTCCCCTTGCAGGTTCCTTTAACTCGCATCTCCTCTGAAACAAGCACCAATATTAAATTCTCTTCAGAAATCCCAGCCAAATAAGCCTTTTGATTGCTTCCTAGACTGTAACAGGTACAAAGACCAGGATGAGAGAAAATATGACTAGATTTGCCCTGGAGTAGTCAGTCTTAATTGATGACCCGGCCAAAGCTAAGGGGGAGAAGCAGGAGGGTCTGGAAACAGGAGAACTGCAGCTACAGGGCTCACGAGAGGCCTGCAAGGAGAGAGGCTCTCAGAGTGACAGGGAAGGGGTAGCCTTGGAGCATGAGAGGCAGGGCAGGCTGAGGACGGCTGAAGTCTTTCCTAACCCCCAGTGGATGCAGTGGCACCTTTACAATGATGCTAATGAAGCCAAAGGGTGTCACCCCTTACTTGCATGAGCACTTTTTCTTTCTTTCTTTTTTTTTTTTGATATGGAGTCTTGCTCTGTTGCCCAGGCTGGAGTGCAGTGGCACAATCTTGCCTCACTGCAGCCTCCGCCTCCTGGGTTCAAGCAATTCTCCTGCCTCAGCCTCCCAAGTAGCTGGGATTACAGGCGCCCACCACCACACCCAGCTAATTTTTGTATTTTTAGTAGAGACGAGGTTTCACCATGTTGGCCAGGCTGGTCTCAAACTCCTGACCTCAAGTGATCTGCTCGCCTCAGCCTCCCAAAGGGCTGGGATTACAGGCATGAGCCAGCACTGCCGGTCACACGAGCACTTTCTAAGGATATAGGAAGAGCCCTAACAATGGGCTTTCATGACTATATGTAAAAATTTTCAGAAATAAGATATTTTAATTGCAATTGATTTAAAATGCTGTCTCTTTCCACGCCAACTTTTCCTCCATCACATTTCCATTCTTATTAGGGGGCAATCGAAACGGTCCAGCTAAAACAAAGTTGAATTGGGAATATATATAATCTGGGTTTAGTGGGATATATTTATGCAGTTCACAGACATTTGGGGGTAAAATTAAGTTGTTAGGCATCCAAATGTAAGAATGACTTTCAAGAGTACTTCTATCATCCATGGCAAGATTCATTTGGCATTGTGTCATGAAGGGGCACGTCAAGAGGTCATATGGTGACATGAACACATCCAACAAGGGTGTGGGACAGTGGAGAAGAAACAAGGCTTGCAATGCACAGAAACAGAAACCGTCTCTGAAAACTTCTTCCAATCACTGAATGTGTAAAATGTTAAACAGTAATCTGTACTCTGCATCCTTTGATCAGAATGGAAGTTCTTTCCTTCAAGAATATACTCAGTAATGCAGAGTATACAATTATAAATGTACTAAAGATATTTTTTTTCCATTTTTAGGGTAGATTTTACTGGTCCCCTCAACCAGGCACATTGGTGAGATCACAAACTGCACAAATGTATATGCAGTAGCTTTGAGGACAAGGGGGTTACAAATACGTACCCACAGCCTGGCACTGCATGGAATGTGAAGGGTGCTAAATAGACTTAATGAATGGATGAATGAACAAACTGGCATGGCCTGGAGGGAAGAGACTTCATGGAAGAGGTAAGAGGTCAAAAAGGAACAAAACAAGCTCTGGAAAGGAGCCTAGAATCCATGAGGTCGAGCAAGGAGGCAAGCCCCCTGAAGAGGACCAGCCCTCCAGAGAGCAACTGAGATTATGCTGGGCAGGAAAGCAAGGCTAGACACTGTAAGTCCTGGAAAGCCAGAGTAGTTTAATGTTTAGATACTAAATAACAGAAAGCCACTACAAGATCCAGAGCAGAGGTTGGGTGCAGTGGCTCACGCCTGTAATCCCAGCACTTTGGGAGGCCGAGGTGGGCAGATCACGAGGTCAAGAGATCCAGACCATCCTGGCCAACATGGTGAAACCCTGTCTCTACTAAAAATACAAAAATTAGCTGGGCATGGTGGCACACACCTATAGTCCCAGCTGCTTGAGAGGCTGGGGCAGGAGAATCACCTGAACCCAGGAGAGGGAGGTTGCAGCCAAGGTCGCGCCACTGCACTCCAGCCTGGGTGACAAGAGCGAAACTCCATCTCAAAAAGAAAAAAAAAAAAAAGGTCCAGAGCAGAGTAGTGATGTGATGTGATAAAAGATGGAGTTTTCTAAAAATTAACTTGACAAGGGACTCAAGATGGACTATAGCAGGAAGCAGACACAGGGAAGCACTGTCGTAACTCAAGTATAAAATGATATGGGCCTGAGTTAGGCTGTTGGGAATGATAAGAAAAAGATGAGTCTTAAGACTTATGGCAGGAATAACCTAATATTACTGATAATAACTGATATTCAAATAATCAATTTGAATAATTGATATTCAAAATCTCTGTGATGTCATAGGCTCTTTCTTGGACTTTGCCATGGACATAAGATAACTAGCCTCACAGGTCTGAAGTCTCAGATGAGCAGCTTGGCTATGATAGACTCTAAAGTTACATAATTTGTCCAAGAGAAGGCTGTCCAGATATCTTGGTAATGAAAATCTCTGTGTAGCCAGTATCTTAGCCCTTGTCTGCATTCACAGTCAGCTGCTGCCACTGTCATCCTCTGCAGCTGTTCTACAGCATGTGACATCCTGACTGAGCCTCCGCCGGAAATCCAGTGAGTGCTGATGCCCATTTTAGGGCCTGCTACATGGCAGCGGAAATGCACATCCTCCCAGAGGATGGCGAGTGAGTTCCGGAGCCCACATTCAGATGAGCCTGCACAGACCTCTCCCAAGGAACTTCAGGATGATTGATTAAATCACTGCCTTTCAGTCCGCCTGATTAGGTATTGAACTATCCCTGGTGGGTTTCCTTCCTCTAGCAAATCATCCCACTCAATAGGAAACTATGGTTTTCCCTTTTTCCTGGTCTTCAGGCAGGAGAAAGCCAGTCCAGCAAGTGAGCAAATGGATTATTCATAACATTTGACAATACAGTCAGTAAACTGCTGTTGCTAAATGAATCTGCATTATTTATCCCTTTTCCGTAGTCTGCAATTCCATGCTGCCGGATATACTTGTTACCCAGAAATTTAAAGAGATGGTAATATCCCCAGAAATGTAAAGAGATGGCAATACCCATGGTCTCTTCATGTTGTGGCTCACCAGGGCCCTGTTCTTGATGGCGCATGCAATCAGTAAGACCAAGGCTTCAGCTTGGGGAATTAAGGGGCACAGCATGACAGCTTTCCTCTTGCAGGCGGAACTTTTATTTCATTGGCCCAGAGTGGTTGAAAACTGTTCTCTAGAATGCCTTATGCTTCCTTTTCTGTAAGAAGGAGCCCTGACTTTTGCTCTTACCTACCCCCTATTTTAACCAGATTAATCTCCTAGATCTCAATAAATGACTATAGAATTATGGCTAAAAGCCATGCAAGACATTTTTTTTTAAAGGATGCAGAAATCCAATCAAACTGGAAAATATACACCTTGAATGGTGAAGCACAAGGTTCAACAACTCCTCTAATCATCCAGCAAAAAGATTAGAGACCACCCAGTTAGGAGTGGGAAGGGTTCAAGAATATTTTCCTATCCAAAACAGGCAACAAAATGTGGAAAGAGAGGATAAAAATTGGATAAAGGTAAAACTTGAAAGACATCCATCTTAGTCCATTTGGGCTGCTGTAACAAAATGCCATAGACTGGGTGACTTATAAACAATAGAAATGTATTGCTCACAGTTCTGGAGTCTGGGAAGTCCAAGATCAAGGTGTTAACAGATTTGGTGTCTGGTGAGGGTCCCCTTTCTGTTTCATAGATGGTTTCTTCTCACTGTATCATTAAATGGTGAAAAGGGTGAAGGAGCTCTCTGGGGCCTCCTTTTTATGGGCACTACTCTCATTCATGCAGGCTCCACCCCCAGTCCTAATCATCTCCTGAAGGCCCCACCTCCAAATACTAGCCCATTGAGGGTTAGGATTTCTACATCTAAATTGGAGGTGACATAAACATTCAGTTCATAGCAACACCCACAGCACAAACTTGAGTATTCTTCATTCACTTCACAAAAAGTCTCCAATCAAAAGCAAGGATTCCATGGGTTCTTCTGTGACTGAGTTGAATTATACAGAAAATAAATATCCCACTGACATCTCTGATGGCTAGTATCCAACTCATGGTCCTAGCTTTTACCTTCATTACCTTAGCCCACATGATACATTTAATCTGCTCTTTTTAGTCAGAAATACGATTTTAAAGCCATAGGAATGTACAAAAATTAAGCAATGATAAAATATATAAAAGCTTTGTTATTAATATTTTTGTCAAATTTTAAAATGTTTTGTAATTATAGGTATTATTTTTTCTTATTGAAACAATGTATAATCTTAAATTGAAGCCACCTGTACTTTTCATGTAAAAGGTATAACAAAATTCATTTGTAAACAGCGCAAACATTTACTTAAACTTGATTTAAGACATTTATAAACATGTTATTTAATTTACAAAAGCTTCTCCAAAGCTAGAAGGAGTTGTTTGCTGGGTATGGGAGTTTTCCCTCTGAGCATTTGATGTGTTCAAGAGAATCAGAAAAATTGCATTTAATTTACACAAAGATGTTTAAGAGCTACAAATTAATTAGGTTTATAAATGAGGTTGTTTAGGTGAAGTCAACCTGTTAAAATTATTAATTTATTGACTATTATTAATGTACACAGAAATATATTCTTACATAAAGATATATATTCTTATATAAGTATTTACTAAAATTATAGATAGAATAACAAGTTTTATAAGTTAAATATAAGGCCTTAAGAAAAATAGGCTTTCCAATTTGTGACTTTAATAAACTATTGGTTTAATTTAATTTTATTTTAGGGAGCCATATGTTCACTATTTATTGAGTATCTCATATGTAGGCATTATGGTTATCATGGGAGATGCTTCAGTGAGAAAAATATAGTTCTGTATTTCACTCTTGGGGCTTATAATCTAGTAGCAGAAACAGACAGTATACAACTGATTATGCAACAAATGATTTAATTACAAGTCTAGTGTGTTCTGCAAAAAAATGTAGATTGATATTTTTTAACACAGACATTGCAGTCTACTTTGGATGTTTTTATAAATGAGAAAGGCATTTTGAAGATATTATCTATATAAGAGATATGACAGAAGAGAAAGATGGCTCCCCCAAATTGTCAATCAAGGCCTAAATTTAAAAATGCAACTAAAAATATTCCTCTTTTCGTACAATAGCTCTCTTAATTTTTCTATCTGAAATTTCCTGTCTGTTGACCAGCTAAGTATTAATTTTAAAATCACCTAACTATAAATAGTCTGTGTGATACACACACACACACGCACAAATCCTTGGACAAATTTAAAATGACTGTTAAAAACACAAGTCAGTGCTTTAACGAAGCCCACCAACTGTCAATTGGTCAAGGCTCCTCCCAGCCCTGGCCTGGTTCTGCCCCAGCAGGGAGCTTTTCAGACTTCCAGGTTGGGTAAGAAGTTTATTTCCTTAGGGGCAATGTTGGTGGTGTCTGTTCTACTTGACCATAAACACCATAATGTAAGAGGCCATGTCTGTTTTGTGTATTATGATATATCCCTCATCTTTTCTATCTAACATTTAAAAGTCCTAACATTAAAAGACCTAACATTAAAAAGTCACTTAACAAGTATCAAGTGAGTGAATGAGTAAATGGTGAGTGAATAGCTTGCAGGGCTCCTGGCCTTTCCCTAGACTGTCCAGCCAGACACTGCAATGCCTTGCCCGTCCTTTGACTCTTTTGAGTTCCTTGTACCTATTTGTCCATTGTTTGACTTGCCTCTTGCCTCACTCTCTAAACTCTGAACTCCTGTGACTTTAGACTACTTATCTAATACAACCCAGTTTCTTAATGCATTCTCCAACCCACAACCCCAATGTGTCTTTTGGGTCCCCATTGCAAGATTCTTTGGCTATTACCTAAAATCGGAATCATACACTTGGGACACAGTTTTCCGGAGACAGACCCTGAGGCAGATGGACAATTTGCTGATAAGACACCACCTTTTATAAGACGTTATTAACCAGCAGGAGGACAACTCCTCAGCAGAGACCAACACATCCTGCAGTAGCAGACATTGCTGGCATTTCTTCATACGAATGTTCATTAAGTCCTTTTAGGTTTTAAGTACTCATAGGAAACCTAAAAGGACTTAATGAACATTCGTATGAAGAAATGCCAGCAAAGAGATCCTCCTCTTAGCATCATGATATCATTATGGAAGAATCATTGACAATGAAATATACTTGATAACAAAAGCTTAGTTCTTTAAGCTCTTTTCTTTTCCCTTATTAGTATACTAGTGGACCAATAATCCTGTCTGACCATCAGTGATAGAAAAATCTCATCCTAACCTCAGTGTGTCATCAACGTACCTTTTTGTACCAGCCTTCTGATGCCTGAGGACCTTCTAAGGCCTGCCTAAAACAACCTTGATTTCTTTGTTAAAGCAGGTGAACTTCTTACCTGTCTGTCTCCATAGTGATGGCTCAAACTCTGCCTTGGATACACTCTCTGACCTGAACTTCATGCCTGGTTTTGACCTATGACATTGTTCATCTCAGCTCCAGTTTTACCTGGCTGGAGATCTCTGTCCCTCCCTGAGTGATAACATTGAGTTCCTCCTACTGTTACGCCCAATTCCATGACTAGCTTTCCACCTGTGGTTCTGAGCCCTCATCTCATCTCATTACTAAAGAAGTTGACATTTCTAATCTAGTGTCTTTCCTTTTGCTTTCTATTTCCTTTTTCTCTTCCATTGCTCAACATTTTGGGGCCAACAAATGAAGGAGGAGGAATATCAGAAGGAGAGAATAAGATGAAGAGGATTGAATCTCATTCCTCTCTTTTCATATAGCTAAGAGAAAGGAGCTACAGATATTCTTCAGCCTTAAGGAAAAAAATGCCTAAATAAAAGAAAAAAAAAACTCTTTCTTTAAAACCCTGGTTCCCCCCATGATGACTTTTCTTTTGTTAAAGTTAAGAAAATAGATGCATAACCCATCATTATACTAAAAAGATATCTCATATCTAGTGGTACTGCAGAATGTCAGCCTCACTCAAAGGAACATATACCTCTAACTCTGAAGTTTCTCTGAAATCTATTAAAATTTACAGGATATATGCTGGTTCGAAAACTTTTTTGGTTACCATGGGTTTTAAATGGTAATCGGAATTCAAAGTCAAACTTACATATTTTTAAAGTGATTGTCAAATCGGTCAAAATAAATGGAAAACTTTTGCGAAGTATATAAAGAAATGTAAATGCTTTATGGGAATTGAAACAGATGGACAGCTTCCCTGATAAGGCACCAACTTTGATGTCTTTTGTCACCAAAAGGACCAAATTCCTCAGGGGCCCTTTGCTTGAGGCTTTGATATAAATCCTAATATAAACTGGCCCTAAAATCCAGAAAAGTCATTTGACAACCCTACCTCATCCTTTTTATTTGCAGTCTTAGTTGGGCTTTTTCAAATTTTTAAGAAATGTTAGGGTCATCTCAAGCAACACAATGTTTTGCTAAAGACACGAAGAATAAATCACACATAGAAGATGCAGGCGACTGGGCATAGTGGCTCACGCCTGTAATCCCATCACTTTGTGAGGCTGAGGTGGACAGATCACTTGACCCCAGGAGTTCAAGACCAGCCTGAGCAACATAGTGAGACCTGTCTCTACAAAAAATACAAAAATTAGCCAGGTGTGGTGATGTGTGCCTGTAATCCTAGCTACTCAGGGGGCTGAGACAAGGAGGATTGCCTGAGCTCAGGAGGTCAAGGCTGCAGTGAACAATGATTGAGCCACTGTCCTCCAGCCTGGGCAACAGAGCAAGACCCTGTCTCAAAAAAAAAAAAAAAACACACAGACCTCAGGAAACTGGAAAGTTGTTCAGGACACAAGGACAATTTTCATGTCCGAACAGCAACTCTAATATCTACCTTACCTCTCCTCTAGGCTCCCTTTCTCTATGCTTCTCTCGACACCTCTCTTGAGTTGTCATTGTGCTGACTCAATGCTCCTTCTTCTTCTGGACTTATGTTCACCACCTTCTGTCTGTGATCTCTTCATATGTGCTGCCACTGCCTGTGGATCATCTGTTTTCATATTAACATTCTCCATAACAAGCCAGGCATGGTGATACACACCTGTAGTCCTGGCTACACAGGAGGCTGAGAAGGGAGGATCACTTGAAGCCAGGAGTTCGAGTCCCACCTAGGCCACATAGCAAGACCCTTGTCTCCAAAAAAAAAAATATGTACAATAAAATTTTCCTATAAGAGAGTCAGATACTTTTTTGGATCTTTCCTGCCATTGACACCCTAACATCACAATTAAAAGAACTAGAAAAGCAAGAGCAAACACATTCAAAAGCCAGCAGAAGGCAAGAAATAACTAAAATCAGAGCAGAACTGAAAGAAATAGAGACACAAAAAACCCTTTAAAAAAATTAATGAATCCAGGAGCTGGTTTTTTGAAAAGATCAACAAAATTGATAGACTGCTAGCAAGACTAATAAAGAAGAAAAGAGAGAAGAATCAAATAGATGCAATAAAAACTGATAAAGGCGATATCACCACCGATCCCACAGAAATACAAACTACCATCAGAGAATACCACAAACACCTCTATGCAAATAAACTAGAAAATCTAGAAGAAATGGATAAATTCCTCGACACATACACCCTCCCAAGACTAAACCAGGAAGAAGCTGAATCTCTTAATAGACCAATAACACGCTCTGAAATTGTGGCAATAATCAATAGGTTACCACCCAAAAAGAGTCCAGGATGAGATGGATTCACAGCCGAATTCTACCAGAGGTACAAGGAGGAACTGGTACCATTCCTTCTGAAACTATTCCAATCGATAGAAAAAGAGGGAATCCTCCCGAACTCATTTTATGAGGCCAGCATCATCCTGATACCAAAGTCGGGCAGAGACACAATCAAAAAAAGAGAATCTTAGACCCATATCCTTGATGAACATTGATGCAAAAATCCTCAATAAAATACTGGCAAACCAAATCCAGCAGCACATCAAAAAGCTTATCCACTATGACCAAGTGGGCTTCATCCCTGGGATGCAAGGCTGGTTCAACATATGCAAATTAATAAATGTAATCCAGCATATAAACAGAACCAAAGACAAAAACCACATGATTATCTCAATAGATTCAGAAAAGGCCTTTGACAAAATTCAACAACCCTTCATGCTAAAAACTCTCAATAAATTAGGTATTGATGGGACATATCTCAAAATAATAAGAGCTATCTATGACAAACCCACAGTCAATATCATACTGAATGGGCAAAAACTGGAAGCATTCCCTTTGAAAATGGGCAGAAGACAGGGATGCCCTCTCTCACCACTCCTATTCAACATAGTGTTGGAAGTTCTGGCCAGGGCAATTAGGCAGGAGAAGGAAATAAAGGGTATTCAATTAGGAAGAGAGGAAGTCAAATTGTCCCTGTTTGCAGATGACATGATTGTATATCTAGAAAACCCCATTGTCTCAGCCCAAAATCTCCTTAAGCTGATAAGCAACTTCAGCAAAGTCTCAGGATACAAAATCAGTGTACAAAAATCACAAGCATTCTTATACACCAATAAGAGACAAACAGAGAGCCAAATCATGAGTGAACTACCATTCACAATTGCTTCAAAGAGAATAAAATACCTAGGAATCCAACTTACAAGGGATGTGAAGGACCTCTTCAAGGAGAACTACAAACCACTGCTCAATGAAATAAAAGGGGATACAAATGGAAGAACATTCCATGCTCCTGGGTTGGAAGAATCAATATCATGAAAATGGCCACACTGCCCAAGGTAATTTATAGATTCAATGCCATCCCCATCAAGCTACCAATGACTTTCTTCACAGAATGGGAAAAAACTACTTTAAAGTTCATATGGAACCAAAAAAGAGCCCGCATTGCCAAGTCAATCCTAAGCCAAAAGAACAAAGCTGGAGGCATCATGCTACCTGACTTCAAACTATACTACAAGGCTACAGTAACCAAAACAGCATGGTACTGGTACCAAAACAGAGATACAGATCAATGGAACAGAACAGAGCTCTCAGAAATAATGCCACATATCTACAACTATCTGATCTTTGACAAACCTGACAAAAACAAGAAATGGGGAAAGGATTCCCTATTTAATAAATGGTGCTGGGAAAACTGGCTAGCCATATGTAGAAAGCTGAAACTGGATCCCTTCCTTACACCTTATACAAAAATTAATTCAAGATGGATTAAAGACTTACATGTTAGACTTAAAGCCATAAAAACCCTAGAAGAAAACCTAGGCATTACCATTCAGGACATAGGCATGGGCAAGGACTTCATGTCTAAAACACCAAAAGCAATGGCAACAAAAGCCAAAATTGACAAACGGGATCTAATTAAACTAAAGAGCTTCTGCACAGCAAAAGAAACTACCATCAGAGTCAACAGGCAACCTACAGAATGGGAGAAAATTTTTGCAACCTACTCATCTGACAAAGGGCTAATATCCAGAATCTACAATGAACTCAAACAAATTTACAAGAAAAAAACAAACAACCCCATCAAAAAGTGGGCAAAGGACATGAACAGACACTTCTCAAAAGAAGACATTTATGCAGCCAAAAAACACATGAAAAAATGCTCATCATCACTGGCCATCAAAGAAATGCAAATCAAAACCACAGTGAGATACCATCTCACACCAGTTAGAATGGCCATCATTAAAAAGTCAGGAAACAACAGGTGCTGGAGAGGATGTGGAGAAATAGGAACACTTTTACACTGTTGGTGGGACGGTAAACTAGTTCAACCATTGCGGAAGTCAGTGTGGCGATTCCTCAGGGATCTAAAACCAGAAATACCATTTGACCCAGCCATCCCATTACTGGATATATACCGAAAGGACTATAAATCATGCTGTGTATGTTTACTGCGGCACTATTCACAATAGCAAAGACTTGGAACCAACCCAAATATCCAACAACGATAGACTGGATTAAGAAAATGTGGCATATATACACCATGGAATACTATGCAGCCATAAAAAATGATGAGTTCATGTCCTTTGTAGGGACATGGAGGAAACTGGAAATCATCATTCTCAGTAAACTATCGCAAGGACAAAAAAACCAAACACCGCATGTACTCACTCATAGGTGGGAACTGAACAATGAGAACACATAGACACAGGAAGGGGAACATCACACTCCGGGAACTGTTGTGGGATGGGGGGAGGGGTGAGGGATAGCATTAGGAGATACACCTAATGCTAAATGACAAGTTAGTGGGTGCAGCACACCAACATGGCACATGGATACATATGTAACAAACCTGCACATTGTGCACATGTACCCTAAAACTTAAAGTACAATAATAAAAAAAAAAGAGAGTCAGATACTATTCAGAAATAGTAGTAGTATACTTACAGGAAGTAGTATTATTTTCATTGCCAACAATTTTCTAAAAGAAGCCATCTCATTGATAACTACCAACAGCCAGTTTTCTTAATCTGGTGCGAAGTACGGTTTCAGTGCCTATCATGAGTTACAGTTTTGAATCTGCTGTCTTTAAAATGTCTTCTTTTCAGCATTCAGTGCATACTGCTTATTGATGCTTGCTTCTGTTTAATTATAAGGTGAATATTCTAAGAATAAGACTCATTTTGAGTTTCCTAGTCATTGTCTACTATTAGCGCTCTCACTGGGCAGATTTCTCCCAAGAGTCACCCAGTTGCCCCTTGAGTAAGGCACCAATCTATGGAGTCCAGGTAGAAGGGACACATGGCACAAATTGTTTGCAATGACATTTCTCTGAGAAGGGTAGGGAACATGGCAACTACCCAGAACATCTGAGCCACTACATTTGGGTTTTATAGAAATACAGTTCCAAATTATTTTTATAGCAACAAAATTAAATCTAAAGAGGGATCACATATTATTAAATTATAAGCCTCTTCCCACATGTAACCTTTTGCTGCAGATTTATGAAAAATATAACATGCTAGCTTCTTTATCTTTATTGACATCACTGATAGAATATCATGGAGAGCAGGACAGGGCACAAAGACAGAATCCCGAGGCATGTTACAGACTAGCCTGGTCACCAATCAACATTCTTACAGTACAGCACAGTGTTTCAACTGCTTATGACTTTTTTCAACTTCATTATCTTCTCTCTGCAACTTAGAAATGAAAAGAACTTTGTCAAAAGCCTAGCTAACATCAAGCTATCTTATGGGTTTGGAAAGTTTGGCTTTTCTGGGTTTTTTTTGTTATCCCTAAAGCTTGTCATTATTGCCTAGACGTTAGGCTTTTAAAGTGAGCTTTAATAGCAGTATTGTTATTACCCAATCTGTTAGGTTACTCCCACTGAGCAACTCCGTGCCAGGTTCAGTTCAGAGTAAAAGCGATGCCCAAGATACTTTTTCCCTGTACATTCACAAGCTGTTCAGCAGAAAGTTAAATTAAAGTAAGCATTGGTGAGTATTGCCTGTATCAGTCGGGCGACCCCATCCCAAAAGGATGTGAGGTTAGTGTGACATGTTCTCAATGAATTTGCGTCAGCTGTTTCAGTCACTACTGGTTTTTCAAAGATTCAAACCATCAGTTTGAGGGCTTCAGACTTAGCAGTTTGCTCTCTCCAAATTCCAACTTGTCAAACACTCAAGAAAGGTCTTTCATTAACTGAGCTGAATTTCATTTATAAACTTTGGTTCCCACTAAAGCTCATGCACAAAGTCTCTATTCCCAATATAAAATGATAGCTACAAAAACTCAGAAAGAGTGGAAATTGGAGAACTGCCCTTCAGAAAGCTTCCAATGCAGTAGGAAATTTCGCTCATTCAACGATTCCCCCCACCCGCCCGCCTTCTCCACATGCATATTGCAAACGACTCCAACCTAAGGAAAAACCTACTGATATGCTGTGAAGGACAACGGAAAAGATCCTTCAGGGAAGCTGCCTGCGGCTCTCAGACAGGAATCCAATTCCCCAGACATTCAACTTCCTGTTCTGTCCTTGAGAATTTCTTCCTGCAAAGAATTCCATACCACACCAATGGGTGAACTATCTCTGATCTCTCATGCAATCAGCCAATATTTATTGAGCATATCCTGTGTGCCAGGATCTGACCTGGATGCTGGGGATAAGGCAATGAACAAAACCAAGGCCTTGCTCACCTGCAGCTTATCTTCTAGTGTTTTCATTTTGTGGAGCTTAGATTGCACCCTGTGGATCTGCGTCGCGAGACCTTTGCTCATGCTCTTCCAGCTATCTGGAACCCCCTCCTTCATCATTTCCACTTAACTAATTTCTAGCATCTTCAAAGCTCAGCTCAAACCTTACCTCCTCTATGACTCCCAGATCTCCCTGGTTTAAGATTTCTTTAACCACCAACCAAACACACTCTTGTACCAAATATTTAGTCCTAATGCCTTATGTATCATTTATATTTATTTATGCACATATCCTATCTCTCCAACTATATTGAAGCCCTTTGAGGACAGATAATGAATCTTTTGTTATTTTTTAAGCCCCAGCACCAAACAAAGTACCCTGTATGAAGAGAGTACATCATAAATAGTGGTAGCTAATGACAATGATAGTGAACTGAATAATGTTTTTCCTTTAGTCTGGAACAAAGAGTGAGCAAATAAAGCAAGGATATCAAAGAAAGTAGTATTTTCATTGGTGACAATTTTACAAACGAAGCCGTCTCATTGATAACTACCAACAGCCAGTTTTCTTAATTTGGTCCTAGGTATCCTAAGTTCAGTTTAAATGCCTATCACAAGCTATAGTTTTGAATCTGCTGTCTTCTTTTCAGCACATTGCTCATTGATGCTTGCTTCAGTTTAATTTTCAAGTGAATATTCTATGAATTAAAAAGGAAAATATGTTGGCTTTCATTCCATTTAAACTGAATTGAGTAAGGAATCACTCAGCAGGTATAATGTAGCAAATTGTATAATAATAATAATAGCAGGGTTAAAATTTACTTTTGGAGAACAAAATGCAAGCAATAACAAGATATGCTTTATAGATAAGAAAATAAAAGGCCAGGCTTTTCTCAAAACTCATGACAGTTATGTGATCAAGCAAGCTTTGCCTGTCAGAGGAAGTCCCTGTGTGTAAGCATTATTGCCATTTTGGCTGCCATTTTTCATAGACAGTCTAGGAAACCTGGGACTTTTGGGAGGCAAAGATCAATAGTAAATTTTTATATTTGAGTGTCACTCTAAAATTTATAGTGCTTTCACACATGTTATCTCATTTGATCCTTTCACAAACCCAGCAGAAAGTAGATCAGGTAAATAATTTTTAAACTTTAAGACAGGGAAACTGAGGTTCAAATGTTAAGAACATTACAAGAATTGGCCATATTAGATGACATTCCCATCAATGAATCCTTCCACTTCCATACATGCCCACAAATAAGCTCCCTGTTTTTCTGCCTTTGATCCTTCTCTTTGTGCTTAAAATAAAATAGAAAGAGTTCTGTTTCTGTCAAGGGGTTTTGACTTGTTTAGGCCAACTCTCTCATTGACAACCAGAAGACATGGACGAATTCAAAGGCACCTTATAGCTACAAAGGCAGTGACGATTTGTGAGTTAGTATCTTGGAGTGGGGAGAACCTCAGAGAAATGAATCTAATATTTGGTGCTTTAATCCTTCCCAAGGCATTTGTCAATTCAAAAGCAACAGCTGAGAGTTTGAGAAACTGAACAAGGTTTTTCATAAGTCTCATAGGGAAAGACAGGGAGATAAAAATAGAAGTTTACGGTCTCAAAGAAGAAGGATCCCAAAAGAAAATATTCCAGCCTTTTTGTCATGACACAGAAGGAATTCAACCAAGAAGAGAGGATGAAGTAGAAATAAATTCACCAAGAGTCTATTTCAAAGTGACTTCACAGGTTCAAAATAGCTGATTTCCTGGTTGGATTCAGGTAACACTCCCACACCCAGCATCCTGCCAAAAGCAAAGGTGAATCTTTTCTGGGGGAAAATGTCATCCATGACCTTAAACTATTTCCATAATTTTTCAACATAAAGTCCGGCACTCACATAAGAAGTAAAATAGACCTTAAATATATAAGAATTAGTTGTAAAACAAAAGAAAAATGACAATGGAATAGAACAAACAAAAATACAGTGGAATAAAATAGTAACAGGCCCACATGTGATCCACATATTGTAACTATGACGAGTATGTTCAAGAAAATAAGTGAGAAGATGACAAATTTTAGGAGTGACAAGGAAACTACAAAAAGAAAATAAATGAAAATTCTTAACATAAGTTAAGAGCTCAAAGCATGGAAAAGATTAAATGCAGCTGAAGAGAGAGTCAGAAGAAAAGACTCAGACTGAAGCATGAAGATATAAAAAAATTTAGATTAAGAGGCATAAAGTCTAACATGCACTTAAATGGTGTAAAGAAGGAAGAGACAGAAGGGGGCAAAAGCAATAGTTGAGAAAATGTTGGTTGAGAATATTTAAAACTAATGAAAGACTTCAAACCACAGGTTCAAGGAGTACCACAAACCCCAAGTGGGATAAAAGGAAAGCCATGTTTATGCACATAATAATAAATTATAAAAAACTAAGGACAAAGAAAAAGCAGTCAGAGAAAAGGGACATAATACTTCCAAGAGAACAATAAAACCGACAGGTGACTTCTCAACATGAACAAATTGAATCCAAAAAATTTGGTATTAAATCTTCAGAGTGCTAAAAAGAAAAATCTGACAATTTAGAATTCTATACACTGTGAAATTATCCTTCTACAATGAGAGACGAATAAAGCCATTTTCAGGCAAACAATAATTGAATTTGTCAGTAAAGTAATCCTACTAAATGAAATACTAAAAGGAGTTCTTCAAGCAAAAGAAAAATAATCCCAGAAGGAAAATGAAGACCCAAAAAGAAAAGAGCAATAAAAAATTAAATAAATGGGTACATGTAAATAATCACTGACAGTAAAAAACAACAATGTTCGATGGGATTTGTGATACATGGATGGTGGGTAGATAGACTGATTGATTGATTGAATGATTGATTGACTTAAAATAAATGTCAAACATAGCACAAAAGTTGGGAAGGGATAAAGACAGTTAAAGAGTTCCACAGTCCTTGCATTATCCATGAAGTGGTAAAAGTACTAACTTATACTAGAATGTAACACATGTAAGGATATATGTTATAATACCTAGGGTAACTATGAAAATATATAGCTATCAAGCTGAGAGAAAAAAATAAATTATAATAAACAATCAAAATATATGCATGTATCTGAACAAAAAGCTCCTACAATACTGTAGGAACAAAGGAGGCAATCCAGCAGGAAACAAGAGGCTCAAAGAACTGAACAGGCACTACACAAAAGAAGATGCCCACTTGGTTAATAAACTTACAAATACGTGCTCAACTTCATTAGATACTAGTAAAATGCTAATTAAAATCATAATTATGAGATACCATTATTTATGCAAACAACAGCAAAAAGTAAAGAGACTGACAAAATCAAGTGTTGATGAAGATTTGAAGAAAATGGAAAGTAGAACCTGCATACACTGTGGAAGCATAAACTGGTAAAACTAATTTTCAAAACTATTTGGCAGTATTTTACTAAAGTTGAACATGCCTTATAGCCTAGCAATTTCACTCTTAGGTATATATGCAACGGAAGGTATAGATTTGAACCAGAAAGCATGTATCAGAATAGTCATAGCAACATTGTCTATAATAGCTAAAAATGGCACAAATCCTTGGCACTACACTGAATAAACTGTGCTATACTTACACCACAGAATACTATACAGTAATGAAAATGAATGAAGTATTGCTATACACAACCCCACACATGAACCTTCCAAACATAATCATAATCATAACTGAATAAAGCCATGCACACTGGAATATGTGTGGTATGATTCCATTATGTAATGTTTTTTAGAAGACAGGTGGACAGAGGCAAAGTGTGGCACATATACACCATGGAATACTATGAAGCCATAAAAAAGGATGAGTTCATGTCCTTTGTAGGGACATGGATGAAGCTGGAAACTATCATTCTGAGCAAACTATCGCAAGGACAGAAAACCAAATGCTGCATGTTCTCACTCATAGGTGGGAATTGAACAATGAGAACACTTGGACACAGGGTGGGGAACATCACACACCAGGGCCTGTCATGGGGTAGGGGGAGAGGGGAGATATAGCATTAGGAGATATACCTAATGTAAATGATGAGTTAACAGGTGCAGCACACCAACATGGCGCATGTATACAAACCTGTATGTTGTGCACATGTACCCTAGAACTCAAAGTATAATAATAATAATAAAAAGACAGGCAAAACTATTGTGTTAGAGGCTGTAATAGGAGTTACGTTTGAGGAAGAGGAGGCGGTCTGTGTTTAGGAGAGGGTATGATGACAACTTCTGGGATACTGGTAGCTGGAAGGTAGTGGTGGCCATACTGACTATGTTCAGTTTATGATACTGTATACATGATTTGTCCATTTTATGTATATTACCTTAAACAACAAAAATAAATGAAAATTAAAATTTTGTAAACATATTTACCAAGATCTTTGAAAAGATTCATTTCCTTTTACCCAGTAATTTCACTTTTAGTAATTTATCCTAAGGAAATAATGGTAATGAAATATATTCCATGTTATGAATTTCCTGTGTTTTACATAGCTCTTCCTCTATTTTGTACACTAATTTTGTTTCCAATGATGTTTCTATTATAATGCTGTGGTAAAGATCTTGGATTAACTAGTCATTTTTTTCTTAACTTAAAATGATCTTCATAAAACAAATTACCATTAAAATGTTTATAAAGCATTTATGATATAATAGTCATTACATAAAATAGATAAAAGCAGAGAATTAAATTACAGAGTGAATATGATCACAACTATGTATTTCTTAAAAAGTTAAAGAAAAAGGATTGCAAGGAAATATATCAAAGTGCCATTAGTGGTTATGATTGTCTTTGTTCAGTGAAATTATAGGTATTTTTTTCTCTGTTTTTTACATATTACCTATTTTATAGTAAATACATATATATTATTTTATAATGGTAAAAATGTAAAATCCCATATCATTAAAATGGAAAACTGTTATTTGTAAAGGAACCCATTCAAATTCCTGCCCAGGCAATGCCTCTTCTTCTCCAGGGGCACTGACTTTGAGCTAGACTTACAGCACTCACTACTGTGCCTCATACATCAAAGCACACACATGTCGCTTTGATTTTCATGTTTTAGAACTCAGCTAAATACAGCGGGAGGGCCCATTGTAACCTCTAGTCCGTCCTCTCTCCAATTCTCCCCACTAGCGAAATGCATCCAAGCCAATTTCAGGGCCTATGTTTCATGGCAAGTAATTTTAAAGCAGGGCAGTGTTTGAACATTTACACACAAACAACTCATTAGGTGGTAGAATTTGTTGGAAAGAAAACAGTATGTCATCCGAACCATAAAATGACTACTGAGCCCAGTTCTTTCCAACGCTTCTATTAGTTCCTGGCATAAGCCAAGATGCTTCAGACACAAATTCATTTTCCTCACCCTGTAAGTACTGGCTAGCACACTACTATTGCAGAACGTAGCTTTGGGGGAACTTTTAAACTTTTATGCATTTCAAAACTTTTATCTTAATTAAAGCTTGGAGGTAGAGAGTACCATGTACATAACCACAGAAAACATTCATTTGTTATTGGCAGGAAACCTGAGAAACACCATTTCAGAACCTTTTTTTTTTTTTTCAAAGAATTTCCATGGAAAACGCAGAATTATCTCTTCCAACCATATATGTGTTTGTTTCCTCATGAGTCACTTAATTCATTCATTCCACAAACAATTTTTCTCTAACAGTGTTGTGTAAAACACTGCCAGGTACTGCATATAAAGAAAAAAAGAAATTTCCCCTGTACTCAATGAGCTCAGAGTCTGGGGCAGATAACAGGTAAGTCAGCATATTCTCAAGTCAGTGGGGTCAGGGATATGACAGAGATCAACAGAGTTCAAGGAACTCCCAGGAGGGGTGCTGGATTAGTTTTCCATGGCTGTGTAACAAATTACCACAAACTTGCAGCTTAAGACAACATACACTTACTAGCTCATCGTTTCCATGGGTCAGCAGTCCAAGCAGAGCTCCCATAGGGCCTCTGCTCCAAGTCAAACAAGGCTTCTTCTATGCATTAGCCTGGCTGTATTCTTTTCTGGAGCTCGGGTCCTCTTCCATGCTCATATGGATGTTAGCAGGCTCCACTTCCTTGTGGTTATAGGGCCTCTGCTTCAGGTCACACAAGGCTGCTTCTCTGTATTAGCCTGGCTGTATTCTTTTCTGGAGCAAGGGTCCTCTTCCAAACTCATATGGATGTTAGCAGACTTCACTTCCTTGTGGTTGCCCTTTTCTTGTTGACTGACAATCTAGAACCATTCTTAGCTCATAGAGGCCCTCATAGATCCCTGCCATGTGGCCCTACCCAGACCTTCTCAAAATATGGCAGCTCACTTCTTAAAGCTAGTAGGAGAATCTTTCTGATTCTAGACCCTCTTTTAAGGGCTCACCTGATCAAGTAAGGCCCACCTAGGATAATCTCCCTTTTGATTAATTCAAAGTCAACTTAATTGCATCTGTGAAATTTCTTCATCTTTTCCATGTAATGTAACCTAGCCATATGGGTAATATCCCATCACATTCACCCACCCCACACTTGAAGAGAGGGGATAATATGATAATACGAAGTGTGAGGCATATAAACCAGAGGGCAGAAATCTTGGGGGCTATATTAGAAATCTGCTTACTACAGGCCAGGCACAGTGGCTCACACACTTTGAGAGGCCGAGGTGGGCAGGTCACGAGGTCAGGAGATCGAGACCATCCTGGCCAACACAGTGAAACCCAGTCTCTACTAAAAATATAAAAAATTAGCCAGGTGTTGCGGCAGGTGCCTGTAATCCCAGCTACTCGGGAGGCTGAGGCAGGAGAATGGCATGAACCCAGGAGGCAGAGCTTGCAGTGTGCTGAGACTGCGCCACTGCACTCCAGCCCGGGTGACAGAGCGAGACTCTGTCTCAAAAAAAAAAAAAAGAAAAGAAATCTGCTTACTACAGGCATCTACCCCAAAATGGAACTTTCAATGGCTTCAAAGATGACACCAGAATGAGTATTAAAGATAAGTAGAAAGGGCTGTGGAGGGGAAAACTGTTCTAACTAAAGTTATCAGTAAGTGCGAAGTCCCCAAATGAGAAATAATGGTAAGTTTAAGGAAATGGTAAGTTGTTTGCACTTCTGACTTTAGTGGTGATAGATGAAGTGTCACTCCACAGACAGAAGAGCTTCACTGAGAGATAGAATAAGTTCATCTTTGGATAAATTGAGTTTGTCTGCAGAGGCCCCATGGAGAAATGACCAGAGGGCTGTAGAAGGTATGAGCCTATACCTCAGATAGAGAAAGATTGGGACAAAAAGTACAGATTTGGAGCTATCAGTACAGAATCAGTAATCATGTCCTTGTAATGGATGAGATTAGCCAGTACATGCGTGTAGAGAGGAAGCCCAAAGACTAGGACCTCAGACTAGCACTATTCAAAAGGTGCACAGAGGAAGATAAGGCTCTGAGGAAGCTTGGAAAGGAGCAGCTAGTGGTGTAGAAAGGAAGTATGCTACCCCAGAAGCCAAGAGGTGAAGGGGGCCTCAAGGAGGTAGACCCCGTCAAAAGCTGCCCAAATGTTAAGATAAAGACCAAAAGGCAGTCTATTTATCAACCATAAGATCCTTGGTTATTTTGGGGATGGCTGCTTACATTGAAAGCAAGGGGGAAAACAGATTTCAGTGGGCTGAAGAATGGCTAAGCCGTGGGAAATGGTGCAAGTATAGATGGTTCTTTCAAGCAGCCCCATAAGAAGGAAAGGAGTGAGGTAGGGCAATGCACTGTAGGATTTGGTTAAGATAACAGAGGTGAGCATAACTTCAGAGGATGCCATAATTCTATCATGTGTGTTGAACTGCAGCAACATGTCATAGCTGGAACAGACTATACAAGCCATCTAGAGCATACTCATAGTACACGGCAGTTAAAATCTCTTTCTTTAGAAACTCTCATGGGTCTCATAGGCCAGATCTGGATCCTTCTTTGACATACTTTAATAACATCTGCGCTACCTTCCCTTCAGGGCATTCATGCTGGTAATTTTCCACTTATCAGCACTTATTGTGCTTTTATGACTATGTGATTGTGCTCATTTCCCTACTAGTTATGAACTCCATGAAGGTAGAGATCACATCTGGTTTGCTCACCATTTTATCCCTAAAGCCTAGCACAATGCCTGGCACATATTACCATTCAATAAATATGTGCTGACTACATAATTTGAATCCCTTTATAGGTAAAGAAATCGAAGCTCTGAGGTTACCTGTCATTGGTCACACTGCTATCAGAGGCAGGTTGCAGTAAAGTGTACATGTTCACCTCCACTCTTTTTGAAAGAATGATCACTTCCTACTCACAGTACCATTAAATTTCCTCTGAATAAGCATCAAATACATATAAACACAATCCTCCAGAAGTAGTAGCTCAAGGCTGTTAATACCTAACCACCAGCATGCTCTGATTCCACAATCCCTCTTTTTAAAATTACCATCTATTGAGTACTCACTCTGTGTTAAGCACAAAAAAGCTAAGGGCTTCATGTCCATTTTCTCATTTGATTTTAATAACAATTGCCCACATTGGTTGATATTATTCCTATTCTACAAAGAGTATAACTAAGGCTTAGAAAAGTTAAGTAACTTGCCAAAGCATTAAATGTCAGGGCCAAGATATAAATGCAGGTCTGTCAGATCCCAGAACCCATGACCTTATCCCCTGCGCTCTGCTACTTCACCAACTATGCTCTTCCCAAAATTGTCAACAACTCCATAATTCTATTCCTATCCAAACACACACTTCCATTGGGAAAATACATTCAGTGTTCAGGGAAACTGATGAACCCTTTCAAGGCACTATTAGTTGCTATCAGATAAAAGTATAAAAAGAAAAAGCTATCAGTAAAGCAAATCATAGCATTTAAATGAGTTTAGTGTTAACTCATTTTAGTAGTATAGACTCCAGGGTCAAGAATATTTTATAAATATATTTTTATATATAAAAATATATATACATATACGTACATATATACTATAAGCAGATTGTTAGTAGTACTCTTGGTAATAACAAAGGAATATAAGTAGAAGATTTGGCTTCTCTAGATTAATAATTTTAAGTCTTACCTGTTATATACTTCCTTCTCTTTCCAAAAGAGAAGCTACATTTATTCTACTCGTTCTTCATCTTTTCTAAGCAAACTTGTAGCAATTTTGAATATCTTGTATGGTGAGAAACAGAAGAAAACTGTCTAGACACAAATCTTTATCTTTGACATTAATATGAAAGTCAAACATCTTGACTTCATGGATTAAACTGTCTGTGACTAAGAAAATGTAACTGAGACTTTGGCAGAAGCATTGTTCAAAGAGTTAGGAAATAAGGTTTCTGGTTCCTCCCCTATAACCACCAGTCAGCAGCTTGATGAAGTTAGCAAGATCATTTAACCTCTACAAATCTAGTTCTATATCTGTCCAGTAAAGCTGTGAACATGAGCTCCCTCCTCCTTTGGCTTCTGTAACTATAATGCAAAAGTGGCTAAAGCATACATTGTTACCAGATAGGAGGGATCTTGTTAATTCCACTTGAAAGAAAATCCCCCTGATCTATCTCCAGCTCCAACATTATATTTCTAGATACCAACTAGACACCTCCACCTAGAATTGTTTCAGATTCTGCAACTCAACATGTTTAAAACTGAACTTATCATCCTTCCATCAGAAAGAGAAAAAAATAAAACTATACTGCATCTTGTATTCCCTTTCTAGTAAAGACATTTTTGTCAATCCAGCCTATCAAGCTAGAAATCTAAGAATACTTTTGACAGCTACTGTTTCCTCAACCACTCTCACTTCATTGGTCGCCACATACTGTTTATCCCACACTCCAGTGGTGCCTCTAATTCAGTATGTCTTCTGCAATTCCACATCCACTTCCTTAGTGCAGCCATCATCATCTGAAACCTAAACAATTACAATGACCTTCTTGCCTCTAATGTCCCCAACTGTGAATCATTCTCCAAGATGGAGTTATCAAAAAAAAAAAAAAGCTTATTGGACCATTCCCAGGTTATCAACTTTTGTTGACTCTAAATTACCAATCAGACCTTTTCATATATGTTGGCCATTTTTATGTCTTCTTTGGAGAAATACCTATTCAGGTCCTTTGCCCATTGTTTAATCATGTTACTTGTTTTTCTGCTATTGAGTTTTTAAAATCCTTTACAAATTTTGGATATTAACCCCTTATCAAATATGTGGTTTGTAAATATCTTTTCATAATCTAAGGTGGGGCATGGGAGAAATGGGGAGATGTAGGTCAAATGATACAAAGTAGCAGATACATAAGATAATACATAAGATAAGTCAGTATCTAATGTACAGCATGAGCACTAGAGTTAAACTGTATTGCATTAGGGAAGTTTGTTAACTAAGTAGATTTTAGCTGTTCTTGTCACAAAAAAAGTAACTATGTGAGATGATAGATACATTAATCTGCTTCACTGTAGTAAACATTTTACTATCTATATGTATTCCATCACACCATATTGTAAACCTCAAATATACAAAATAAAATGTATTTTAAAAATAAGTTATTTACAGCATAAAGGCAAATTCCTTAGCTTGGAATTCAGACAACTAACAATGATGACCCAACAATCAAGAGCCCAGGTTCTTTCAGATTTCTACTTTACTATTCTTTGTGTATCCTCTCATGGCTTAATTTCTCTCATTCTCACAATATGGCACATGTACATCTAGATATGCAAAACAACAACATCTAGCAGGTCAAGAGGGACTATTTTTAGATGGGCTTCTTAAATTGAAGAAACTCCCAGAAGTCAACCTTGTTTCATGTCTCATTGGCCATGCCTATGAACAGGTCAAGCTCTTATAAGGACCAATATCTAGATGGGCTTAAACCAATCAGGAATTTTCCTTGGGAGGGGTTTGGGACTACTTCTTCAGTGACTCCTTGTGGTATAATAAAAAATATATATTTGGTCTTGTCTTATTTCCTGGCACAGAACTCCTAAAACCCTTGAAATTTCCTGAGTGATAAAAGTGTCTTGTCACTTATAATGAGCCCCTTTTGACCACATGTGAGTTCATGCTAATGAGGTGACCCTTGGTGGGGACTCCTAGACAACGGCAGTCTGGGAGCTGGTCACCAGAAAACCAATCACGTGATTAGAGGATAAGAACTATCAGCCCTACCCACCAACCTTTGGGAGAGAACAGGGGCTGGAAATTGAGTTCAATCACCAATGGCCAATGACTTAATCAATCTTGCTGATATAATAAATCTTCAATAAAATATCTGAAATAATGAGACTAAGGGAGCTTTTGAATCAGTGAACACATCAAGGTGCTGGGAGGATGGTGCACCTAGAAAGGGCATGGAAGCTCTATGCCCCTCCCTACATACCTTACCCTATGCATCTCTTCCATTTGGCTGTAGCTTGAGTTGCATCATTTATAAGAAACCGATAATCATAAGTAAACCACTGTCCTGTGTTCTGTGAGTTGTTCTAGCCAATTATTAAACCCAAGAAGGAGATTGTGAGAACTCCCAAATTTGTAGTCAGATGAGAAGAAGGGTGGGTGGCCTTGGTACTCCATTTATGACTAGTGTCTAAAGCAGTGACAGTCTTACGGGACTGGAACCTTAACCTGTGGGATCTGCACTAACTCTAGGTAGTTAGTGTCAGAGCTGAGTTGAATTGTTAGACACCCAGTTGGTGTCTGGAGAATTGGTTGGGGTCAGAAAACACCACACATCCTTGAACACAATTGAGGTTCTACTATGGGGGAAAGAAGGTGAATATTTTTGGAGCAGGCACACAACAGTATCTGCTATATTACCAAAAGTTTGGTCCTCCAGGTCTCCACTGCTCAGCAACTAAGAAAGTATAAACTGTCACCACATTTTTTAATGACAATACCAAGGAGAGGGTAAAAAATTTGCATATTATAATTTTTTCATCATCGAGGGACTAAAAATCTCTATTACTCCCTATCCATCTGAAGGCTGAACCTTGACCAAAAGAAAACAGTTTAACACTACACCTAAAACCACTGGTTATTGCCACCTGGGGGATTTCCTATTAAACGTGATACTACGTTTTGACCATCTGCAAGGGTTTTTCTTATATTGCATTGTGAACATATATTCATTAAAACGTTGAGATGCCTTTATGAGTTTATACAAAGCTTTGCTGTTTTAGTAATTAGATAATTTAAATGAATTAAACACTTTTAAAAAATCTAGTCATAGTTCCTGGAAAAACCTGAGAGATGCCATTTTCATAACAAGAAAATCCCATCTCTTACTTGGTCATTCAGCCCCATCACCTTGCTCTGCTTGAGATTCACTTAACCAAATCTTCTTTATAAATTCCTTGTCCCCATGTCATTGGCTTGATGTCTATGACACACTTGACCCTGTTCTTTTTAGTGCGCTCAGTAGCTCAAATTCACCAAGCATTTGCCCTGAGCTGTAAGTGCCTTATTGTGAACCTACCTCATTTAATCCTCACAACAACCCCACAAAATAGATGCTATTTTTGTTCCTACTTTACAGATGAAAAAAACTGAAGTTTAAAGGGTAACTTGCCCAAGATCACAAGGTTGTGCTATTTTAAAACCAAAAATAAAAAAGATGGAATTAGGATTTACAATTAGGGGCATGTGACATATGACTCTACTCAGTATGTTGCCCCATAATGGCATGCTGTCTGAATACCAATTCCTTTCTGTCTTTACAGTGCTGATTCTGGGGATCAACTTATCCACAATATAAGATAAGCAGATTATGCAAATATTTTTGAGTTTGTAGTTAGGTCTGAGAGGTATGATTCAGCTTGCAAAGTATCTGAATCCATGTGATGTTGAATGTGATGGAATAAAGCTGTGCTGTACTTTAGAATGTATGGGAATTGTGTAAGTAAACTATTTATAAAAACTTGGAGCCAAAAGGAAATGTAAGGACAATCTGTAGCTTCTGTCTCAAAAGTAGCAAATACAGGAGTGATACGCGTATACCCTTAAAGATGATTATTCAGTTTTTGTTTAAATTATAATCAGTGGTTGAGAGCACCCTCCAGCTCTATGAACACATGTTCTACCTACTAAACAAGGGCATGACAAGAACAGTGTCTATCTACTGTTAGACAGCACTAGTTGTTCCTTTATAATTTCTCCCCTTCAACCTGGAGTCTGTAGACCACAACTGAACCAGGGAAATCCCAGAGCAAGCTCTCCCTTCATGATCTTCAGTTCCAATGATCTCATTCCCATTCCAAACAACCACAGGTGGAACCAGGTCTTTAATTTATACCTTCATTGACTTCACAAATCTCAAGCACTTAGAAACAACAACTGCAATCATACACTTGCTCTTAAAGTATCTTTGCACAGGGGGAATGACCCCCCAGCTCCCTGGCCCCACTCCCATAATCATGTTTAATAATCAATCATTTCAACTTTAGTTAAGCTCTGTCCCATTTCCCACATGAACTATTCCTAAGCATCTTTTGTAGCCTTAGGCTTCCACATACCCTTTGCCTCCCTCACTCTCTGGAAAAGGAATATGCTGCCTCAGCTTCTCACTCTCTCTACCTTAAAATAACTCTATAACTTCACCTACCCTTCCTTCCCTCTTCAAAGGAAGAAGTGCCTTTCTCCATCCTATTTCAACCATTTATTTATATCTTTAGTCCCACTTCCTCCAATCACCTTCAGAACCTCGTTTTTTCTTTTTTTCTCTTTTTTTCCTTGAGACGGAGTTTCACCCTTGTCACCAAGGCTAGAGTGCAGTGGCACAATCTCGGCTCACTGCAACCTCCACCTCCTGGATTCAAGTGATTATCCTGCCTCAGCCCCCCGAATAGTTGGGATTACAGGCGTGCACCACCATGCCCAGATAATTTTGTATTTTTATTAGAGATGGGGTTTCTCACAAAGTTAGAAGATCGAGACCATTTTGGCTAACACGATGAAAACTCATTTCTACTAAAAATACAAAAAAATTAGCTCGGCGTGGTGGCAGGTACCTGTAGTCCCAGCTACTCGGGAGGCTGAGGCAGGAGAATGGCGTGAACCCGGGAGGCAGAGCTTGCAGTGAGCCAAGATCGCACCACTGCACTCCAGCCTGGGCAACAGAGCAAGACCCCATCTCAAAAAAAAAAAAAAAAAAAGAGAGAGATGAGGTCTCACCATGTCTGGTCTCCAACTCTCGACCTCAGGTGATCTGCCCACCTCGGCCTCCCAAGGCGCTGAGATTACAGGTGTAAGCCACCACACCCAGCCCAGAACCTGGTTTCTTCAGCCATCTCCTTTCTGAGATCGTCTCATTCTCTCCCCTATTTTCCTTTTGCTTAAAATACACATCTACCATCCTAAAACAAATCCTAAAACAAATCTAAACAGAAACCTCTTTATTCTGTAATCCCCTTGAGAACTTATCTAGCTAGTCTCCTTCGCTCCAGAATCTGAAAGATAAGCATACCTCAAGGTTCTGTGCTCTTCTATCCACAATGTACACCCTGTGGAATGCATCAACTCATAGAACTCCAACTTTCATCTATGCAGGTAACTGCCCAGCCCATGGATCTTGCCCAGACTGTTCTTCCAAGAGCTGTTCCTAAATTCCCCCACCACTAGTACTTCTCCACGTGGATACTTCATCAGCACACTGAACTCTATAACTCCAAGGCCAAATTTATGACAGCCACCTAAGCTTTCTCATTTACCCAAATTTGGAACCCTGGAGTCATAGCATCAGAAACTTTGGAACTAACCCAAGCTGTTCATTTTTCAGGTTAAAAAAAGTGAAGACCAGAAAGTTTGAATGTTTGAATTCTCCTCCTTTACTTCCTCTGCTGAGAAAGTTTCCAGCAATTCTAGCTATAAACTACTTCCTTTTCATTATTTTTGCTCTGGGCCTTAGCTCTGACCAACATCATATCTCTATTTAGCTATAGCAATAGTTTCATAACATGTCTTTCACCTACAGTGTATGTCACTCATCCCTTCCTACCCTAAAACATCACTAACTTTATTCAATACCTTTGACATATGTGAGTGTGTATATATTTGGGACTGTGCCAAGGTCTCTGAGCTTAGACATAAGGAGAGACTCTGCCTGCATGTGTGATCCTTTAAAAAGACACTTAAAGCAGACTGTAATGGGTGGGGGGGAAGGCTGAAGAAGCCCCTTGCAAGAGGGACATAGTGACAGGTGAGCTAAATTTTCAAGGACAGATAGGAATTAGCTAGATGACAAAGAGGGGAATAGAAGTCAGGAAAGATCATGTAGTAGACTCAAAGCCATAGAGCAAATGGTACATCTGTGTGTCATGAAACTCTGAGGGTTTCAGTTTGGCTGGACAAAGACCCACAACAGTGGCAGGACAGCAACAGAGACCTGGTGAAACTGGGTGGTATACAATATCAAGAACACAAAGGAATAGTATAGACTGAAAGACTTTCAGCAGGATATAAGACAACATCAAATTAGCAAATTAGAAAGATCATTTAGTCATAAATGAGATCAATTAGGAGCCGAGGTTGAAAACATGGAGCCCATTAGTCGACAGGCTTGAGTAAGAGACTGAAGATACAAAGGAGAGGAGAAAAGAAAGCATGCAATTTATACCAATTTCATGTTGAGGTTTTGCTAGGTCATTGAGAATAACAAAATGAGGTAAAGAAGTTAAGAATGTTGAGAAGAGAATGTGTCAGTAAACCACAGTTCCCAGGCTGAGTCAGGCCCACCACCTGTGTTTTCATAGACAAAAATAGGAAATGGCTTTTGCATTTTTAAAAGGTACAAAACTTCAAATGAAGATTTCACAATGCACAAAAGTTATATGAAAATCAAATGTCAGCATCCATCAGTAAAGTTTTACTGGAGCACAGCCACACCCATTTGTTTACATACTCTCTATGGTTGTTTTAGCACTACAGTGGTACAGCTTAGCTGCAATAGAGATTGTATGGCCTGCTAAGCTTAAAATATTTGCTGTTTGGTCCTTTTTAGAAAATGTAAACAAAAAGGTAGCTGAGACAAGTCTCAACCAATTTAGAAAGTTAATTTTGTCAAGGTTAAGGATGTGCCCATGACACAGCCTTAGGAAGTCCTGACGAGGTGTGCCCAAGGTGCTCGGGGTATAGCTTGCTATTACACATTTTACAGAGACATGAGATATCAATAAATATCTGTAAGATGTACATTGGTTTGGTCCAGTAAGTTGGGATAACTTGAGGCAGGGCCTTCCAGGTCATAAGTAGGTAGAGAGACAAAAGGTTGCATTCTTTTGAGTTCTTGATTAGCCTCCACAGAATACACACTTTAGTCTGACTCAGTGAATCTGCGTTTTTACCTAAACAATAGGGCAGAGGAAGCAATCAGATATGCATTTATCTCAGGTGAGCCTCAGAGGAATGACTTTGAGTTCTGTCTGTCCTTTGCCCACAAGGAATTTCCTTGGGGACAAATTGTCAGGGAGGTATGTAGCTTCTTATCTCTGTAGCTATCTTATTTAGAAATAAAATGGAAGGCAGATTTGCCTGCCATAGTTCCCAGTTTGACTTTTACCTTGGCTTAGTGATTTTGGGGTCCCAAGATTTATTCGCCTTTCACAAAAAATTTGCCAACCATGGTTTAGATGATAAGCCATGAGACCTTCACTGCTTAATACTATGGAGAAAGAAAGAAAAAGGTATGGGACAGAGATCCCTATGAGGTCTGAGAATAAGTATGGTGAGAATAAGAAAGGCAAAAGAGCCAAAAAGATATCAGCCCTGGGAGAGAAAGACATGTGGCAGTTCTAAATGATGGACTCTCCGAATTACATGAGAAGCCTAGCCACCTGCTTTTCTTCTAATTTTTAAGACCATGAATAGATAAACATGTATCACCCTCCACTATCAAATGCAACTTGCTGCCTAGCTCAGAAGATCAAATTACAATGCTTTCACTTACATGTCTATTTCCAAGTTAGTTCTTTTGTTGAAAATGACATTAACATCAATAGCCCTGAACCACTATAAATGTTTAAATTTAAAATAAATTTAAAATCTTTCAATTCATCACTTTTCTATGCTGTCTCCCAAAATAAAGTGAAGGGATAAAATCTTTGTTGAACAACAAAATAAGGCCAGGCACAGTGACTCACACCTGTAATCCCAGGACTTTTGGAGGCTGAGGTGGGAGGATGGCTTGAACCCAGGAGTTCAAGACCAGCCTTGGCAACACAGTAAGACCCCGTCTCTACAAAACATTAATATGTAATAATAACAGAATAATTCTTCAGAACAAAAAGAAGTTTAAAAAAAAACCCAGCTCTTGAATTTGCTAATGTTTTTCCTGTGGCTTCATATAGTCTCTCTTTACGCTATCTTCCTAACCCTTATTCCTACAAAGAAGAAATAGGTCTTCTTGGTAATCCCCTGCATTGGGAGCCCCTTATTGATAGAAAATATAGGTAGTCTCTTTCATCCGATTCCACAGCAACTAGTAGGAAGAACTGCCTGCAGTAGATACATTCTGTTCCGGGACTGATTACAGCCAGTGGAACACAGAGAAAAACACCCCTTCACCTCAGTGCTTTCTGGATTACAGCAGAAAAACAATGCACATTTTCCAAGATTGAAGTGATCATAACCACAAGGCAATTTGGCAGCTAAATGAGGTATTTCTCATGCCCCAGCTTTGCATAAAAATCAGCATGGCACTCAGGCACAAAGATCAAGGACACATTGCCTCCTCTTACTCTATGGGCTGAGAAAGGGAGGGGAAAGCCACTTGAAGTGTCATCAGTAGAAGACACAGCCAGGGAATTAGAGTAATCAGCAGAAAATTGAGCTACTGATCTTAACTATAAAGAACGTGAAAACTATCTATCTATCTATCTATCTATCTATCTATCTATCTGTCTGTCTGTCTATCTATCTATCTATCTATCTATCTATCTATGGAGCTTTACCATCTATCTATCTATCTATCTATCTATCTATCTATCTATCTATCTATCTATTATCTATCTATCTATCTATCTATCTATCTATCTATCTATCTATCTATGGAGCTTTACCATTGGTGTTTAAAAGACTCATACTTACATATTTCCACCAAAATCAGAAAAGCAGCAGCAAGTACTGCCTGCTTAGGAATCCAAATAAGAAACTTTATAGGCTTGAACTAAGCCATTATTGCCTATACTGCATTTCCAAGACACAAATGTATAAAATAATGATCCATTTTACAAAAATGGGGGAGGAAAAAGCATTTCCAAAAATAGGAGAGATTCGACCTAACTACCTGCAAAGAAGTCATAAGCAAAATAGGTCTCTTCACTCTGTCACATCCTGGACCTCCATGCACCTTTGACCATGACCTGCCATCTCTTTGCTCATTAAGTGCCTTGTTCACCATGGAGCAAGCCCTGCCCAAGTCAAAGGCGGGGTGTTCTTTTAGCTCCACAAGCACTGAATTGCACCATTAGTGTTCAGATGCTGATACCAGGTCAGAGGTTCCCCGAGCCCGTCTGAAACTGAAGAGACCTCACAGATCCTTTCATCAGGGATTCTGGTGGAATCACCAACAGATTAAAAATACCTTGACATTATGGAACTTAAAGGTAGATCTGAAATCAAGAGAATCACAGCTACGTGGAAACATTTAACCCGTCCATGGTGATTCTCTTTGCCATGTCTTTCTCGCACTGATCTTGGGACCTTGAGATATTTTTGGTTTTAAATGTCTTTTTTTTCCATATCAAAAAAGACTGTAAATGCCAAGAGAAAGAATTTACAAGTTTTCAGTTGCCATAGCCTATATTTGAAAAAGTATAAGAGTTTGCATGAAAGCTGAAGCAACTTAGAAATGGCAATTAAGACAGTCTCATCTATGTGATTGTTTTAATACGTGTTTCTAAAAGTCAGCATTTTAAAATCCCAATTTAAAAGGGGCCTGTGCAAATATATAGAAGATTTGTTTCCCATCTTGTCTTTTTGAACTTGACATTCTTTACCTGGTCCTACTGTTATCCAGGGTGTGCCATTTCAATGTTTCCCTTCATAGTGTGCAGACCTGCCATGCATGAAAGGGTCACATAGGCATGGTACTGCCATCCAGTCCAACTGGCAGTAATGCCTTTCTCATGGGTATAGCAGAAAACAAAATCCCCCAACCAAAGACTCTAAAACAGCTGTCCCCAACCTTTTTGGCCCCAAAGACCAGTTTCATGGAAGACATTTTTTCCACAGCCAGGGCATTGCAGGGGTTGGCGGATGGTTTCGGGATGAAACTGTTCCACCTCAGATCATCAGGCATTAGTTAGATTCTCATAAGAAGCGCGCAACCTGGATCCCTCACATGCACAGTTCACAATAGGGTTTGCACTTCTATGAGAACCTAATGCCACAGCTGATCTGATGGAGATGAGGTGGTAATGCGCGCTCGCCTGCCCACCGCTCACCTCCTGCTGTGCAGTCCGGTTCCTAACAGGGAACAGACTGGTACCAATCTGCAGCCCAGGGGTTGGGGACCCCTGCTGTAGAGGACCCCATACTATCTGCACTTGACTCAAGGAAACAGCATCAAGAAAAACAGCCGGGTTACACTAGCAAATAAAGAAGAATCTCCTGAGTCTGAAAGCCACACAACCAGTCTGGATCATGGAAAAGTACTAGACTTGGGAGTTGTCGGAGGACCTGGTTCAAATTGCTTTAATAAAACATAGCCTCTGTGAGAATCTATATTGCAGGACTCTTTATAAAAGCTGAGCTGGTCATATTATTATCGTAACTGTAATGATGGGTAATTGTTTCCTTTACAATAGCCATCCAGTCCCTTTATATCCACCCACACCCTTCAGACTGTTCATTTGTGACTCCTTTTTTTTCTCAGAAGTTTCTAAGTGATAATGTTTAGCTAGATTTTACATAAATACACTTCCTTGGAGCAAATGGAAAGAGGAGAGGAAGGCACATTGAGTATGATTTGACCCACACCCCATACCCACCAGGGGTGGCTCAGCCTGGTACTCCAGGCTGGTGTGGAGTTTACCTCATCAAGTCACAGAGTGGCAATTCCCCTGGGCCTCCTCCCTCAAGTAGGAGAGGTTTGGGAGTAATTTCTGCATCCTGGGGTCTTTTCTGTAATGTGCATGATCAATCTTTTGTGATAATCTAAGTAAGCACAGACCTCCAATAAATCATTGAGCCACAGGAATTAGAAAAGAAAGGACCTAAACTTGAGTAGAGATGAGGAAGCAGAATGAACGAAAAAGGGCTGAGAAAGAAGAGGAACCCCACATTGATCTCAAGGTGCATAAAAATAAAAAGTAGATGTAATGCCTTATTTTATTTCACAAACATGAAATGAGGGCCATGATGTGCGCCAGGCCTCAGGATGAACAAAACAGACAAGGGGCCTGGCCTCATGAGCTGATATTTAATGGGGAGGATAAGTAATAAACAAGAAAACAAATAAATGCATGTTAATTGCAGGTTGTGATATGTGCCTGCAAGTAACTAAAGAAGGTTGTATAACTGAGTGCTGGCATGCTGGTGACGCTGTAAAGAAATGGTGGGGACAAAATACTGACCAGAGGGTAGAGGAAAAATGGGTGCAAGAAAGGAGAGATGGCACCTATCGACAACTCTGCAGGGTCTGCCATTGAAAAAGAACAGATGGAGGTGTTTTCACAATGTGAATGTATTTAATGTTACTGAAGTACACACTTAAAAATGGTTAAGATGGTAAATTGTGTATCTCTTTTCCAGTCCTAATTTTAAAAAGACAACCATAGAGGTAGATAATGTATGAGAAAGCCCTGAGGTTCACTTATGTCCAGAACCAGCTTTTTTCACTGTTAGGTCAGGTCAGATTCAAGTGACTAAGTACTCCAAAAATGTCATGGTTTTGTCCTTTCTCAGCATAAAGGGGGGTAAAAAAAAGCCTTCATCATGAGTGGCAGAGGAAAGGGTCTAATCTGATTATATGATTCATTCGTGGATTCAAAATAGCTTTGGTCTGGTAGACCAACAGGCCTACCAGTAAAGGGCAAAGGCATTATTTATCTTTCAAGGGACAGTAGCTTTCAGTGGCCATGAATGAATGAGAAACACTGCCGGATTATTCATTCTGAGGTGCAATTCTCATTTTTCAAGTTGGCTGTACCAGTCATCGTGTTTTGACTAACCAAAAGGAGATGTCTTTATCATCCTAAAAACCGTCTCTTTGGTATTTCTGGTGTTTTCTACGAAAAGAACTTATGAAGTTACTCTTTTCTGTGGGGGTCTTCAAAAGGGTCTATTAGCTAGTTCTAAATCGAAGCCAAGACAAGAGTATGGGTGTGAGCATGTGTTTCTGTTTCTATATGAAGCATGTGTTCTCATTCCAGCCAGTTTGGGGACCAGCCAGTTTGGTCCAGCCAGTTTGAGGAGCTAGAATGCAGTTTAGAGCCATAAGCTATCCAGAACCCTATCGCATGTGACAACTGAACCTTAGATCTGCCATTTACTATGTTACTTGACCTTTCTAGCCTGTTTGTTCCTGTGTAAAATAGAGATGGTAACAATATATCCTTCAATGTAGTGAAGAAGAAATAAGATATAGAACATGCAAAATGCCTAAATAGTGATCAAAATAGTAAGCCACTGAGTGAATCATTGCTGCTATTCCTAATACTGATAAATTACTAATACCATTAGCAAATATATACTAATACTATTAGCAAAATATAAACTGAATATACCCTTTCATAGGTCAATTCTATTTATAGGAATTTATTCTACCTCTAAGTATACTCACATGTGTGCAAGACATATGCACACAGATGTGGATTATTACATTGTCTACAACAGAAAAAGACTAGACAAAAACTAAGCTTCAAGGACTCAATAAAGGAGCTGGTTAAACCAATTCAAGAGCTTCCATGATATGGAATATTATAGAGTCACTAAAAAGGACATAACTCCATTACACAAACCAGTATAGAACTCTAAGATATGTATTTGTAACTATTTTTAGGCAAGATGTAAAAATAATATCATGCTACTACTTCTATAAGAAAAAAAAAATAGGCTTATATACCCAAATCTCTGGAAGGAAATATAAATATCTGATAATGGTAATTGCCTCCAGAAAAGAGAACTCAGACACTGGAAGAAAGCGAGACAAAGGAGATTTGTTTTTTATTACCACCATATGCCATTGTATATATTACCTATCCAAAACATAAGACAGAAATGATGAAATGTTAAGCAAATTTTTAAAATAAAACAATACTTTACACAGCAAGCTTTAAGCTATATTGTAAATGTGAGAAACTGAGTATTTTTAGAATATAGTCACAAAGATGATGACCTAGGAAAGTTCTGAGATCCAAAAGTGGGTAGCTGCATGGGCCCTGGATGAATGGTACAGGAGGAAGTTTCTGATATTTGGCCCCAAGGATGGAGGGCTAAGAGAAGGGGCAGGAGGCCTGCTATGCTACATTTTGCTTTCTCAGATGTCAGATCCTTGGAGGTTAGGAAGATCCAAAGGCCTGGATTTCCCACTTCCATTCTCCTGTCCATCCCTGCCCCTCCCCGACACTTCAAAATTCTCTTTTCTTTGCTGCTCCTCTCTTGCCACATAAATTCACCCATGTTAACAAATTTTATACTTTCTGACAATTCTCCTTGCTAAAATCTAAGTCTAAAGCCTGGAAACCCTGATCGTTCTTCCGATCAGTAAGTTATTTATTTAACAAATATCTATTGAACACCTACTATGTGCTAGGCATTATTCTTAGTGTCAGGAAAATAGAACTGAGTAAGACACTAAAAAACTACAATTTCTTGACCACTTCTCATGTGCCAGATGCTCTCTTGTAAGCAGTTTACAGCCCAGTTGGGGTTGGAAAGGCAAATTACTCAAATTACTAATAGTGTCTCATAGTACAGGCTCAAAGAGGCCTATTGCCAAAGAATTAGAGGAGAGATCAATGAGGGGACAGAGATTTCTTTCAGGTCTTATGAGATAGGAGTTAAAAGGAATCTCTGAAAAAGAGAGCAATAGCCTTGTTTTATATCCCATAATGGTCTAAGGGAAAATGCTATGAGTCCTGCTTAACCCTGTTAGATAGAAGTATCTTCTCCAAATTTCCCTTAGTTCTTGGCCACTTTGCTGTGGTGATTAGCAATGGGACCTGCAAAAGAAAGGTGGCCCATGGGCTGTGTTCAGAGATGCCAAAGAATTGTGGGACACAGGTCCTACCTAGAGAAAGAATTCCATGAGACATATCCACTTAGTATATGGTGGCAGCTACGCAAAGAGAAGAGAGCAGGACCTTCACCCAGAGAAGAAGGAGTGAAGGAGGAATAAGTGGGGATGAAAAAGTGGGCTTTGCAGCAGTGATAGGCCTGTGTGGCTCAGGCTCCACTGTAACTGCCTATGGGGCTGGAGAGGAGCCATATCAGGAGAAGGGGCACTAAGAGAAGTCTTAGATAGGGAACATAAGTGGAGAAGGACCTCGCTCAAATGTAGCACCTACCAAGTACTGGGTACTGTTACAGGTAGATGCTTTCCTGCATTTTCTCACTTATCTGAGAGTTAGAAGGACAGAGGGAACAAGTTCTACCTGTGAGGTGATCAATCCAGCCCTACTTGAGAACCAGGAAACAGCATTCATGACAGATAAGGTATCTTGTAAACTCTAGAGAGGCTAGATATTTGAAGGAAACAAAGCAGACAGAAGCTAAGAGAACACAGAGCTCAGGAGAAGGGCACCATTTTGTGTCCGCTGGCACTTTCAGAGCACATTATTTGCTGGCACTTGGTTTCAGAGCCCATTTTTGATGGAATAAGTCTATGGCTCTGTGGCAGCTGTGACTTCTTTGGATACGAAGCTATGCAACTTGAGAATTGAAAAAAGCAGTTAAAAGTATATTTGTACAATTACTCAAAGCTACATAAAAATAGAAGTGAAAACTCTCATTTTATCTAGAGCACCAAAGGGCCAGACCTTAGTCAAGGTTACCAATTTGGAATTTCTAATCACAAATTATATTATTTCATGACTTCTGCAATATAGGACTATGAGATCTAAATGCTGAATGAACCTGGAGAGTCTTCTAGATGAAACTAATTAATCTAGAGATTGACAGTATTCTACAGAATCAGTGGTTGCCCAGCCTATGTTTAAATGCTTTCAGCAACCAGGAACTTGTTGGCTCCTGAAGAAGCCCATTCTGTTTTCATTCACTCAAATTTTGTCTTCCATTGAAAGAAAATTTGTCACACCATAGCCTCTAACCATTAGTCCTAGTTTTAATCCTTGAAGCCTTACAAAACAAGTCTGATGTCTCTCCTAAGCTTATTGGCTCATACACTCAACAAATATCCATTGATACTGAGCACCTACTATGCAGTAGGCATTATTCCAGGTGTCAATAAAACAAAAATGAGTAATACACAAAAACACCCAGTCTAATGGAATACACAGATATCTAATCAGATAATACAATAAGTGCAATGCTAATGACACAAGGTATCATAGAAGCCCTGTGAAGCACAGGAATCCCTTTTATGGGTGGAGTTTGAGAAAGTCTTGCTGCAGTAGGTGATGTCAGCGCTGCGATGGGCAGGAGGGTGGAGCTGGGGAAAGGGAGTCAGAAAGGAGAAGGTGTCCAGGGAAGAAGGAACCTTGTGTTGCTGTCCCCAAGAGAGATAGTCCTGCCTGTGTTACTGAAGCATGGAAGGAGTTAGGGAAATAAAGGATTTATCTCAAGAAAATCACCAAAACTGCTCATATTAACTGTAATTTTCTCTGCATGGAAGGAGGTAGGGAAATAAAGGATTTATCTCAAGAAAATCACCAAAACTGCTCATATTAACTGTACTTTTCTCTGCAAGGACATACATACTTGCATGGAGGCACGTTACATTTTATTTTTATGTTTCTGCATTTTCCAATTTTTCTAAAATGACCATATAATGCCTTTATCAACAGAAAAGGCAAAGCATGATGAATCTGTAAATAATTTATCCTTCTTGCCTTTCATGACCCTCCCCTCATCATGGGGGGCCTAACTCTGAGCAAAGGGTCTGATAGGGGCAGCTCTGAAGTAACATGTCTCAGCTTATCCATTCTAGGACTGTCTTTCCAAATTGCTCCCTCTTCACTGTAACACTTGTCACTGTGCCTAGACAGCACTTCTCAATTTATTTTATTTAGCTTGGCAATGTTTAAAATATCAATGTGGCACTCAAACTTCACTTGAATTTTTCAAGTCTTGTTTGTATTCTTTCTTTTTATTATTATTTTATTATGTGTGTCTGTCATCAGGATGGGTTTGCATTTACAAAAGATGCCATGAGATGTTCAGCCTCCCTCATGGGCAGAGAAGTGGCATCAGTGGACAGTGAGCTCTGTCTTCTTTCCAGATTCTGCTGGAAAGGATGCAAGCCCAACAGGGACAAGGACCGCAAATGGAGCAAGGCCTCTGAAGAGCCAACTGGAGGAGGGGTGGCGGTGCCTGAATTAAACAGGGAGTAGTTACAGTGGACATTGACCGAGCACTTACCAAGTGTCAGGCACTGTGCTTGGTTTTAATTTATCCTCACAAAAATGCTATGAAGTAGGCAGTATTAATGTTATTGTTTCTCTTTTTATCTCTCTATTTATTGTGTGTATGTGTACATGTGTGTGATGGGGAGGCGGAGTAAGTGAGAGTGATAGGAGATGGGTTGATCAGTAAGGCAGGAACTAGACCAGGAAGGGCCTTGTCTGCTTTAAGAATCTGACCAGGGGGAGTGGCTGAGAGGTTTTTAAGCAGAGAAAGGATAGGATCAGGTCTACATTTTAGAAAGATACCCACAGTGCAATATGGGTATCTGTGCTATAGACAGGTTAAGTAACTTACCAAAGATCTCGGAGGTTGTAAGTGGAAGAGATGGATCTAAATCCAAGGGTCTTCACTACGACCCTATGCTGCAATCTAATAGCAAAGGGAGGTTAGTCAAGGGTGCAGACTCTCCAAACCCACAGGGAGCTCTCAGCACCCCAGGGCACTCAGCAGAACCAGCATGAGGACTCAGTGTGTGGGAACCATCACATAGACCACCTGAAGAATAGGGTTTGGGAAGTTTCATTTCATTTCCCTAATCTCATTCACTGAGTAGCCATGGTATGCAAGAATGGTGGTTCTTCCCTCTCCTTATTATTTCTCCATTTTACCCCTCCTCTCCATTCTTACCATCCCAGTCTAAGTTCCCATAATCTCATGAGAGCCGATTCTCATCATCTGTCGACTGGATTATTACAGTAGTCTTCAAACTTGGGTTCAAGTTTCTCAGCTGGCCCTCCATATTGCATTGTGGGTATCTTTCTAAAATGCAGACCTGATCCTATCCTTTCTCTGTTTAAAATCTCTCAGCCACTCCCCCTGGTCAGATTCTTAAAGCAGACAAGGCCCTTCCTGGTCTAGTTCCTGACTTACTGCTCAACCCATCTCCTATCACTCTCATTTACTCCACCTCCCCATCACACACACATGTACACATACACACAGTCACACACATACACACACCCACACACCTGCCCCTCTGTGGCCATCCTGAACTGTTAACAGTTCCCCAGGTGACCATCTGTGGCTCCCACCTCATGGCTTTGCATCTGCTTCTCCTACACCCAGAATGTTCTTTTCCCACTCCTTCGTCTGGTCAAATCCTACTATACTTTTGAAGTTCAGCTCAAGCAGCATCTCCTTTAAGATTTAGATGTGAAAGACCCTTCTCTTGCTTCGTCTTTCATAGCACTCATCACATAATCCTACAATAAATGATTTACTGACTGCCTCCCCCAGTAGGCTGAGATATTAAAGAGGGGTGTAACAACGTCTTATTCAATTTTGTATTTCCAACCTCTATAATCACATCCTGGCTCAGTAAACATTTGTACATCATATAATAATTTGTGTTGGGAGAACCTCAGGTTCTCTGACCTCAAGTTCCCACACAGAGGAAGCTCCACTAGAGTAATGCACCTGGCTTCTCCAGAAGAATAAACTGAGCATGCCCTGGGCTTTGTTCTCTGAGCAAGTCTGCCTTTAGCAAGCTTGCCTTACAGCCCATTCTGCCCAGCAGTAAGGAACCTGCCCTATTGGGGAGGCCTATGAAGGTCCTGTTGTGTCCACAACTAGGTAGGTAAGTCTTTCTTCTTTCTTTTTCTTTAAATAGCTTTATTGGGGTATAATTGATATATTAAAAACTGTACATATTTAATGTATACAGTTTAATGAGTCTGGACATTTGCATGCACCCATGAAACCAACAATACAATCAAGGTAATAAACAGATCCATCACCTCCAAAAGTTTCCTTGGTTTTTTGGTTTTTTGTGTTAAAGGCACTAACATGAGATCTACCCTCTTAACAGATTTTTAAGTGCAAAGTAGAGTACTGTTAAATAGAGGCACTATATTGCACAGCAGATCTCTAGAACTTACTTATCTTGCATAACTGACACTTTATACCCCTTGAACAATAGCTCTTTATTCCCTCATCTTCCAACCCCCAGTAACCACCATTCTACTCCCTGCTTCTACGAGTTAGATTATTCTAGATACCTTACATAAGTAATATCATGCAGATTTGTCCTTGGGTGACCTGCTTATTTCACTTAATATAAGAGTAAAGACACTTTGCCATAAACCCAAAGCTATGTTTTCCCATCAGGTTTTTCAGTAATAAGAGGGATACTTTTATCTCCGTCTCTCTGACTCCCAAGTCTACCTTTCAATGGGCTTTAAAGACATAAGAGGAAGACAGATGAGATTTATTGGCTCTCTAAAACCTGAACGATATGTTTAATGAATGAATACATTAATTACTAAGGTTGGGTTCCAGGCTTCAGGAAATTTCCAATCAAATAAGGGCAATGAAAGAGAGAAGGGAGATGGTTTAACTAGAGGTTGGAAGGAGCACAGGGGGGGTGACAAGAACAAATCAAAGAGGGCAGGCTGTGTGCAGAAGACAGTGAATAAAGGAGCTGGAAGTCAATGGAGAGTGAATGTGGAAATACAAGAAGAGGAAAGTGAATTACTTGGAGCTGAAGCTGTTTTCTTGCTTGAAACAGAGAAAAGTATGTTTCAAAAAACAGCAACATACAGATAAGTGAGGATTTTTGTTTGTTTGTTTTTGTTTTTTTTTTATGGAGTCTCGCTCTGTCACCCAGGCTGGAGTGCAGTGGTGCGATCTCAGCTCACTGCAACCTCCACCTCCCTGGTTCAAGCGATTCTCCTGTCTCAGCCTCCTGAGTAGCGGGATTACAGATGCGTGCCACCACGCCCAGCTAATTTTTGTATTTTTAGTGGGGCAGTGGGGGGAGGGGGAGGTTTCACCATGTTGGCTGGGCTGGTCTTAAACTCCTAACCTCATGATCCACCTGCCTCAGCCTCCCAAAGTGCTGAGATTACAGGCATGAGCCACCGCGTCTGGCCAAGTGAGGATTTTAATAAAAATGAAAATGAGGACAGACTCTCCAGGCACTGAGATTTTGCCAGGGCAGCTTCTTTGGCACCAGAAGGTTGCCCCATCCAGCTCCGAGGTATTGCCAAGGAGAGGAGGCAATGGGACCACAAGGTTGGGGACGTCTCTGCTAGGCTGGCTCAGACCCAGCCACACAGAGTTGGAAAACAGGAGCAAGAAGCAGTGCAAGAGATGGGGTGAGGATGCTGGAAAGTGCCCTGGGCCTGGGACCCAAAACCCAGGTTTGTGGCCAACCGTATACCTCCAGGTTCAAAGGCTTGGTTTCCTCCTGGAATGATCAAACATGCCTCTCAGGACTGTTGAGAAAATTACATGATTTTGTGCATACTAACTAAGGCTGCATAAACTGTAAGGTGCATTATAGGTTGAATATGCAGAACTCCTTCCCTCATGGTTGTCAGTGTATTTCTACGGAATTGCTCCTTTGTTTTCCTCTACTCACCTTTGGCTTTGCTTGCAAGAGCAGCACAAATCTGAATTTGAGAATAAATTTGTTCTAGGACTCTGACTTTCAGGTAAGGGTCAACACTTCTCCCATGAACTGCCACATAGGAACAAACTCCTTTCCTGGAGTAAGAAAGGAACAGAGCTGGGTAAGACAGGAAATTAGAAGTAAGAGAGATAAATGAAAACCATCACAAATCCTCTGGCATAGGCCATTTGGAAGGAGCCAGAAGAAGTGAGATGGGTAAATGAGAGCACATGGGATGCTGGCAGGTGGATAAACAGATGGGCCATCTGCCAGAGTGTTCTGGACAAGTACAGGCTGTTGTTCCATCAAACACTGCACAAGTACCAGAGATCATAGCCAAGATGGACCTGTTTTACACATCGTGGAGCTCAGGGTCCCTCACTCGTGTGAACAATCTAAATGATAAAGAGCCAGGTTACTTCTTTCTCCTCATCGGTACATTTCAAGGGAAATCCACGCCATCTGTTTCTGCCTTGTTGACCCTACAGCCATAGCACTGCTTTAGGGAAATGTGGATGCCATACAAATAACTGCATAAGCATTTTAGTGTGCAAATTAAATATGTTTTAGGTCTTTAGGGAGGGGGTTGTTTGGATTTAAAAAAAAAAAAAAAACAAAAGAATATCTGGTTTCTCTTGGAGAAAGCAATCCAAGTGATAAAAGATAACAGGCCAAATAGGTTCCAAGCATGGTACGAGGGCTTCTCTAATCTTCTGAACTTCTCACATGAAGGACATGAAGGAAACTGGGTGAAAGAGTGCTGGTACTATCATTTCAGGACAGTACCTGAGCCACATGACACCATCTGTCCCACTAAGCAGTGTAGATGGAGAATGAATGATCAGTTCCACATTTGTCTTACTGATCATTTTGTCTCTCCAAAGGCAGCAGCAATGATGGGGGCTATGACTCTGGTTTCATTTTGATCAAACGGAAAAAACAGGTAAAGAATGCAGAAGTGGCAAGCAAATTAAGAAAAGTAAGCCTTACCACCTGAGAGTTTATAGTAGCAAAAGAAAACAAAAGCAGGCAAATATTTCCCCCATTAGATTACAAGACAGCAAGTAGTTGATCTTGTTCATTGCCTTTTCTCCAATTCCTCACACACCTGATATGGAAAAGGCACTCAATTTATTTACTGATGGGCCTACCAGTTTCCTAAGCTCTAGAAGAGAAATTTAAGACAAATAATGGATAAGGTTTTATAACTGAAAATGTATTTTTAAAAGTTAGTTTTCAAAAATGGGAAACAGAAATTCTGATTATACAATCTATAATAATAAAAAAAGAAAAGGGGAAAAGGGAAACATATCCATTTAGATGCATTTTGCTGTAAATCACATAAAGACTAGCTAACAATGACTTAAACCAAACGAGATTTATAATTTGCATTAGAAGTCTGCAGGTGACTGATGCCAGGGTTGGCTCACAAGCTCCACACAAGGACACTGGGTTGGTGTATGTGATTCTTTTGAGCTTGACTTAATATCATAAGATGGTTTTCATAGCTCCAAATACCACATCCTCACACAATCAAAGGCAGGAAGCAGGGAACTAGCCAGATCCGCACAAGGGAGAAACCTTCTGTGATCTTCCTTCACTGTGCTGAAGATAAAATACCTTTCCCAGAAGTTAACCGGCAGAAGTCCCCTTAAGCATTGTTGACTAGAGAAAGGTCACATAGCTATCCCTAGCTTCAAGAGAGGCTGAATTTTCCTGCCTGTATAATGAGAGCAAACAAGATTGGTGGAGGTTGGGAACGGATCATGCATAACTAACCAGTACTCCTTGTCTCACATATACACAAACCAATACAGCTTCACCAGGCTCTCTGAAGAGATCAAACTTCAAAAGGACCATGCAGATAATAAACACCACTATGAGAAGTGGAGAAGAGTTTCCATATGAACAGCAGTTGAGCATGGGTCAGTTGGTCCTGATGGACAGGCAGGTCCCATTCTGAAGGGATAACGGATGGCCTCTGTTGCCCTCAGTCAGGACAATAACAAGCAATAAGAAATCACTTAAGGTACAAAACTCATTGGTTATAGTAAGTACACAGACAAATAAGATACTCTTAACACTGTAATTGTGGTATGTAAACCACTCATATCTTGAGAAGGAAGACTAAAACACAAACCTATCAAAAATAATAACTACAACAACTTTTTAAAAGTTAGAAGTATAAAAAACATAAACAGAAACAACAAAAAATTTAAAAGTGGAGTGGTGGAGTTAAAGCATACAGTTTTTATTAGTTTTCTCTTGGCTTATTTGTTTGCTTGTTGTTGTTTGCAATCAGAATTAAGTTGTCATCAGTTTAAAATAACAAATTATAAGATGTTATTTGCAAGTCTCATGATAACCTCAAACCGAAAAATCAAAACAGATACACAAAAAATAAAAAGTAAGAAATTAAAACATACCACCAGACAAAATCACTTTTACTCAAAGGAAGACAGAAAGGAAAGAAGAGAAGACCACAAAATCTCCTTAAGCTGATTGGCAACTTCAGCAAAGTCTCAGGATACAAAATCAATGTACAAAAATCACAAGCATTCTTGTACACCAATCACAGACAAACAGAGAGCCAAATCATGAGTGAACTACCATTCACAATTGCTTCAAAGAGAATAAAATACCTAGGAATCCAACTTACAAGGGATGTGAAGGACCTCTTCAAGGAGAACTACAAACCACTGCTCAGCGAAATAAAAGAGGATACAAACAAATGGAAGAACATTCCATGCTCATGGGTTGGAAAAATCAATATCGTGAAAATGGCCATACTGCCCAAGGTCATTTATAGATTCAATGCCATCCCCATCAAGCTACCAATGACTTTCTTCACAGAATGGGAAAAAACTACTTTAAAGTTCATATGGAACCAAAAAAGAGCCCGCATCGCCAAGTCAATCCTAAGCCAAAAGAACAAAGCTGGAGGCATCACGCTACCTGACTTCAAACTATACTACAAGGCTACAGTAACCAAAACAGCATGGTACTGGTACCAGAACAGAGACATAGATCAATGGAACAGAACAGAGCCCTCAGAAATGATGCCGCATAGCTACAACTATCTGATCTTTGACAAACCTGACAAAAACAAGCAATGGGGAAAGGATTCCCTATTTAATAAATGGTGCTGGGAAAACTGGCTAGCCATATGTAGAAAGCTGAAACTGGATCCCTTCCTTACACCTTATACAAAAATTAATTCAAGATGGATTAAAGACTTACATGTTAGACCTAAAACCATAAAAACCCTAGAAGAAAACCTAGGCAATACCATTCAAGACATAAGCATGGGCAAGGACTTCATGTCTAAAACACCAAAAGCAATGGCAACAAAAGCCAAAATTGACAAATGGGATCTAATTAAACTAAAGAGCTTCTGCACAGCAAAAGAAACTACCATCAGAGTGAACAGGCAACCTACAAAATGGGAGAAAATTTTCACAACCTACTCATCTGACAAAGGGCTAATATCCAGAAACTACAATGAACTCAAACAAATTTACAAGAAAAAACAAACAACCCCATCAAAAAGTGGGCAAAGGACATGAACAGACACTTCTCAAAAGAAGACATTTATGCAGCCAAAAACACATGCAAAAATGCTCATCATCACTGGCCATCAGAGAAATGCAAATCAAAACCACAGTGAGATACCATCTCACACCATTTAGAATGGCCATCATTAAAAAGTCAGGAAACAACAGGTGCTGGAGATGATGTGGAGAAATAGGAACACTTTTACACTGTTGGTGGGACTGTAAACTAGTTCAACCATTGTGGAAGTCAGTGTGGCGATTCCTCAGGGATCTAGAACTAGAAATAGCATTTGACCCAGCCATCCCATTACTGGGTATATACCCAAAGGACTATAAATCATGCTGCTATAAAGACACATGCACACGTATGTTTATTGCGGCACTATTCACAATAGCAAAGACTTGGAACCAACCCAAATGTCCAACAACGATAGACTGGATTAAGAAAATGTGGCACATATACACCATGGAATACCATGCAGCCATAAAAAATGATGAGTTCATGTCCTTTGTAGGGACATGGATGAAACTGGAAAACATCATTCTCAGTAAACTATCGCAAGGACAAAAAACCAAACACCGCATGTTCTCACTCATAGGTGGGAATTGAACAATGAGAACTCTGTACACAGGAAGGGGAACATCACACTCCGGGGACTGTTGTGGGGTAGGGGGAGGGCGGAGGGACAGCATTAGGAGATATACCTAATGCTAAATGACGAGTTAATGGGTGCAGCAAATCAACATGGCACATGGATACATATGTAACAAACCTGCACATTGTGCACATGTACCCTAAAACCTAAAGTATAATAAAAAAAATAAATAAATAAACAATAAGAAAACAAATAACAAAATGGTAGCAGAAAGTCCTTATTTATCAATAATAAAATTGAATGTAAATAGACTAGACTCTCCAATAAAAAGACACAGAGTGGCTGAATGGATTTAAAAAAAAACAAGACCCAGCCTCGTGCTGCCTACAAGAAGACATTTCACCTATAAAGACACACACAGAGGGCAAATAAAAGGATGGAAAAAGATATTCCATGCAAATGGAAACCAAAAAAGAGCAGGAGTAGCTATACTTATATCAGACAAAATAGATTTTAAGACAAAAACTATAAAAAGAGACCAAGAAGGTCTTTATATAATGATAAAGGGATGAATTCAGTAAGAGGATAAAGTAACAATTATTAATGTATATGCTCTCAACCCTGGAGCACCCAGATATATAAGGCAAATATTTTTAGAGCTAAAGAGAGAAATAAACCCTAAAGAGATAAATCCTAAACAGCTAAAGAGAGTGCTAATATAATAATAGCTGGGGAAGCTGGGGACCTCAACTGCCTACTTTTAGCATTGGAAAGATCAACCAAATGGAAAATCATCAAAGAAGCATGAGACTTAATTTGCACTACAGACCAAATGAACCTAATAGATATTTACAAAACATTTCATCCAATACCTGCAGAATATATGCTTTTCTCCTCAGCACATGGATCATTCTCAAGGACAGACCACGTATTAGGCCACAAAACAAGTCTTAAAAATTTCAGAAAAATTGAAATCACATCAAATATCTTCTCTGATAACAGTGGAATAAAACTAGAAATCAATAACAAGAGGAACTGTGGAAATGATACAAACACATAGAAATTAAACAACATGCTCCTTAATGACCAGTGGGTCAATGAAGAAATTAAGAAGAAAATTCAAAAATTTCTTTAAACAAATGCAAATGAAAACACACAAAAAAACCAGTGGGATACAGCAAAGGCAATACTGAGAGGAAAGATTATAGCAATAAGCGCCTACATCAAAAAAGTAGAAAAACTTCAAATAAACAACCTAATGATGCATCTGAAAGACCTAGAAAAGCAAGAATTAATCAAACCCACAATCAGTAGAAAACAGAAATAATAAAGATCCGAGCGGAAATAAATGAAATTAAAACAAAGAAAAAGACAATACGAAAGATCAACAAAACAAAAGGTAAACAAAATTGACAAACCTTTAGCTGGACTAAGAAAAAAAGAGGGAATGCCAAAATAAAATCAGAGAAGAAAAATGAGACATTACAACAATACCACAGAAATTCAAGGGATCATTAGAGACTATGAGCAACAATATGCCAAGAAATTGGAAAACCTAGAAGAAATGGATAAATGCCTAGACACATACAACCTACCAAAATTGAACCATGAAGAAATACAAAACCCAAATAGACCAATAACAAGAAATGAGATCAAAGATGTAATAAAAGTTTCCCATCAAAGAAAAGCCTAGGACCTGATGGCTTCACTGCTGAATTTTACCAAACATTTCAAGAAAAGCAAACACCAATCCTATTCAAAGTATTCCAAAAACTAGAAGAGGAAGGAATACTTCCAAACACATTCTACAAGGCCAATATTATCCTGATACTAAAACAAGACAAAAACACAAACACACACACACACAAAAGAAACTATAGGCCAATATCTCTAATGAACATCTATGCAAAAATCCTCAACAAAGCACTACTAAACTGAATTTAACAACAAATGAAAAAATCATTCATCATAACCATGTGGGGTTTATCCCAGGGATGCAAGAATGGTTCAACATACACAAATCAATCAACATTGATATCAACAGATCATATAAATCAATCATATCAACAGAATGAACGACAAAAACCACATGATTATTTCTACTGATGCTGAAAAGGCATCCAATAAAATTTAACCTCCCTTTATGATAAAAACCCTAAAAAAGCTGGGAATAGAAGGAAAATATTTCAACACAATAAAAGCCATATTCAACAGATCCACAGCTAGTATCATAATGACTGGGCAAAAACTAAAAGCTTTTCCTTTATGCTCCAGAACAAGACAAGGATGCTCACTTTTACCACTGGTGAAAGTACTGGAAGTCCTAGCTAGAGCAATCAGACAACAGAAAAATATAAAGAGCATCCAAATTGGAATAGAGGAAGTCAAATTATCCTTTTTTGCATATGATATAATTTTTTATTTAGAAAAACCTAAAGACTCCACTAAAAAACTATTAGAACTGTAAATTCAGTAAAGTTGCCATGACACAAAATCAACATTCAAAATTCATTAGCATTTCTATATGCTAAGAGCAAACAATCTGAAAAGGAAATCCCACTTTCAATAGCTGCAAACAAAATACAATACGTAAGAACAAACTTAACCAAAGAAGTGAAAGATCACTACAATGAACACTATTTTAAAATGATGAAAGAAATTGAAAAGGACACAAAAAAATGGAAAGATATTCCATGTTCATGAGTTGGAAGAATCAATATTGTTAAAATGTCCATACTTCCCAAAGCAATCTACAGATTCAATGCAATTCCTATCAAAATGTCAATGACATTCCTCACAGAAATAGAAAAAAAATCCCCAAATTTATATAGAACAGCAAAAGACCCAGACTACTCAAAGCCATCCTGAGCCAAAAGAATAAAACTGAAAGAATCACATTACCTGAATTCAAATTATAGTACAGAGCTATAACAACCAAAACAGCATAGTACTGGCATAAAAACAGACACATAGACCAATGGAACAGAATAGAGAACCCAGAAATAAATCTATGCATCTACAGTGAACTCACTTTCAACAAAGGTTCCAAGAACATACATAGGAGAAAGGACAGTCTGTTCAATACACCATGCTGGGAAAAGTGGATATCCACATACCAAACAATCAAAGTAGAACCCTCTCTCTCACTGAGACAGCCAGGTGGGAAGGGCTCCCTGACATAACCTCCCACGACATGCACGCTGGGAGAAACGCTCACTGGGGTGGCGCCTCCGGAAGTTCCTGCAGTTTGCGGTGGGGAGGAGCCTGGCCCCACCTCTTCCTGTGTGGAACCTGAGATTCAAACTGCGAGGCGGGAAGTGTATCAGCAGCGACTCTGCCTTTGCAGAGGGTCTCTGTATTCCTTCTTTTCCCTTTTCACCCAATAAAACCTTGCCTTACCCTTCAAATGTCTGTGAGCCTAAATTTTTGTGGCAGTGTGACAAGGGCCCCATCTTTAGCTGACCTAACGAAATGTCCTGCAACATCACCATATGCAAAAATCAAATCAAAATGAATTAAAGACTTAAATCTAAGACTTCAAACCATGAAACGACTAAAACACTGAGGAAACTCTCCAGGACATTGGTCTGGGCAAAGATTTCCTGAGTAATACCTCAAAAGCACAGGCAACAAAAGTGAAAATGGACAAATGGGATCACATCACATTAAAAAGCTTCTGCAAAGCAAAAGATACAATCAACAAGGTGAAGAGACAACCCACAGAATGGGAGAAAATATTTGCAAACTATCTATCTTACAAGGGATTAATAACCAGACTATATAAGGAACTCAAACAACTCAACAGGAAAAAAATCTAATAATCTGATTTTAAAATGTGCAAAAGATCTAAATAGACATTTCGCAAAAGACATACAAATGGCAAACAGGTATATGAAAACATACTCAATATCATTAATCATCAGAAAGAGGCGAATCAAAACTACAATGAGATATCATCTCAACCCAGTTAAAATGGCTTTTATCCAAAAGACAGGCAATAATGAATGTTGATGAAGATGTGAAGAAAGGGGAACACTCATACACTGTTGGTGGGAATGTAAATTAGTACAACCACTACAGAGAACAGTATGGAGGTTCTTCAGAAATCTAAAAGTAGAACTACCATACAATCCAGCAATCTCACTGCTGGGTATATACCCAAAAGAAAGGAAATCAGTATATTGAAGATTTATCTGTACTACCATGTTTCTTGCAGCACTATTCACAATAACCAAGATTTGGAACCAACCAAAGTGTCCATCAACAGATGAATGAGTACAGAAAATATGGTACATATATACAATAAAATATTATTCACTCATGAAAGAGAATGAAATCCTGTGATTTGCAACAACATGGATGGAACTGGAGGACATTATGTTAAGTGAAATAAGCCAAGAACAGAAAGACAAATTTTGCATGTTCTCACTCATATGTGGAAACTAAAAATAAAACAATTGAACTCATGAAGGTAGAAGGTAGAATGATGGTTACCAGAGGCTGGGAGGGTATTGGGGAACAAGGCAAAAAGTGGGGATGATGAATGAATGCAAAAATACAGTTCAATAGAATAATATCTAATATTTGATAGCACAACAGTGACTACAGTCAACAATAATTTATTGTATATTTTAAAGTAACTAAAAGGGTGGAATTGGAATGTTCCTAACAAATAAATAATAAGCGCTTGACATAGTGGATAACCCAATAAAACTAATGTAATTATTACACATTGTATGCCTGTATCAAAACATCACATGTACCCCATAAACATATATGCCTACAATATAACCACAAAAATTAAAAATTAAATTAAAAAATAAATAAATACAACTGTATATAGAATAAAGAGGATTAGATGTAGACTGAAAAATGTGGATTTACCTCCTAGTTCTCTATTTCACAGTTGAATGACTTCCTCATCTAGTCAACCTTAGTTCCCCATTTGTAAGATGAAGATAATTCCAAGAATACTGCAAAATTAGGTAATATTTGCTAAAGTTGATTTAAAAATATATAAAAGGGTACTACTAACCTATGAAAACTGGAACCCCAAATTAATCAACATCTGAAAAAATAGATATAGAGAGATTATATTATGGAATGTTAATAAATTTTACAAAGAAATTCATAATACTCTACCTATTTTGCTTTTAATCTGTCTGCTTAAATCTGAGATAAGAAAGGATAGAAGAATCAACTCAAGACTAAAGAAAACTTTTGTTTCTGACAATGTAACCAAATAAATACTATTAAAAATCTCTTGGTCTGGGCGCAGTGGCTCACACCTGTAATCCCAGCCACTCAGGAGGCTGAGGCAAGAGAACTGCCTAAACCCAGGAGGTGGAGGTTGCAGTGAGCCAAGATTGCGCCACTGCATTCCAGCCTGGGCGATAGAGAGACACCCCATCTCAAAAAAAGTAATAAAAATTAAAAAAAAAAAAAAACCTCGATGTAGAAATTTTTAATAATAAAGACCAAAAATATCTTTAAATATGTAGTTAAACTTGAAACAAATTAAGAAAACATTCCAGGGGTTGGTTGGTTGGTTTAAGAAAAGGAGCTGTCCGGCGCGTGGCTCACACCTGTAATCCCAGCACTTCGGGAGGCCAAGGCAGGCAGATCACGAGGTCAGGAGTTCGAGACCAGCCTGGCCAAAATGGTGAAATCCCATCTCTACTAAAGATACAAAAAGTTACCTGGGTGTGGTGGCGCGTGCCTGTTATCCCAGCTACTCAGGAGGCTGAGACGGGAGAATCACTTGAATCCAGGAGGTGAGGGTTGCAGTGAGCCAAGATTGTGCCATTGCACTCCAGCCTGGGTGACAGGGTGAGACTCCATCTCAAAAAAAAAACAAAAAAAAAAAGAAAAAAGAAAAAAAGAAAAGAAAAGGAGCTAGAAAGCAGAATGGTAATCTGATGTTGAAGCTATGGCTGCCTAAGAAACAGCTACAGTTTCAGCATCAAATAAGCTTGGATACTGAGAATCTCCCAAATTCAGGATATGTTACCTTAGACAATCTGAGGGTGATGAGTTAGGACATAAACACTTTTCCCCAGTAAAACCAATACCCTATAAGAGCTACATCTCATTGACAGGGGAAACAGAAAAATTCCTTCACCAACAAAGGAAGACAATCAGAGAACTCCTTAGTCTCAATCTAAGATCCAGGTGGGAAAAAAATAAAGACTTTTTCCTAAGAATTCACAACCACAGTCTAACCTCCCATGGATCTGAGTGTCATATTTATGTTATTTATGTGATCCAGGAAACCCCAAGGAAAAAATTTAACTTAAAGTAATTCAAAGTAGGTGCTGTCTTAGGGTACTCAGAAAAAGTAAATATAAATGCTCAAGGACATACCCTTCATATAAAGCATTACAAATGGTATACCCTTCATATAGACACTACAAAGACCTGACAGAGACACACCAAAATGAACTCACAACCTAAAACTAAAAAACTCTTATGTAAACATGCTATTGTAAATGAGAAGTAGCAGAATTAGATCTTCAAGGACTTTGGGCCTTTGAAGTGATCAAATATACAATATAGTCAAGATGGAGACTAGAGTGAGGCAAGTGACGCATTTTCCTCAGGTAAAAAAAAAACAACAGATGTCAAAAAGCTCAGCAATCAAGGTAAATAATATTTTAATGAAAATTTTTAATCAAAATCAATGCAAAAAAATGCATGATAAACAAAATATCAAAAATTTAAATGAAAACAGTCTTATAATTTCATATCAAACCATATATAGCCTCAGCCAAAAGAAAAAATGTGTGCACCTATGTACGTGAATTTTTTTTTCAAGAATATTAAAGTGGTTCAAAAGTATTAGAAAGTAGATATATTAAAACTCGTAGTTTTAAATTCAAAATTTTTATTTATGCCAAACAATAATTTATTGTAATTTTACTTTCTTGACTTCAATGGGATAAAATGTATCAAGATTTTTATTAAAATTATTAATCATTAAAAACAATATATAAAAGCATTATTATATAGGCACAAAATGAGAAAAGAACAATATAATAAATAGGCAAATTTGCAAAATAATTAAGTAAAAATTTTAGAAATTAAAAATATAATTATTCAAATTAAAAACAGCAGTGGACTTAACAGCAGGTTAGATACAGCTAAAAAGAGAAACAGCAAACTAGAAGATAAGTGTAAAGAAATTATCCAGCATGAAGGACAGAAAGATGGAGAAAAATAAAACATGAAAGCAGGGTTAAGAAGCAAAGAGGTTAGAATTTAAAAGTCTAACATCTATCAAATAGAATTCCAGAAAGTGCGCGCGCACACACACACACACACACACACACACACACGGAAGAGTTAATGGCTAAAAAAATTTAGAACTGATGAAAGACAATAATCTTCAGTTTCACAAATCAGTGAATCCCAAGTAGGATAATTTTCTTTAAATCCACACCTAGAAACATTATAGTTAAACTGAGAACATTAGGGTAGGGAAAGGAGAGAGACATTTTAAAAGCTGTCAAGAAAAAGAATTTTTTTTGAAAAAGTATTATTGCCTGGCATTATACTAGATATTGGAACTACAGTGATGAACAGAAAAAATATATCTCTGCCATGTAAACCTTACAATCTTGATAACACTGAACAGTAGTAAGTTTAGTTTCAAATCTTATGCATGCAATCAAGAGAGGAGAAACCTAACAGCAACTTATGTAAATATCAAACTCTGAAGGTTTGCTGCAAGCTCAAAATGAACCAACTCTTTGATTTTACTCTTAAAATAGCTTATTCACTCTTTGGATGTATTAATGGAAGCTCAGTGTCCTGATTATGGAAGGCAATAATCATGTACTACTCTGCACAAGTCAGTGAATATCTGGGATATTATTTAAATATTTTACCCCGTTCTGGGTAATAAACACTGGAAGGCTAGATGACAAATGAGTTTAGAAGAGAGTTGCCAGGATAGTGAGAGTCCCAAGCACCACATTACATGAGAAATTACTGAGAGAAATAAAAACACTAATGTATATACTATTCTTCCAGCAATTACGTATTCTATGTGCATATGTACTAGGCGCTGTTTTAGGTAGGTGCTTGAGGTGTATCAGTAAAACAAACAAAAATCTGGCCTTCAGTGAACCAATTGTCAAAAGGGGGAGACCAATAATTAATAGAATAAACAATGTGTTAGAAAATCTTAATGTCTAAGAGAATAATCAAGTAGGAAAAGGAAGGATAGAAGTGTCAGGAAAGGGCAATAGATGGAAGTCTTGAATAGCATGGTGAAGGTAGGCCTCATTGAGGAGGTGGCATTTGCACAAAGGCTTAAAGAAGATGAAGGATGAGCCATGAGGTTCTCTGGAGGAAGAGAGCTCCAGGCAGAGGGAATAACTAGTACAAAAGCCCTAAGTTGGGAGCAGATCTGGCATATTTGAGGAACAGCAAAGAGGTAAGTGAGAAGGGAATAGAATAAGCAAAAGGGAAGTAGGATTAAGTCAAAGAGGTTATCAGGAAGGGATAGGAGTTGGCCTGTATAGGGTCATGTAGTCCATTAACTCTGAGAGAAATGAGGAGCCATCGCAGAGTTTTGAGCAAAGGAGAGACATCATCTGATTTATTAATACATTTTGAAGGATCATTTTGACTGCCAAGTTGAGAAAGCACTTTAGAAGGGCTAGGGTACAAGTGCAGAGATCTGTTAGGAGGTTCTTGCAGTAATCCAAGCAAGAGATGATAGTGGCTTGGGCCATGATACGGCAGCAGTGGAGGAGATGAAAAATAATCAAATTCTGGAAATATTTTGTGGGTGGAGTGCCTTAGTCAGCTTGGGTTGCCATAACAAAATATCATAGACTTGGTGGCTTAAACAAAAAATTTATGTTCTTACAGTTCTGGAGGCTGGAAGTTTGAGATCAGGGTGAAAGCATGGTCAGGTTCTGGTGAGGACTCTCTTTCTGGCTTGCAGACAGCTCTCTTCTTATATCTTCATATGGCAGAGAAAGAGTGAAAGTAGCTCTCTGGTGTTTCTTCTAATAAGAGCACTAATGCCATAATGAGGGCCCTACCCTCATAACTTCGTATAAACATAATTACCTCCCAAAGGTCTTATCTCCAAATACCATCACTTGGGGGTTAGGGCTTCAACATATATAAATTTGGGGCAAAGGGGACACAGTTCAGTCCACAGCATAGAGATAGCAGGATTTCCTGACAGATTGGCAGTATTGGAGGATCCAGCTACAACAGCACAGGGAAGAGGTAACCAGTGAGTTTGGAAATCATAGAAGTCAAGTGAAGAAATGCATCAAAGAGGAAATGATCAATGGTGTCAAATGTTGTTGCCTGGTCAAGTAATATGAAGACTGAGAATTGACCACTGGAATTAGCAACATGGAGAGGAGGGATATTGGCAAAAGCCTAATTGGGGTGGGCTTAAGAAAACTTGAGAAGAGGAATTGGAGAAGGCAAATTTAGACTCTCCCAATTTGAATTTGAATTCTTTAAAGAAATTTGTTGCAGAGAGGAACAAAAATTAGGGATATAGCTGGTGGGAGAAGTGGGAACAAGAGGAGGTTTTTTTCTAAATGGAAGAAATGACAGCATGTTTATGTCCAGCAGGGGAGAACAAGTTGCCGAAGTTGAAGAGGAAGAGAATTGCCGAAGCACATCCTTGGGTAGTGAGGGGGATAGGATTTAGTGAGCTTCAGATAGGACCACGCAAAGCAACCAGGTGGTTGGGAAGACAGAGACATGGGAGCAGATGCTAGAAGGTGGGTAGAGTGTGGAGGTAAAATAGTCTACCAACATTCTTTTCTAACTGCTTTAATTTATTAGTAAAGCAGGAATCAAGGTCAGCAGGTGAAAGTAAGGATGGGGAAGAAGTTGTAAGAGGTTTGAAATGGTGGAATGGTCATCTAGGAAAGTGTGAGAGTAAATGGACCAGGGAAATAAGGGAAATATACTGTGATAATGACCCTAGGCAATATTAAGTTCTCATTTGAAGTTCATCATCATGAATATAAAGCCAAATCAAGCATCAAGAGTGTAATTTTCTTCAGCCCCAGTCAATTGTACAGGCATAGGCACAGAGTAGATGGAGAGAGATTTAACCAGGGTTGTGCTTTTACTAAAACCATAAAGAGGGAGAAGGCAAGGGAACAACAGGTACCTATAAAGGAGTGATTATAAGGAATGATGATAGAATTTAACTGGGCAAGGAGTGGATAGAGGATATCAAAAAGATGAAGAGCAATGAAAAGGAAGTGGGATTAATTTGTTGGAGGTTCTCATGGGATTGAAGAATTGCTGGAGGTCAGGGATCTAAGAGAGAAAAGCTGAAAAGATAAGACGGTGTTAATAAAAAATGAGATGTGTAAAACTGAGGTTGTAGAGCATAGCAAACAGGTGATTAAGGAGAGGCATCTCAAAGTATTTGAAGAGCTGAGCTGTTGTATAGAAATAGACCTTTTTTTGTATTATTCTAGGACCACGGTTTGGAAATTACAGAGAAAAAAAATGCCAGGACTGGAGAAGTATCCTATAAAAGGTGAGATGGAACAAGATGCCTACTAAAGTGGTGAGATCTCTAGAATTGTTCAAGGCTGGATAACCACTCAGCCTTTTATAAGAGACATAAGAGAGAAGGTTTCTGCAATAAATAGATCATATTAGAAAACCATACAGGGTTTTCTTCTTGAAGTTTCTTCCTCTTTCCTAAAAATATTTTGCCTTATTGTAAGGGAAGTATACAATAGTGGGGCCACATGTGCTAGTGGGGGCTGCCCTCCCTATTCCAGTTACCCTCTATTGTTGTGATGATAGAGCCCCAGATGTTCTGCAAACATCCACATACACAGCAATTTTTACAAGTGACCTTTTCCCAGGAGCTTCATCAAACAATGGAGGATAAAGATCAAGTATCAAACCCAAAGGCATTAGACTGATCTCCAGTGCCTTTTTGCTCTGAGTTCCCCCTATGATGCTCTCCTTTTGTTTCCACACACCATTTTCTTCATGTTATTTGGCCTCATCCACCACCTGGAAAGCCTGCTCCCTTCTTCTGTCCCCCATCTTCAAGTCAACTCAAAACCAACTGTGCATGAGACCACCCCAGACTGCCCCCACCCCTGTTCCAGTCTAGAGTTGCCGCTTTTCTCCTCCAAGCTATTATTATGACATGTTACCCCCCTCGTTGGTGAAGAAGTATTTTTCCCCAGCTTCTCACATTTTTAAGGGACTTCCACTCAAGAGCCCTTTCCTCATGGGAAGAATTACCAGAATAAATAATTCTAAACTCTATCTCTAATGGTTCATCTCCAAGAGAAAAAGAATTATAAACCTACTGATGGAAGGCTGACATTCAGTGGCTATTGTCTTACTAGGGAGAATGTTAACTGTGCCTCAAAAGCAGGAACCAGGCCAACTGTTGTTGAGTCGTTATTGTTGTTTTTCATTTTCTTTGGTCACTGACAGTTTCTCCTCCTGTCCTCATGCAGTATGCACACATGGAAATAGTCCACTCCTCTCTGAAGTCCTTATCAATCTGGCTTCTTGGTAGGTGCATTTAGAATAACCTAGATGAGTACAGTCATATTGGGGTAGAAGTAATGAGTCCCTACCATGACCTCAGACCTAATTCATATTTTCCAATACAACTTACCAGAAGCAATATTTGTTGGGGTTACAGGCTGCTGGCCCAGAGTAATAAATCGGCTCTTTTCCCATTTAATGTTGGTTTAATTCTTTCTCTAATCCCTATAATTCTAGTATAGGTGAGGTGAATGGCAATTCAATTCTCTCCTCACACTTAGCATTTGTTCTATGTACTGATCTCTTTCAATGCACAGATGCTTTTCCTCCAAACAAGATTTTACAATTTTTGAAGGCACAAACATCTTACACCTCTTTATCATCCCTCTAGCACCCGCCACAATGTCATCTGAGTAACTGATATTCTACAGTTAACAATATTATCCACAAGCAGTAATAATCCCATGAATCACTAGCCTTGCCCTTGCGCCACCAGCACCCCAAACCAAGCCTTACTATCAAATGAGAGCATCTCATTAATTGGATAAAAAATTAGACTTGAGAAGATATTTGCATTCCCGATGTGTTTCATTTGTTCTTCCCATTGGCACTGGCAAAGAAATTTCTCATCCCGTCTGTGGGTCTGAACACTTCAGAAACAATATAGATCTTATCTCTGGTCCATTTAGTTGAACATGAAAAGCAGGGTCACTATAGACATTTGGTTTCTGTGCCTTTAGAACCACCACGTCAACTCGGAGAGAATATTTAGCTCTTCTGTCACCTACTGCTTAGAAGCAAAATAAATGAAATTAACAGGTCTTTAATTTTCTCATTAAGACAGGCATATGGGCTGGAGCTTGTGACAGTACTGCAATGAGTATGAGAAAAATACATATTCGTGGTTCTTTCAAATAAGACTTAAGAAAGCAAGAATGCTGCAAATGCTATTCTTTCCTTCTCATTACATATAAAACTATTTCCATTGAGAAAAGAAAGGAAAACGGGACATCTTGGTCATATTTTGCTCGACCTCTTTTGCTTTTTGATAATCCCATCTTTGTTCTCAACCACTATCATTACACAGAGGAAGGGTATTTACATGGAAGGAAAAACCAGGATACTTTGAATTATGAAATAAATGGACTGAGGTCAAATCTATTGTCCTGGCCTTCCTAACGGCCTCTTCACTCAGTTACAGTTGTGGTGGTTCTTAACAGAGAAACCCAGACATCTAAAAAACATTGACAGCTCCCATGTAAATGTGAACAGCCCCAGAGACTAAAACGTAAAGCAGCCGATAAAGTGTTCTTCTCCTTAATGGAGAGTACACCCTAGCAGTATTGAACAACGTTATTTACAAGTAATTTATTGAATATCAGTGCTCTGAGTTGTTTCTTCCCCTTAATGTAGTATTCAGGAAGCACTAATAAAATGGAACTAGTCTCTTCCCTTGTATATTCTTAGATTCATTAAGACTCACCAAAGTCATTAAACCACTCTGCTTAAATTGTCACTTACTAGAACAGACAGAGGTGCAAAAAGCCAACACGATTAAATGTGAATCCTTTTCCCAGTGGTCCTGGATTTCCCTGGGCATGATCTCTGAGGCTTGGACCCCAAAACCACACTGATGACCATCATTCATTTGCAATTATTGAACATTCACTTTGTGCCAGGGTCTATAATAGAGTTTGAAGACCTGGAATGGATGTTTTGAGCCTCACTGATGATACAATCTAGTGGGAAAGATAGAAGCAAGCATAAAATAAATGCTATGATCAGTGTAAGGAGAGATAGGAAAGAGTTAATAAACAGTTTGATGATACATAGGCAAGAAAGCTTTGAGAGAAGTCCTGACAAAAATCCAAAGTTCACAAGACTCCTAGAGGTCTCGAGAATATCTTAAAGATCTAATAATGAGATTATTCATCTCCCTTTTGTTTCCTTCCCAGGGAAGATGGGAAAACAAAAGCAAGAAAATAAAGTGATTTTCCAAGAAACACAAAGGAATGCCAGTTAGCACGCCTGACCCATAACATCCCATAGCCCTTCAGAAACTTAAAATTCCACCCGCCCTGCTCCTGCTCTCTGACCATCGAGGCCAGCTTCATCTTTCCAGAACCCATTTCTTATGCCATTAACTCAGATAAAATTCAAGCCCTTCTGATTTCACCAGGGCACATAGATCTTTAACCCCCTTCCCAGAATCCAGTATATTGGGGTTCGAACTCACTGTACTCAAAATCAACATTTTGAACATCTATCATACGCAGCCTAATAAAAATATAACTATATATCAAGCATTGCTAGGCACTTACATCGCAGCCTCCTATTTAATCCTTACATCCACTTACCAGGCAGGTCCACTATTATCTCAATTTTACTGATGAGGAAATAGAAACTTGTAGAGTGTTCTGGTTATCTGTTGTTTCATCACAAACCACCCCTAAAACATAATGGCTTAAAACAACAACTTATTATTTCTCATGATTATGTGAGTTGACTGGGGCTCAGCTGGGCAGTTCTTGCTCGAGGTCTCTCACACAGTTGCAGCCAGATGTCAGCTGGGGCTACCATTCATCTGATGGCTGAACTGAGCCAGACATCCAAGATGGCTTCTTCACTCCCATGTCCAGGGGTCCAGGGTACCTCCACACGGCCTCTGTCTCTGGCAGAAGACTTGGACTTCTTCCATGGCAACTCAGGGCCACAAAAGACCAAGAAAGAAGCTGCTAATCCTCTTGAAAGCTAGATGAAGAACTGGCTTAGCATCACTTCAAATGTACTGTATTGGTCAAAATAGTCTCAGGCCAGCCCAGATGCAAGAGGAGGGGAAGTAGTTCCCAACCCTTGATAGAAGAATGTAAAAAGATTATGTGACCATCTTTAATCTGCCACAGGGAAGACTGGCAAATTACCCAAGGTCACATAACAAATAAGTGCCTGAGCTGGGACTCAATCCACTTCAGGCTGACTCCAAAGCCCATTAACTAACCTCTCTATTGTCTTCCCAGTGAAGGCACTTCCATTACGCTGCCAGTGTGGGAACAAAAGTAAGTCTACTCAAGACTTCTCCCTGCAAAAGTGTGAACATAACTGAGGACACAGGCTCCCTTAGGACCTTGACCCTTCACTGAATCCCACTGCAGCTGTTGGTCCCTGTCTGTGGGTTCAAGAACCTAAGGCCCCATGCCCTGGGACTCAGAGTTCCTCTCCTGACACAGAGAGTTCTGGCCTTATAAAGTATATCCAGAAGTAACCCAGATTTCTTGTCTGAACTCTTAACTATGCCAGGGTTAGGACAGGCAGAAACACAAAGGGTAACCACAGCATTTTATTATAATGCCAGGTTCGACGTCAGGTCAAGAACAGAAATCACCTGAAGGCTTACCTGAACAACACTGAACATAGAAGTGTGCATAGTTGGGATTTGAGGTCCCTCATAGGGCTCTCCAAGGAACACTATTATGCAGAGACTGGTAAGTAGTGATGATCAAACTGGCAGTAGTCATAAAGATTTGGTTAGTAGAGAATTGGGGAAATGAAGGATGAGGTTGCAGATGTAAGGTTTTTGTATTTGTTTGAACCCCAAGAGCACACCAACAGACAACACGAGGTGGTGTGGAGCAACACGCTGTTTTAATGAGCACCTGGGTGCAGGCGGGCTGAGGCCTAAAATGGCATCAGCCCCAAGTGAGGACGGGGCAAAGGTTTTATAGTCTTCTGTAAACAGGAAGTGTCCTACTCCGACGTAACTGCTATGTTGTACCCAGATGGCCTCTTTCTCCATCTTCAGGGGTACGTGTCTTCCGGCCAGGATAGCTGTCTTCCGACTGGCTCTCTTCCTGCTTCTACTATTTTGCTGGTGCACGCTGCTGACAGAAGTGGCCTTGGGCCTTGGGACTGGGCCCGAGAAGGGAGGAGTTATTTATCTCCTTAAGCTTTCAGGCCCCGGGGAGAATCTAACAGCAGGGAAACAGAGCCGAGAGATTACCTCTGAAAGAAAAGGTGGGCAGTGGGGATGCACAGGGCAAAGGAGTAAGTAAGGGTGTTGGGGGAATATCATGATGCCCCATCCGAGAGGGAAGTTCAGGGTCTCCAGGAAGAGGCAGGCAAAGGAAGATTCTGAGTCAGGCTATCCATGAGTGGGGCACACCTTTACAAGCACCTTGTCTGCCCTCCAGCCTATACCATCACTCCCCATTATCTCTCTGGAACTAGCATCTTGGAAGTACTCCTTTTTGTTAATCATTCATCAGCCAGCCCTGGTCTGTAGGGACGCCATTGCCATCTGTAAGAACGCTCTGGACCATGTTCATTACTAGAAGCACACAAATTGCTGCACACATTTTCCTTTGCTCGAGGCGGTTGTTTTTATGAGCAGTAGTGAAAACAAAATTCCATTACGTCAAAGTTAATTCCTCTGCAGCACACAGTAGCTCAGCCGCATTCAGTAGCTTACAGGGCTGACGGAAGTGAAACGTCAGTGATGCATTCACTGTTAGAATCATAGAATGGCCAGTCCTTCCATTTACCTGGGGCTGCCTCATCTGGATGAGTTGTAAAATGCGTCACTAACTGCCTACGCCCTGCTCATCCATCAGCTGAAGTAGAGGACCCAGTAGGCTATCCCAGCCAGCGTACACAGGCCTCCACTTAAGACCAAAGAAATGTGGCCTGAGGACGGCTCGCATAGAGCTCATCAGCTCTGACTCACCTTCCTCTTGCCTGTCCGCCTGTTCTCCCAGGAATTCTATTTGGTCCAGGATCTCACAGCTGCTCCCCACAGGCAGAGGCAGCTGACATGGTCCCACAAGGCACCATTATGGCCACAAAGCCCCACAGCGGGGGAAGGCAGGTGTGGATTTATTTTGCTGACATGGCTTCCTCTGAGGTAGTATTAGAGAGGAACACTGCCTTTTATTTCCCCCCTCACTCCATGGGAAAGGAGAGAAGGAGGTGTCCCTGGAAAGCTGATGAGAGAGGAAGAGAGTGACAACACAGAGGAGAGAAAGGGCTGCAGGAGAGGGAACCACAGACACCTTGACTACTTCACAACAAGGGGAAGCTGCTCTTATTATAGGGAATAGGGAGTGCCTCAGACGGAGGCTTTCTCTGGGGCGCTGAGAGACTTCAGAAATTAAAGATTGAGGAGGGAGTTCAAAGAGTCTTCCCCTCCCCCATCCCATCATTTCACTCTGTGAATTCATTTTGACAAAATAATTCCAACCCAGCCATAGCCATGTCTGATTCTCTTACCACACTCAAGGAGATGTCCCCCATTTTATTATACTGCTGGAGTAAAGAATGCTAATGAGATTTGTTAAAGAAGAAGGTCATGGCTTAGATCCATCAAAGAAAAAACAACTGTAAGGAAAGGCATATTGCATACTTGTTCCAGACCATCCTGACTGGCTGCTGATGCCGGATGAGGTCACTAGATCATTTCTTGCCTCCACTTTCTCTTTTCTTCATCAGCTTGGGCAAGGTTACCACTCAATAAATATCTGGGGCCTCTAAGCCTAGTGAGACGAAGAACTGGGGAAGGTAAGGATGATGACTGAGAGGTTCCTGCATAGACTTGAAAAACTTAGGTAGGAAAAATTCTGTTGCCAAAAGTCAGATAAATAGTTTTGGGGGCACTAAGATCATTTGAAACCTACCACCCAGGCTGTCTACGGTCACTTGTTGCAATATTAAAAAGCAATTGAAAGTGAATCACTGAAAGTGATCCAAGCTCTGAAATCTAATAAGGAAAAAGGAATGTTTCCCAGAAGTTGTGGCATTTGGGGAGTTGTTTGGGTTCTTTACAGTGTTAGGGTTTGAGGTGGATTTTTCATGCCTGAATCACACTCCTCACCCTGACGCTCTGAAGTTCTCAGAAGGAGAATGCTCATAAGGAGCAACAGCTCAGTGGGGAACAAAATCAAGTTTTAGTCATGACTATGAAAGAGCCTAACATCCCCACAGGCAAAACTTCTCGGGCAAAAACAACTGGAGCACATGGCTCAGGAAGACCTAAGTAGGGCCACCCACCTCTTCCCAATGTAGAGCTTGACTCCCTGTGTTTCAGCATGTACTCCAGGAGCCAGAAATGTGGCACAATTTCATAAGAGACCAGGATCTACTCAAAAGGGGCTAGCCAGTATGTCTCAAGAGACCCAATCAATACACTGCACACTAAGCCTTCCTTGGCAGGGCGGGGTGGGGCAGGTGCAGAGCTAAGAGAGGGATGAAGAGAGTGTTCAAGAGCTTGTCAGCACTTCCCCCAAGTAAGGAGAGGGCTGGGTGTGTTGTCCTCTATTAAGAGATGTTGAAACATGCGGAGAAAACAAAAAAGTCATATAAATAAGAAATTTCTGGAAAATCTGTATAGCCAATGATTGCTTTAGTCAGAAGTTCCTTTCTGAAAAGAGCTAGGCATAAGGGGGAGATTTAAGCTAAGCATGAGATTCCTTCCCAATTCCACAGAAAACCACTTAGGCTCGAGGTAGGGCAATAATCCACAAGTATAGGGAACAAAGCACAGCTAGCTGAGATCTCCTGCCATCTCAGGGCCTGTGAAGACTTCCAGGAAATGCTATAATATAATTGTTCAGGAAAAGGCTGTGTCTAGATCATTTAGCAGTTGGACACTAATCATCATGGCTTAAACAGATTATCCCAGCATCAATGGTGACAAGCAGATGTTTAATGCACCCATAGTCCATATGTGTTTGGAGGAGAACCTTCAGCCATGGTTCGGTGCTTCATGCCACTGACTCAGGAGAATTTGATGCCAAGAAAAGATGCTGACTGCCCAGAAAAGACTCAAGGGCTTGGCTCATTGACCAGCTGCCTGAGAAGGGGATGTCCTTGGACCACATGCTATGCCCCTGTGTGTTATGGCTATAACAGAAATAAAGAACAGTTGAATGACACAAAGTCCGATGTCTACCACCTTTCTCCTTGTGCATTTGTGAACCCAGAAAAGCCATGGAATGTATAACAAAAGCAGATTCCTCACAAGTGCTGGAGGGCAACATGGAGGAATGCTACAACATCGTGGGAAATTTTTTTTGAGGAGGACAACTAAATGACAGACAGTTGACAAAACTCAGGAAGAGGAAAGGAGACACAGAATGAAGCCCCTTTGACCTGAAGGCTCCTTCCTCACTTCAAGCTTTCAAAGCATCTCAAGGCCATTTTCAGGGGCAAGAGGAGGTGAGGGGGAAGAGGAAGTGAGAAGGAAAGATCTCACACCTTCTTCAATCACAGCCATTCAATTTAAGTTTTGTATATGGGAATTTATGTCAGATTTAATTTGGCAAAAGGAAGAAGTCTTTTGAACACCACTGTTCTAGAAAAAAATAAAGAATAGAAATCCTAATATAACATGAAACAAAACTCTTGGCCTCCAATGTACCCAATTATATAAATTGACTCAAGCATAACTGGAATTATAACTGCTAGCTTCTGTCTAATTTGCCCTCTCCTTTCCTTTCCACAGTTCAACAATCCCAAGATCCTGTGGTGAAAGGGAAAGAGCCCTGGCCTCAGACATGAGATGTGATGTAGAGATTGTTTCTTTTACTAGTGATGTAACCTGTGCTAATCACTCACCTTCCCTGAGCCTCCATTTTCTTGACTGTAAAAAGACATCCTTCTTACCTCACAGGGTTGTGGTAAAAGAACTCTTTCCTCTGAAGGAGCATTATGCAAATCTGTTTGCAACTTTTGAATATCTTGTAATACCTATGCATTTCCACTTGTCAACAGATTCTAGTACATATCTCAGTCAATGAAACACTTATTCAAATTGACTGAAGCTTCTGCCACCTGCAGATAGGCATGAGTGAGTGAATGATCTCAACTTCCAAGTTTGGGCAATAAGTATCAGGGAAGTCATAGGATAAAGAATATGGGAATTCCAGTGAGAACACAATGGGCCCTGTCAACTCCTCAATGCCTTCCACTGGCCCTATGGGTGGTCCAAAGACTACATCAGTCAGAATTAAAAAGGGAGCCCCTACAGCAGCCCTCTGAGGGGGGCAGGCCAGGAGACCCACTCTTCCATGAATTCCAGGAGTAGCAGCCACACTGCTATGGTCCTGCCTCCTCCTGTCACTCTTCTCCAGTTACATGCCCCAGGTTCACTGTAGGACCACAGAAGGTTGCTGCACCTTGTCCTTTCAGGCTCACTATCCCATGCCTTGACAGACAAGATGATGTGGATGGAAGGCAGGTCAGCCCAGTGACCATAAGGCTCACGAAGGAAAACAGATGAATGATTTCAGTAGGATTCAAAAGGAGAAAAAAACCCTCTGTGTTGCTTCTGTTTTTTCACAGAAGAAAGAAGTCCATTCATAGTTCTTATATATGCAAACAAAGACTGCAAGTGATCTTCTGGATTCGCAGACTGCAGCAATGCCCCATTCAAGCCTTTCAGCCATTCCTCAAGCACCAGAAACCCCAGCACAAGGTTATCAAACTTTCTTATTCATGAGCACTCCTGATTGCTCTACAGCAGCTACAGGTGTAGCCCTGAAAATGCCTCCAAATGCTGCAGTCTGTTTTTAATTGTTAATTAAACACAGGCACAAATGCAAGTTGTTACCTTAAAAGGGAGAAGTGCATTTGGCACTCTTAAATGCTATGCCTCAAGCCACTGTGTATCTTATAAATCACTGTCCTCATCTTAATTAATGACAATGAGAAGTAAACATGCTCACAGAAAGAGCCAGTCTCTAGATTGTAAAACTGGAACCAGATCACTGAACAACAAGTGGGATAACAGTAAAGTCAAAAAACATCAGGCTGCTCAGGAGAGTGCTCTGTTGTCCCTTGCATAAAAAGCAGGCTTGACTAGAGAAATGATTACATGTAAATTTTAAAAGGAATCTGAATGTATTCATAATTATACTTGACCTTTAAATATTGCCTCACCATTTTCAAAGCCCTTTCACATGCATCATGAAATCTGATGTTCACAAAACCCCTGGGAACAGGCAACACAGACATGGTTCCCATTTGACAGATGGGCAAACTAAAGCCTGAAGAGGTTATGTAACTTGCCTGGGGTCACATACCTGGTAAGTGACAGAGCTGGGCCTTAAACCTAGGTATCCAGGCTTCAATTTCAGTGCTTCTGTTACATAAAACCTGCTGCTATGAAAGCTAAGTAAAACTAAATAAATATCTTAGAAGAATGATTAGGTTGTCAGACTTCTCAAAATTACATACCAAAAACAAACTGGCTCGAGTTGAAGGTCAAGAAGTGTAGAGCCATGATGATAGAAGGCATCCTTTTAACATCTCTATGTTGCAAATCTACAGACTCCCATTCTCACGCACCTGTTTTTCCAGTAAACACACTGAGGCATAGAGATGCTAAAGGATGTGCTTAATATCATTTATAAGGCCCAAGATAAGAAAATTTCAAGGTCTGGCCACTGCCAGTTTTGGTGCAAATTAACAGCATCACTGAGTAGCCAATAGATGCTGGGCCCTAGAGAATAAGGGGGGGATGGCACATAAATTAAACAGAAAATGCACCCGTCCTGGGCAAGCCAGCTGAAACAGCTCTCCCAAAGCAAAGAAGATACGTGAATAGAGTCAAGGTCATCTTCACTTTCCTCTAAGGAAAATGGGAACTTCTCTGGGAGCTCTATTCCTGGAAGGTCTACTTGTCATTGGCTGTTGCTCTATTTCTTATGAGTCATCAGTCATTTTAGCCTGATTTTATTTAATTCACTTTGCAGTTTCTTCAATGGATGAAAGGATTCATTTGAAAAGTCTCTGCACCAATTTTAAGAGTTGCTAGCTTCCAAGTCTGTCCAAGCTACCTACCATGTTGGGCGGTTTTGTGTGTGCCTGTGTGTGTTTCGTGTCTTTGCCTGGAGGCACAGTACCATTAAAATACTCACCCTCATAGAAGGAGGCAGATCCCCTGAAACCCAAGTGAGAAACATGACCTTTACAATTTGTTATTCAACTTATTATTTCAGCATAGAAGAAAACCAGGGCACGAGCTCTGCAAATGCCAGGCTCATTAATGAAATGGGTTTTACACCCAAGAGCTGAATGGGCTATCTAGGCCCTGAGATAGTACATTTTGTGGCAATAATACTTTAACAGATAATGAATCAGCAAATTGCACTGGTGGCGTATTTCATTTACTTTGAATAGGATCGGTCTTCCTGCCACATCATTTTTCTGGTTAAAACCTAGTGGAATGTTTTCCTTTCCAGTTCTCAAGAAATATTACTTTTTGGTGGGGGTGAAACAAAGCCCTAAGCCTTGTGAAGGAAACAGAGACTAACAAAATAGAATGTAACACTGTAGAGGAAACTTCAGACCACCCAGCCAACTACTGAAAGCCAGAGACTTTCAGCCCAGGCTGGGAAGAGACCCAGGGTCTTGCACTATGAAAACAATATCGCAATTCATCAGCATAACTCCAGCAGGTACCTCTCATTCCCGAGGTGCACCAAGGCTAATTAAGTTGCCAGATGCACTAACCATGTTAAGCATTTTAAGAGACAGGTTTTCACTCTGAAACAGCCTGCTCTCCCCCTTGTTCTGGATACAGGCATAACTGCTTCCAACCTTCCCCAGAATGTTTGGCAGCCCCTGGAAAGAGGAAGAAAGGGGTAGAATGCTTGTTAAGAGTAGGAGAATGTCATGTTCTCTTAATGCAGGGTTTTTCAACAGTGGCACTATTGACATCTGGGACTAGATAATTTCCTGTTGTGGGGGTGTATTGGTTTGCCAGGGCTGCCATAACTATGTATCACAAACTGGGGGGTTTAAAAGAACAGAAGCTTATTCCGTCATGGTTCTGGAGGCTAGAACGTTGAAATCCAGACATCAGCAAGGTTTGTTCCTTCTGAAGGAGAATGTGTTCCAGGCCCTAGCTTCTGGTGATGACACCTGAAGTTCCTTTGAATCCCTGGTGTTCCTTTGCTCATTGACGCATCATTCCAGTCTCAGCTTCCATCTTCGCACAGCTCTCCCTGTGCCTCTGGGTCTTCACATTGCAGTCTTCTAATAAGGACACCAGTTATATTGAATTAGGGGCCCACTAACTCCAGTGTGACATTGTCTTAACTAATAACTACATCTTAAGCCACCCCATTTTCAAATAAGGTCACATTCTGAGGTACTGAGGGTTAGAACTTCATCATATCTTTTGGGGGGCACACAATTCAACCCATACAGAGGGGTCTCCTGGACAATGTAGAATGTTTAGCAGCATCCCAGTTTTACCTGCTACATATGAGTACTCTCCCTGTCATGACAACAAAAAATGCCTGTAGACATTGTCAAAGGTTTCCTGTAGGCAAAATCACCCCTGGTAGAGAACCACTGTCTTTGGATCAGAAAGATAAAGTTTAATTCTGATTCTGTTTTAATTAATTGTGCCATTGCCTTAAAAATTTTGGTCAAACTCTCTGGTCTTCACTTTTTCTCACAGATCTCATAAGAGCTGTGGTGTTGCTGAGACCTGATTGAGATAGTATATGGAAAGAGTCTGCTGCATAATGAAACACAATAAATGACAACTATTATCTTTTGTAAACCAGGGAAGTTTCTTTTGCAGGATTCTCTGTGGGTCTCAGCATTTACTGCCCTGATACTGAACTCTAGTCCTTGTCCCCGAGAGCTCTAGAAGGCAAAGGAGCTTTCCAGGTGTGCTCTGCATCCACTGCTGGGGGCAGAAAGTCCCCTTAGAGTCCAGCTGAAGCCCTCCCAGCATCTGTGACTGCGACACTAAAGCTGCAGACAGCCATATATCACAGCCAAAGAAAGGGAAGCTCTGAGTATGATCAGAATGTTAATGTGGCTGCATTGCACCATGGACAGTATTAGCCCAAGTGAACACTGTAGAAAATCCACTGGAGACAAGGATGTGGAAGATGAAGAGAACTGGTTCTTAGGTATTGACTACGGCATACATGCAGAGACTTTACCTCCCTTGCCATGACAAAACCATCTGAGATCCCATACTAGTTGTTTATTACAGAACATACCACAGTGAATTGTGATTGGTGAGTCACTCGTCTAGTTCACTCACCAGAGTCGGGGGAGAATAGGAACAGCATCTTATTCATGGATCCACCCCATATGCTCAAAATGGGTGCTTGTCACATAGTAGACACTCAATAAAAGTGTGCGTGTTTAATAAATGGGCCACCTTTCATCTCCAAGGTCTCTAGCCTACAAAATGGCATTTTTCTTTAAGGCCCTAATACAATCTAAGGCCCTAATACATCCTATGAATCTTGGGAAATCCCATATTTTTCACATCTCCTCTCATGAAGTCATTTCTAGGTATTCCCAAGGAATGCTAACATGTTCCACAAATCTATTCTGGTTGACATGTAACCCTTTCATCAGTCATCCTCCTGGATGCTTCCTGTCATCTTTTAATTGGCTTTTGTTGCTTACTTCATATAATTTCCACTCAAGTGTGGACTCCACCCCAATTGCCCAATGCACTTTAAGAACAGGCTTATAGCATTTAACAGATCCCTTACCAAAGACTGAGAGACCTTGTGGCAACACAAGTCAGTTTCAACTGTTGTTCACACGGCTACTCTCAAAGTCCCCTGGACTATATTGGACTTCATATCCCTGCCTATTTCCCCTTTCATCACGTAGGATGGAAAGGGAGAGAGCTCCACCTCCCCATAGGAATTTCCAGGCCTTCCTCTATCCAAGGACCTAGACCCACCCCAGTTTCAGGACAGAGAAATACCGGAAGTCTTCCCCACCCCATCTCATTTTCCATCCCAGGATGATCATAGAAACTCATCTCCTTCAGCAACAAAGGGAAGATTGGCCCCTATTGCCCCCCAAAACAATCACTATATTCATCAATAATAATAATATAATTCATCTAAAATGTGGGTTTATTCTGTCTTAAGTAAGACCAATGAGGGCCATCACTACTGCAGCCCAGGTAACACTATTCTCATCCCAGTCCTGCCACTTTCCATAGTCATTCCTCTAGTGTAAGATAAAGGAAAGATGAAGTTTATTCATCCCTCCTGACATGGTCCAGTCCTCTCTGAACAAATGCAGATCACAAAAACACCCATATCTCCCAAGAAGAAAGAAAAGCTTTCCAACATAAGAACGGTCAACTTGCATTACCAAACAGAAGATTTAATATCTCCGTCTAAAGCATTTCTATTTTAATGACTTTACTAGTTCAAGTCTCCTTCAATACATTGATTAGATTTGTGCCTTAGGTTTAGCTAGTAAAAGAGATTTATCTAAGAGAGGACCCTTAAACAATGGGAGTGTATTGGGCATTTTTGTTTGATTGTTGACCAGAATCAAAAAGTTCCCAATTTGGGGTAACTCCCTTTGTGCAGATCCACAGAAGCTAAGCATGGGTGATTTTCATTACTTCCGTACCTTGTCAACCCAATATACACACACACACAGGCCAGAGCTCCTGCTATGTTTTGTTTTTACACTGCTCAACTCCAAAGTGTGCTATGAACACCATAGGCATCCTTGATTTGTATATTTATTGTAACAATATTCTGACAGACGAGAGTAAAATGTCGGGAAGGAGGGATGTCTTTGTCTAATTTATATAAAGGCTCTGTTTGGGTTAGTGGTGGTCATGGTCCAGGCTCCCCCCACCTCCCCACAGTCCTTTAAATCATGAGCTATGATAGTGATACAAAGAGGACTGGTCAGGGAGATTAGCTCTGCAGTGGCTATGACGGTGGTATAGCCCGGAACCTGTGTGTAATGGTTGTAGTATCTGGTGGTGACAGTGTTGAGTGGTGGCAGCACTGTACATCAGCAGCTATAGCTATACCCTGGCCCAAATGTTCATTGAGCTAAGCCTCCATTGGTGGATGCCTATTCTCCACACCTGGTTTTCCAGCCTCCCCACTGATGCTGTGCGTTAGTCATGATCCTTCCAACTCCATGCCTCCACTGAACAGCTAGACATACTAGGAGAAAGACATGACCATGAGAAACTGCCCAGCAATCACAAAATGTTCCCATAGTAAACTTGCTTCCCCACTTTTCATGACACCACTTCACACCTTTTTAGCTTTCCTTGATAACTCTAATATCTCCTCCAATATCTCTTTCTCCAACCTCGTCTTTAGCTGATAGCTCCATGCTTCATCTCACGGAAAAAATAAGAACAAATGAGAAACATCTGTACCCACTTCCTCCCCTCCCCCTCCTGTTGAAATGAATGAACCATCCCTGTTCCTGTTTTAGTCAACCCTTCACTGGTACAATGGAGTTCATCCCTGTATTAGTCCATTTTCATGCTGCTGATAAAGACATACCCAAGACTGGGCAATTTACAAAAGAAAGTTTAACGGACTTACAGTTCCACATGGCTGGGGAAGCCTCACAATCATGGTGGAAGGAAGGAGGAGCAAGTCATGTCTTACATGGATGGCAGCAGGTAAAGAGAGAGAGTTTGTGCAGAAAAACTCCCCTTATAAAACCATCAGATCTAGTGAGACTTAGTCACTATCGTGAGAACAGCATGGGAAAGACATGCCCCCATGATTCAATTAAATCCCACTGGGTCCCTCCCACAACACATGGGAAATCAGGATGAGATTTGGGTGGGGACACAGCCAAACTATATCAATCCCTATTCACCTACTCAAAGGACTCCAGCCCAGCAGGCATAATCTCTCTCTCCCATATTATCAATTCTCCCTGTTTGTGGAGTATTCCTGTTTCAATTACCATCATTATAACCTGCTATTGGATACAAATGTTCCCATTAGATGAAAAAAACAAAAACAGAACCTCCTTCAATTCATAAGCACAACTCTCCTCAGAATCCCTGACATGACCCTGTACCACAGGAGAGCAACCAGCCACCAGCTGATGTTGCTTATATTGGAGCCCTGCCATCATGGAGGGGCATCAATTTGTTCTCACCAGAATAGACACTTATTTTTCAATGTGGATTTGCTTTCTCTGCTTTATCCATCATGATTCTGACAATATATCCATCATGGTTTTGACAACATATCCATTATTGGACTTTCTATATGCCTCATACATGCGTTATATGATTATATCACATAGAACATTGTTTCTGACCAAGGGATTCACTTCATAGGAAAATAAATAAGGAAATCTGGCTGATGCCCATGGAACTTAATAGTACTACAATGTACCCTATTGCTCAAAGTCAGCTTATGGAATGGTGCAATGATCCACTGAATATTTAGTATGATGCTAGCTTGGAAACAACACTGTGATATAGGAGTGCAGTCCTATAGGATGCTGTATATGCTCTGAACCAGCGATTAATATGTGATACTATATCTACCACAGTCAAATACACAAGGTAATGAATCAAAGGGTAAAAGAGTGGCTTATGTCCCAAATGTGGCTGTGTCCAACAGTAGCTGAGTCTGGCAATGATCGCAATATACTGTAGCAATGATGCCCATTGCTTTTCTTGACTGCAACCAACTTTAGTTTCTGCCCATTTTCCAAGTAGAATTCTTCAGCCTTCCTTATAGCTTTGTAAGATTATATCCTTCCATTATCCTTCCAAAAAATTCATTTTTCAGCCTAAGGTACTCAGCCTTGGTTTCCATTTCTTGACCCAGACTGTCATAGAAGGCTCTACACAAAGATAATTCAGAAACTACTTGCAATCCCCAAAATCATTTTTCAGCTTTCAAAAATGTAACATTCAGTCTTTGCTAGGCATCCCATTACAAATGTATGAATGTGAGACTAAATGAACTCCAGCTTTCAGCTCTCCAGAGTAGGTAATTACATGTTAAGAACCCCAAACAGTGAATCTGAGCTGCTTACTTCCTTATACTGCTTGACCTGTTAGTTTTGCCAGCCGTAAAAATGATTCATGGGACCAATCAGCAGCAGAACAAAGTAGGGGATTTGGATTTACTGGGTTTTTTTCTTTGGGGGTGGGGAGTAGGTGAAAGATGACACTATTCTGATTCCTAAACCATTTACTGATTACAAGAAATTCTTAGATTAAAACCAATATTTTTTAAATTATGATACAAATTGATGTAATGTCCTTCTATCATGCTTTTACCCTCGGCGGGGGGCTACTAGAATAAAAAATGGAACCATATAAAACATGTGCATCATTATTGGCACATATTTTGACCTTTTTTCATCACACCACCACCACCAAAGCACTAAAAATAAAATACAACAAACCTATGCAAGAACACAGGATTCCAATCATCATTACCTTTTGTTGTGCAGTCTTCACAGGATAAATGGCTTTGATGCTCATTAAAATATTTAGAATAAAAGCAAAAGGGAATTTAGCAAAAGGCATTCTCTGTCCCCCCACCTCCTACAGGAATATTCATGAGAACAGCCCTCTGACACCTACAACACACTACTTCTTGTGATATCTTCAATTCATGGCAATGTTTTAAAATGTAGGTTTTCTCATTATTCAGCCAACAGATTAGGGGACAACTGCCATTGAAAATGATAATGTATCACTCACAATTCCTGAGAAGGAGGCATGCCATCCCACAAAGGGCCATGTGGGGAAGCACCGGGTGAGTCAGGAGGCAGAAAGGGCAAGGCGAAGGGGAAGATGTAGGCAGGAGATTTTATTGTGGTAAGTAGCTCAGAATTGATTAGTTTGAATAATTTCCATGGGCTCTGGAATATGGGAACAGTCTCTAGTTGTCTGGTACCTGGCCCTAGGATAATTAGAGTGGAGGAATATTGCCTCTTCAAGGGTAGGAGCCAGATAGAGAAGGTGGCTCAAAGTGTGAGCTCCAGATTGGTTAGTTTAGCTTGCACATGAAAGGCACACTTCCGGACGAGTCCTTTGCTATCTCTAGAATTAACTAGCCCTGGAAAGGGCAGTCTCTTCCCAGGCAATGAGGCCCCAGATGCCAGAGTATCAAGAGTACAGAAGATAAGAAAATATTGTGTTTTTTGTTTGTTCGTTTGTTTGTATTATACTTTTAAGTTTTAGGGTACATGTGCACAACGTGCAGGTTTGTTACATATGTATACATGTGCCATGTTGGTGTGCTGCACCCATTAACTCGTCATTTACATTAGGTATATCTCCTAATGCTATCCCTCCCCGCTCCCCCCACCCCACAACAGGCCCCGGTGTGTGATGTTCCCCACCCTGTGTCCAAGTGTTCTCATTGTTCAATTCCCACCTATGAGTGACAACATGCGGTGTTTGGTTTTTTGTCCTTGAGATAGTTTACTGAGAATGATGGTTTCCAGCTTCATCCACGTCGCTATAAAGGATATGAACTCATCATTTTTTATGGCTGCATAGTATTCCATGGTGTATATGTGCCACGTTTTCTTAATCCAGTCTATCATTGTTGGACATTTGGGTTGGTTCCAAGTCTTTGCTATTGTGAATAGTGCCGCAATACACATACGTGTGCATGTGTCTTTATAGCAGCATGATTTATAATCCTTTGGGTATATACCCAGTAATGGGATGACTGGGTCAAATGGTATTTCTAGTTCTAGATCCCTGAGGAATCACCACACTGACTTCCACAATGGTTGAACTAGTTTACAGTCCCACCAACAGTGTAAAAGTCCTCCAGCACCTGTTGTTTCCTGACTTTTTAATGATCGCCATTCTAACTGGTGTGAGATGGTATCTCATTATGGTTTTGATTTGCATTTCTCTGACGGCCAGTGAGGATGAGCATTTCTTCATGTGTCTTTTGGCTGCATAAATGTCTTCTTTTGAGAAGTGTCTGTTCATATCCTTCGCCCGCTTGTTGATGGGGTTGTTTTTTTCTTGTAAATTTGTTTGAGTTCATTGTAGATTCTGGATATTAGCCCCTTGTCAGATGAGTAGATTGCAAACATTTTCTCCCATTCTGTAGGTTGCCTGTTCACTCTGATGGTAGTTTCTTTTGCTGTGCAGAAGCTCTTTAGTTTAATTAGATCCCATTTGTCAATTTTGGCTTTTGTTGCCATTGCTTTTGGTGTTTTAGACATGAAGTCCTTGCCCATGCCTATGTCCTGAATGGTATTGCCTAGGTCTTCTTCTAGGGTTTTTATGGTTTTAGGTCTTACATTTAAGTCTTTAATCCATCTTGAATTAATTTTTGTATAAGGTATAAGGAAGGGATCCAGTTTCAGCTTTCTACATATGGCTAGCCAGTTTTCCCAGCACCATTTATTAAATAGGGAATCCTTTCCCCATTGCTTGTTTTTGTCAGGTTTGTCAAAGATCAGACACTTGTAGATGTGTGGTATTATTTCTGAGGGCTCTGTTCTGTTCCATTGGTCTATGTCTCTGTTTTGGTACCAGTACCATGCTGTTTTGGTTACTGTAGCCTTGTAGTATAGTTTGAAGTCAGGTAGCGTAATGCCTCCACCTTTGTTCTTTTGGCTTAGGATTGACTTGGCAATGCAGGCTCTTTTTTGGTTCCATATGAACTTTAAAGTACTTTTTTCCAATTCTGTGAAGAAAGTCACTGGTAGCTTGATGGGGATGGCATTGAATCTATAAATTACCTTGGGCAGTGTGGCCATTTTCATGATATTGATTCTTCCTATCTATGAGCATGGAATGTTCTTCCATTTGTTTGTATCCTCTTTTATTTCACTGAGCAGTGGTTTGTAGTTCTCCTTGAAGAGGTCTTTCACATCCCTTGTAAGTTGGATTCCTAGGTATTTTATTCTCTTTGAAGCAATTGTGTATGGGAGTTCATTCGTGATTTGGCTCTCTGTCTGTTATTGGTGTATAAGAATGCTTGTGATTTTTGCACACTGATTTTGTATCCTGAGACTTTGCTGAAGTTGCTTATTAAGAAAATATTGTTAATACAAGCAATGACACTTCCAAGTTCCCAAAGGGCCTTCTGAATCATCTAAGTATAGGCTAAATCTTATTCATCATGATTTTGGCAATAAGACCTCTGACTTTGAGAATTCCTTGAGTTTCCAATGACCAAAAACAAAACAAACCAACACACAAAAAACTGGCTAAAACAGGAAAAAGGGATGTGTTGGCTCATGGATCTCAAAATCCAAGAACATGGCTGGCTTCTGCCACGTTTGATCTAAGTATTGTGGGCCCAGTTTTTCTACATTTCTGGCTCTCTTTTTCCAGACTCTTCCTCACTGGGCTTGCCTCACTATGGCAGGACCACAGGGGCACCAAGCTTACATCTTCTACAACTGAATTCAGAGGGAGAGAGACAAGGTCATTTCCCCAGAATTTCCAGCAAATGTCACCCTGATTCCTATTGGCTCTAAATGGATTACATCACCATCCCTGAACCAGTCACTATGGCTGGGAGATGGCAAGCTGCCTGTTTACTTAAGCCAATCAGGTACAGCCCTGGAGCCAAGGATGGAGCCACCCAAATGAAACTGCATGGTTTGGAATGGATGAGGGGCATTTTCCTATAGGAAATGTGGAGAAGAGCTACCAGAGGAGAAATTAATGATGGATTTCAAACATATGATGTCTACCAAATATATGCAGCTTTGTATTACAGATGTTTCAATATTAATTATATACATGTGTAGTACTTTGTTTTTTTAATTTAAAAAGGTTCAGAATCCAGTGCCCCTGGCAAAATCCTGACAATTCTGTCCTCACTCCTCACGATTAATATGATGCAATCATTAACTGTTCAATTGTTAGAGGCTGTTTAATTTCAACAACAAATTTTCTGCATTTCAAAAATAATATATACTATTAGTGAAGATTCAAATTACACTAATTCATTTCTTGATACAAATCTATTTTTTATGTTAAATTTAAAAAGAATGGAATTATCAGTAAGAAACTTTAGGCCTTAAACATACCTCCCTGCTCTTGGCACTCACTTTCTTAGAATTGACAACACTGATAGGTTCTCTTGCTGTATTTTAAGGGAAGAGTTGAGGTATTCGTGGAGAGAAAAATGATGAAGAGAAAGTTAGACAAATCTCCTGCCCCACCACCCTCAGCCAAAAGAGATCCTCTCCCTCAAAGCCAGGAGAAAGGGTAGGGAACACGTCTGTAGAAGTACTATTTAACTGCAGAGTATAGTGCTTCCTTTATCTCCTCTGCTCAGGTTTTTTTTGGGGGATTTTTTGTTTTGTTTTGTTTTTTGCCATGTCAAGGAAGAAATCTGGCCTACCATCAAAGCTAGGGATTGGAGTAATACACTAACATATGGAAAAAAATGTGATTTTTTTTTCTATATAGAGTTATTCAATTAATATGTTAAAAATTAAGTTTAACACATTATTTAACATTGAATGTTACTGGTATATAGCAGTGGGTCTCAAACTTTTGCATACATCAGTATCACCCAGAGAACTTGTTGAAACCAGATTGCTGAGTGCAACCCCCAGAGTTACTGATTCAGTAGGTTTGGGTGGGGCCTGAGAATTTGTTCTGCTAACAAGTTCTCAGATGCCTCTGATGCTGGTGCTCAGGGCACCACATGTTGACAACCATTGGTGTATATTATGTGTTTTATTTTACTAGCGGCTGATCTCGGTTAAAAACAAGGTTCTAAAATGCCATTCTAGCTTATAGAATTCTAAGTCTGACCTTTTGGACTGTTAAGAAAAAGCTTTAATATAAAGTGAAGCTCATGTTGCTTGTTTTTGAAACAGCCAGTGAGAAGTAGGAAATCTACACTTCCCTCTCAGTCCTAGATGCTGAAGCAGGTAAGATCTTTCACATAATGCTTTTAAGGATCGTAGCAGCAAGAATAAGAGATATTGCCTCCCAAAAGATATTGCCTCCCAAAAGCCCAGACAAGAAGTTAGGAGAAAAGGGAATCTCTCTGTTATTTAGGTTTCAATCAACAAAAGTTAAGATGGCTGGTTTTGAACCTGAGGCCTTGAGAGCTCAAATTTACAATGTTACCAATGGGAAAGAAAATGAACTTGGTAAAAACGTTAAGACATTCCTCTTTGTTTGGGCCATGAAACCTCTAGGGCTGTTTTATATTCTGAAACTGCCTGGCTCATTACAGTGACCAATAGGTCTCTAAATACCATCAGTTTAAAAGGGACTGTTGTAAAAATTCATGATTCATTCGTGCAATGAATCCCCCTTTTTGCTGGACTTAATACTGCATGAAAAGTAATCTTCTCCCTGCACTGAGCATCACACTGTTTCCAATTCGGAAAAGCTCCAAAAAAGGGAGGTGGAGGGGGCAACAAATTTTGCCAGCCATGAGGTGGGGAAAAGCAATATGTTTTTGCACACACATATGGTTTCTATAATCATTTTTTTGAAAAAACTGAGTTTGACCTAGCTCTCTGATAGAGACAGCCTGATTGAGGATAACAGGCCTGGAGAACCCACCTGGGCCCCCAGGCAGGGGAGGGCCTGGGCTTGATTTGTGGCCCTGGATAGGGACCTGTGCTGTGTGAGGTGATTTTTTACACCCTTTGGCTGTGCTGAGTGACCTCTCCCAAGCTGCTTTTCCCACACGCCAACCAACTGCATATGCTTTCAAACTGGGTGGTGATCTGGAATCCATATAAATAACATGTATCCGAGGAAAACTTACCTCTTTAAAACGGAAGCTAGAAACTTGCGCCCACAAAATGGAGCCGGAGTCCCAGAAACCTGTGGTGTGTCCCTCTGAGACAACATGGCAGCCATTGGAAACTCCACAGCGACAGGCCTCACATCGGAACCTGACATACACAGCTCACAGAATCCAGTTCAGAAGGGTTGAGTACACCGTGGAGCGCCCCTCCGCCTCCCATTTCCCTAAGCCTACTGAGCCCTGGGTGGAGACAGGCTACGGAAAGAAAGGCTCCACACGTTTGAGAGAAGTTGCGTCACACCTGGGAAGGCTTGTGTCGGCTCCCCCTTCTGCTGCGCTGCTGCATTGCAACGGGAAAATACTCCGTACACCTTTAGCCTCCAGGAGACCCTTGAAGAAGGCCAGAAACACTCCAAAATCATGATAGGAATGGTGGACAGAAGGTGACTTTTTTCCAAATTTTTACTTTTAATTCACCACTAATAATTATGGGGAAACATATGATGTTTTGATACATGTTTGTAACGTGGAATGAGTAAAGCAGGCTAATTAAAAGATCCACCTCCTCACATATCATTTTTTTGTGGCAAAGACATTTAAATTTTGAAATATAGAATGCATTATTATTTATGAGCGTCATCACCTGTGTAATGAATCACCAAAGCTTATTCCTCCTAACTGAAAATGTGTATCCTTTGACCAACTCTCCCATCCCATCCCCCAAGCCTCTAGTAACCACCTTTCTACTCTTTACTTCTGTGAGTTCAACTCTTTTAGATTCCACATATAAGTGAGATCAGGTGGTATTTGTCTTCCTGTGCTTGGCTTATTTCACTTACCATAGTGTCCTCCAGGTTTGTCCATGTTGTCGCATATGACAGATGTCTTTTTGAACTCCAACACCCACTTTAATTTCCCACCCTGCTTTCTTGTCCACCACCCACCCCACCAACGTTTCTTTTCCCCCTGCCTAAAATGTTGTTTCCTCCGGATCTGCACACAATAGGCTTCTTCTCATCAAGCATATCACGCACCCCTCCAGAGAGGCCACCCTACACACGCCCACTTCCCTCACCCTGTTTCATTTCCTTCAAAGCACTATCCCCCTCTGGAAATACTGAGTTCCAGGAAGGCAGGGACCTAATGTGTCTTGTTGACCACCGTACCCCAAGGACTGGCATATGGTAAGCATTTGGTAACTACTTGCTAAATGAGTGAATGAACCCTGAGGTGATTTTCAACTGGACACTATTCCAGTTTCTCTTGAATAATTGGGTCTGCCTTCTCATGGCACCATAATTGCACAGAGCTAAGTAGTAATTTCCTATTTATGATGTCATTAATAAAGTTTTGTTTTGTTTAATTTAGGATCAACCCAGCCAACTTTGGCCATTTTGGAGCCTGCCTGGCATTGTTTGCTGTCTTTATATGTTTGTCTCGTGCATCTCTACTCTGTCCACACTAGCCTAATGCAGTGCCTGGCACTTACACGGTGTTTCAGTAAGTGAGCATACTGGGTGTTGACTATATTTATGTTTACTAGCACTTTTTCTATGTGAAAACAAAAGAAGTAATGGGAGATGAGGCTCCTACCAACAAATCTAGCAATGTCATGCCAGCTCTGAAAATGCTTTCGTTGAAATAAAAGATGAGGCTTACCTTGGACACCATTTTACCATCACCCAAAGATCAAAAGGGGATAGAGGTGCTAAGGAAGTTTGAGTGTTGATGCACTTTCATAGATAATGTGCTTGAAGCGAGATCTCTCATAGCTTTATGTGCAATCTCAGCATGACATGCTCAGAATCTAGGGCAAAAATTCTGTTCAAGTGAGACGAAGTCATAATACCTATGATATCACATGACTTAACCAACATAGTACAGGTTCAAAGCATTAAACAAACTCTTTCAGGAGTTTCCTGTGTCACCTCTTTTCCAGCCCACGAGTTCTCCCCCAAGCTGTAGTTTTGGGGAGTCACAGTCCACCTCATTCACCACTTCTCCCTGTGCCCGCTTCTTCTGTCCCTGGAGAAGTGAGGACTTTTGCTTCAGACCCTGAATTCTACTCACCTTTGCCTCCAAGTTAAAATCCTTGGCACAGGCAGTGGCCCACCTGGCTGACCTAGATGGGATTCTCTGTCACTGGACACACCCAGTTAGGGCCTGTCTGCCTCTTCCCAGCTCCGGCAGCATGCCCTGCTTCCCTTTTGTGCTTTCATTCTATCTCTGAACCATATTTTCTCCATCATAATCAACCCCACAATGAATCCTTATTCTTCCCTCCTGTGAGCCCTCTGTCCTTCTTTCCACCCACCTCCCCCTAACCCTCAATCTAGCAGTAATATTCCACTCATCATTAAAAGGAGACAGACTCTTTTTCAGACTCTGTACATTAATAGGGCCTTGATATCTCCCCAGACCTGACTAAACACCCAGACCCATGATTTCTATGGAGATTCTTTCACCATATTTATTTTTTATTTTTCCTTAAGTAATTTAGAGGGAAAATGGCTGCAATAAAGATGAAGGACTTCATGGATTTTAGCTATACACTCTGTTCCTCTATCCCCAATCATGAAAGATCAAGGGTGGTCCTCACGCATTAGCAATGCTGTGGTCCTATGAGAGACCCTCTGTCATAATTAGCTTCATCCTCCAACCTCTGCCGCTCCCCATCTCCCAATCCCATTCACACCTCCCAGAACTAGAGCCAATAAGCTAGATTTCAGCCCAGAGATTTTACTGTCTCCATCAATCTGGTCTCTGGGGTTGGTTAGTGAATTCACTGTTTGTTGGTTGAAAGGGTTTTATTTTCATTCACAACTTTTCAGGAAACTCTTTGGAAAGTTAAACTCGATTGAGATTCTTCTCCAGGGCTCTCTTCTGGTCATTTCTTCTGGATAGGATAGAGGAAATATAATGTTGTGTTTAAGAAAACAAAACCCAGTTGCTGAATGGTGAGAGGAGGCCAGGAGTCTCTTCCACCACCCCAAAAAGCATCAGAGAGACCTTACCAAGGAAGTGGGGGGCCTCCTTCTGACGGTCCTTGGCTACTGTGGAATTGTACTCCTATGCATCATCTCCTTCTGTCTGCTAGTCCTGGGCAGCAAACCAAACTGTGGGAACACTTTCTGCCCAGCATGCCTCTTCCTTCAGCTCTAGCCCATTTCTCCCAGCAGTTTGGTGCCCCACTTGCTTCTCTGAGCATGTTCTTCCCTCTTGTGATCTTGACTCTTTTGAAATTGAAAGGCCCTTTCCTGTAATGCTATCAGCATGGCTCTCTTCTCTCAGACACACAGATATACACATAGGGCACAGATTTCAGCTATATGCACGCAGCCCTGCTGCCACACACAGCCAAGATTTACTGCTCTGGAAATGCTGCCTCTTTGACAGATTTATTCTTTGAAAAGTGAGAGATTCCCCTCCTGGGATGGACCTGAATGGGGTTGATGGGGGAGACAGAAAGGCCTGCATTGCCAGGCAGCCCACCCAGGCTCCAGGCATCTGGCAAAAGGTGGTGGGGAAGGTTAGGAAGGGGGCTAATAAAAGGGGAGAAGTAAATATAAATCACAGAGATTGGAGGACTGGAAATGCCACTTGTCCTTGGAAAGAGTCGAGGCTTTAGAGCCATTGCAAAGATTCAGATGCTTCAGGGGATTTATAACAACATCTGGTCCATCTGCAGGTGGATTTTTAGTACCTAGGTAGGAAAGCTCCTATTTCAACAAACAGAAGCTGCAGAGCAGTGAATCTCAAGGTGGGGACAATAGCTTAGTAAGTTACCTGGGGAGCTTGTACAAACTATATGTGCCCAGATTCTAAGAGGCCTATCAGAATCATCCAGGTCAGTTTGCATAGCTTTAAAAGCTCCCAGTGATTTCATTATCATCACTGTAGACTATTCCTGGTATATATTTTAGTTCTACAACCCAGGCTGACATACACAAGTCCATGAAGGAAGGGAGCTGGCTCTGACACGTGCAATATTCGGTTGATATGCAGCTCCAGCTGCCTGAGCAAGGAAACCTTGAGGAAAGGGAGCCCAAAAATCTCCGTAGACATCTGGGAAAGAGTCAGGGTAACGTTTTAGCAGACCGTGAAGAGCTCTAAATCTTCTTGTTCCTTATAACTGGAGCCTTTAAAGTTGTCAAAAAGCAAATGCAGTCTTGGATAGCATCGCTGAAGAGTTTAGTATATGACCCAGACAGCAGTGCAGTTCTGCTGCCCAGGTCCTGTCAGACAGACCACCCAGAGATGGAAGCCTGTTGAGTTTTGAGTGCATCTTTGTAAGAGAAATAGTGATGAACTGGAACTCACCCAGAGATCACTGAGCACACTGCAGGTACCGGAGGGCTGTGATATGAGCCAAAGGAAAGGGGCTCATCATCAAGGAAAGTAGAAGGCTGAGAGGAGCAGCACAACAGCCTTTAGAACGCTAAAGAGGCCAGGCATGGTGACTCATGCCTGTAATCCTAGCACTTTGGGAGGCCAAGGCGAGCAGATCACTTGAGGTCAGGAGTTCGAGACCAGCCTGGCCAACATGGCAAAATCCTGTCTCTACTAAAAATACAAAAATTAGCCAGGTGTGGTGGTGTACACCTGTAGTCCCAGCTACTCAGGAGGCTGAGGCATGAGAATTGCTTGAACCTGGGAGGCAGAGATTGCAGTAAGCTGGGATCCTGCCACTGCACTCCAGCCTGGGCAACAGAGCAAGTCTTTGTCCAAAAAAAAAAAAAGAAAAAAAAAAAGCTCTGAAGGGCAGGGCTATGCAGGAAAATCAGAGGTTGTTCTGTTTAGCTGCAAAAAGGAAAAAAGGGCAAAGAAAGGCAAAGCACTATGATAAGCATTTAACAAATGTCACCTGTCAGTCTTCACCACAACCCTATGAGGTAAATGTTATCAAATCCATTTCTCAGACAGGAAAACTGAGGCTTAAAAAGTTAAGCCAGGCTTGGTGGTACACACCTGTAATCCCAGCTACTCCAGAGGCTGAGGTGGGAAGAATACTTGAGCCTAGGAGTTCAAGTTTAGCCTGGGAAACATAGTGAGATGCCATATTTAAAACAATAACAATAATAATAATAAATTTTTTAAGTTAAAGAATGTATCCAACACAGCCAATTTTCAAAGAATAAGAATTTGATTGCAATCTGTAGGTGACTCCCAGGACTATTCTTCCCATTACTCCATTAAAAAAAAAAATTAGCCCTAGGAATAAAAGTTAGAGAAAAGACTCCACATAGGAAAGAAATGTGGTAGACGCATTTTGGTGCCTCACCCCAGCCCCTTTGCCTAAGTTTTTCCTGGTGATGCATCCATCTCCTCAGCAACTGAGCTAAGAGTATTGGCTGATAAACCCTCTCAACCCCATTCTTGGGAGAATACTCTTCAAAAGACTAGCCCCCTGCTCACCTCAAACATCCCCACACTGCAGACCTTAGCCAATGACTAACTAGCACAGAGATACAAAAGGCTGGACCCCCTGCTTTGCAGAGAGATAGACTCTGTGAGCTCCCTGTGAGATAGACTGCAGCTAGTGGCCAGTGGCGATCTCATTATTACATAGTATTTTCCCCTGCCCTATTCATTCTCCTGAACACACTCCCCTACTTGCAGAAGAATCCCCATCTTGGGCTCTGCTTCTGTGGAAACTCTAAGGTGACTTACCCTCTTTGAACTGTAAAATCAAAGAGGGTAAGTCACCTTAGAGTTTCCATAGACTCTTTGATTTTAAAATTCAAGGTCTCCAAAGGGTATAAGTTTACAATGCGTAATGAAAAGAAGGGATGGGAGATTGTATTAGTCCATTCTTGTGTCACCATGAAGAAATACCTGAGGCTGAGTAATTTATTAAAGAAAAGAGGTTTAATTGGCACACAGTTCTGCAGGGTGTACAGGAAGTGTGGTGCTGGCATCTATGTTTATGGTGAGTGCCTCAGGAAACTAACAATCATGGCAGAAGACAAAGGGGGAGCAGGTAGGTCACACGGCTAGAGAGGGAGTAAGGCAGGAGGAGGTACTGCACTATTCTAAACAACCACATCTCTTGAGAAGTCACTGTGGTGAGGATAGCACCAAGCCATTCATGAAGGATCTACCCTCATGAATCCAAACACCTCTCATCAGGCCCCACCTCCCACACTGGGGATTACATTTAAACATGAGATTTGGAGGAGACAAATATCCAAACTATATCAGAAATGAATGATAAGGAAAGCAGGATGAGAAAGGGGGAACTCAGGCTCCTGCACTGCCCTTGCCCTACAGAGATGCAACCCCAAAGACTCCTAAGAGAAGTGTGACTGAATGAGGCCCCACCCTAGGCCTCATACCCATGACCTGAGGCGATTTATGGTTACAGCATAACTTTATTTCCAGATAGGATTTCTATTTAACTTTCAAAGAAAGTTTCAACCTGGGGTCGAAAAAGAGGAAAATTTTAAAAAAGGAATACAATCAAGGACAACCATTCCTTGTGAATATAAATACCAAAAAGAAACTGTCCCTCGTTCCCTTTCTTTCTCTCACTCATGGAGCAACAGAATTTGCCACCAAGCCAAACTTTAAATACATGGTTGTCTGCAGTCTGAATATGGAATGGGGCTTGTGGTACACATGAAGATGCGCCTCTCCAATCCCCCTTCAGTGAAGAACTTAACTGCCGCAGCTGCAGGAAGTGCTATCAGCAGAAAGCCTTCAACTGTCAGTCTTCAGGGACTGCCTCAGTTGCAGACAGCTGCTTCACCCAAGGCCAAGCACCTATCCGTGTAGCCTGCATCCAGTGACTGATCCACACAGGGATATAAAGACTATCTCAGCCCAACTTGGGATTCAGACCTGTTTGGAATCACCCGTGGGCTGGAACTAGTGACTTGTTCCTAATAAACAGAATGTTGCAAACATGACAGAATGTCATTTCCATGACTAACTTACAAAAAAGGTGACTGCCATCTTGTTTGCTCTTCCTCTCTCTCTTACTGATATACTCACTTGCCCTTCTAACAGTTCACTGTGTTGTGAGAAGCTCTATGGTGAGGCCCAGATGGCAAGGAACAGAGGGGGGCCTCCAGCCAACAGCTTGTAAGGGACTAAGTCTTCCAGCCAATAGCCTATGAGGAAATTAAACCTGCCAATGACCACATGGGTGAGCTTGGAACAAATCCTCCCCACTCTGTTTGAGACCATAGCCCACAGCTGACAACTTGATTGCAGCCTTGTGAGAGTGCCAGAGACAGAGGGCCCAGCTAGGCTATGCTCAGATTCCTGACCCACAGAAATGGTGAAGTAAGTTTTGAGGTAAATGTTATTTAGCAATAGATGAGTGATACAACTGTGAAAAGCCATTTTAGCTCCAGAGCTCCCCAAAGGGTCAGCTGTGGCTGCTGTTGGACCTATATGGGAGTATGACATCTTCTAACATCTTCTTCTAACCAAATATGCTCCCTCTCCCCTCCTTTGCATGGGTGTTGATGCCAAGAGCATTCTGTAACAAACATCCTGAAAGACAAACTCCATCTCTGTCTCTATTTCGTGGAGATCCTGACCTGTGACAGGGTTCATCCAATAAACATCTCGTGGAATAACTGCAGCCTTCACACACAATTCCCACTTAATAATAGCATCCCTAAAAGAATGAAACTCGGGGGTGGAGCCAAGATGGCCGAATAGGAACAACTCCCCTCTATAGCTCCCAGCCTGAGCGACACAGAAGATGGGTGATTTCTGCATTTCTGTTTGAGGTACCGGTTTCGTCTCACTAGGGAGTGCCAAACAGTGGGTGCAGGACAGTCGGTGAAGCGCACTGTGCGCCAGCCGAAGCAGGGCGAGGCATTGCCTCACTCGGGAAGTGCAAGGGGTCAGGGAGTTCCCTTTCCTAGTCAGAGAAAGAGGTAACAGACGGCACCTGGAAAATCAGGTCAGTCCCACCCTAATACTGCGCTTTTCCAACGGGCCTGGAAAATGGCACACTAGGAGACTGTGTCCCGCACCTGGCTCGGACGGTCCTATGCCCACGGAGTCTCGCTGATTGCTAGCACAGCAGTCTGAGATCAAACTGCAAGGCTGCAGCGAGGCTGGGGGAGGGGCGCCCACCATTGCCCAGGCTTGCTTAGGTAAACAAAGCAGCCAGGAAGCTCGAACTGGGTGGAGCCCACCACAGCTCAAGGAGGCCTGCCTGCCTCTGTAGGCTCCACCTCTGGGGGCAGGGCACAGACAAACAAAAACTCAGCAGGAACCTCTGCAGACTTAAATGTCCCTGTCTGACAGCTTTGAAGAGAGTAGTGGTTCTCCCAGCACGCAGCTGGAGATCTGAGAATGGACAGACTGCCTCCTAAAGTGGGTCCCTCACCCCCGAGCAGCCTAACTGGGAGGCACCCCCAAGTAGGGACAGACTGACACCTCACTCGGAAGGGTACTTCTCTGAGACAAAACTTTCAGAGGAACTATCAGACAGCTGAATTTGTGGTCTCACGAAAATCCGCTGTTCTGCAGCCACCGCTGCTGACACCCAGCCAAACAGGGTCTGGAGTGGACCTCTAGTAAACTCCAACAGACCTGCAGTTGAGGGTCCTGTCTGGTAGAAGAAAAACTGACAAACAGAAAGGACAACTACACCAAAAACCCATCTGTACATCACCATCATCAAAGACCAAAAGTAGATAAAACCACAAAGATGGGGAAAAAACAGAGCAGAAAAACTGGAAACTCTAAAAAGCAGAGCACCTCTCCTCCTCCAAAGGAACGCAGTTCCTCACCAGCAACGGAACAAAGCTGGACAGAGGATGACTTTGACGAGTTGAGAGAAGAAGACTTCAGACGATCAAACTACTCTGAGCTACGGGAGGAAATTCAAAACAATAGCAAAGAAGTTAAAAACTTTGAAAAAAAAATTAGACGAATGGATAACTAGAATAACCAATGGAGAGAAGGGCTTAAAGGAGCTGATGGAGCTGAAAGCCAAGTATCGAGAACTATGCGAAGATTGCAGAAGCCTCGGTAGCAGTTGCGATCAACTGGAAGAAAGGGTATCACTGATGGAAGACGAAATGAATGAAATGAAGCGAGAAGGGAAGTTTAGAAAAAAAAGAATAAAAAGAAATGAACAAAGCCTTCAAGAAATTTGGGACTATGTGAAAAGACCAAACCTACGTCTGATTGGCGTACCTGAAAATGACGGGGAAAATGGAACCAAGTTGGAAAACACTCTGCAAGATATTATCCAGGAGAACTTCCCCAATCTAGCAAGGCAGGCCAACATTCAGATTCAGGAAATTCAGAGAACACCACAAAGATACTCCTCGAGAAGAGCAACTCCAAGACACATAATTGTCAGATTCACCAAAGTTGAAATGAAGGAAAAAATGTTAAGGGCAGCCAGAGAGAAAGGTCAGGTTACCCACAAAGGGAAGCCCATCAGACTAACAGCTGATCTCTCGGCAGAAACTCTACAAGCCAGAAGAGAGTGGGGGCCGATATTCAACATTCTTAAAGAAAAAAATTTTCAACCCAGAATTTCCTATCCAGCCAAACTAAGCTTCATAAGTGAAGGAGAAATAAAATACTTTACAGACAAGCAAACACTGAGTGATTTTGTCACCACCAGGCCTGCCCTAAAAGAGCTCCTGAAGGAAGCACTAAACATGGAAAGGAACAACCGGTACCAGCCACTGCAAAAACATGCCAAATTGTAAAGACCATCAAGGCTAGGAAGAAACTGCATCAACTAATGAGCAAAATAACCAGCTAACATCATAATGACAGGATCAGATTCACACATAACAATATTAACTTTAAATGTAAATGGGCTAAATGCTCCAATTAAAAGACACAGACTGGCAAACTGGATAAGGAGTCAGGACCCATCAGTGTGCTGTATTCAGGAAAGCGATCTCACGTGCAGAGACACACACAGACTCAAAATAAAGGGATGGAGGAAGATCTATCAAGCAAATGGAAAAAAAAAAAAAAGTCAGGGGTTGCAATCCTAGTCTCTGATAAAATAGACTTTAAACCAACAACGATCCAAAGAGACAAAGAAGGCCATTACATAATGGTAAAGGGATCAATTCAACAAGAAGAGCTAACTATCCTAAATACATATGCACCCAACACAGGAGCACCCAGATTCATAAAGCAAGTCCTGAGTGACCTACGAAGAGACTTAAACTCCCACACAATAATAATGGGAGATTTTAACACCCCATTGTCAACATTAGACAGATCAACGAGACAGAAAGTTAACAAGGATATCCAGGAATTGAACTCAGCTCTGCACAAAGTGGACCTAATAGACATCTACAGAACTCTCCACCCCAAATCAACAGAATATACATTTTTTTCAGCACCACACCACACCTATTCCAAAATTGACCACATAGTTGGAAGTAAAGCTCTCCTCAGCAAATGGAAAAGAACAGAAATGATAACAAACTGTCTCTCAGACCACAGTGCAACCAAACTAGAACTCAGGATTAAGAAACTCACTCAAAACTGCTCAACTACGTGGAAACTGAACAATCTGCTCCTGAATGACTATTGGGTACATAATGAAATGAAGGCAGAAATAAAGATGTTCTTTGAAACCAATGAGAACAAAGACACAACATATCAGAATCTCTGGGACACATTCAAAGCAGTGTGTAGAGGGAAATTTATAGCACTAAATGCCCACAAGAGAAAGCAGGAAAGATCCAAAATTGACACCCTAACATCACAATTAAAAGAACTAGAAAAGCAAGAGCAAACACATTCAAAAGCTAGCAGAAGGCTAGAAATAACTAAAATCAGAGCAGAACTGAAGGAAATAGAGACACAAAAAACCCTTCAAAAAATTAATGAATCCAGGAGCTGGTTTTTTGAAAAGATCAACAAAATTGATAGACCGCTAGCAAGACTAATAAAGAAGAAAAGAGAGAAGAATCAAATAGATGCAATAAAAAATGAAAAAGGGGATGTCACCACCGATCCCACAGAAATACAATCTACCATCAGAGAATACTACAAACACCTCTATGCAAATAAACTAGAAAATCTAGAAGAAATGCATAAATTCCTCAACACATACACCCTCCCAAGACTAAACCAGGAAGAAGTTGAATCTCTGAATAGACCAATAACAGGTTCTGAAATTGTGGCAATAATCAATAGCTTACCAACCAAAAAGAGTCCAGGACCTGATGGATTCACAGCCGAATTCTACCAGAGGTACAAGGAGGAACTGGTACCATTCCTTCTGAAACTATTCCAATCGATAGAAAAAGACGGAATCCTTCCTAACACATTTTATGAAGCCAGCATTGTCCTGATACCAAAGCATGGCATAAACATAACCAAAAAAGAGAATTTCAGACCAATATCCTCGATGAACATTGATGCAAAAATCCTCTAGAAAATACTGGCAAACCAAATCCAGCAGCACATCAAAAAGCTTATACACCATGATCAAGTGGGCTTCATCCCTGGGAATGCAAGGCTGGTTCAACATATACAAATTAATAAATGTAATCCAGCATATAAACAGAACCAAAAACAAAAACCACATGATTATCTCAATGGATGCAGAAAAGGCCTTTGACAAAATTCAACAACCCTTCATGCTAAAAATTCTCAATAAATTAGGTATTGATGGGACCTATCCAAAATAATAAGAGCTATCTATGACAAACCCACAGCCAATATCATACTGAATGGGCAAAAACTGGAAGCATTCCCTTTGAAAACTGGCACAAGACAGGGATGCCCTCTCTCACCACTCCTATTCAACATAGTGCTGGAAGTTCTGGCCAGAGCAATGAGGCAGGAGAAGGAAATAAAGAGTATTCAATTAGGAAAAGAGGAAGTCAAATTGTTCCTGTTTGCAGATGACATGATTGTATATCTAGAAAACCCCATTGTCTCAGCCCAAAATCTCCTTAAGCTGATTAGCAACTTCAGCAAAGTCTCAGGATACAAAATCAATGTACAAAAATCACAAGCATTCTTGTACACCAATCACAGACAAACAGAGAGCCAAATCATGAGTGAACTCCCATTCACAATTGCTTCAAAGAGAATAAAATACCTAGGAATCCAACTTACAAGGGATGTGAAGGACCTCTTCAAGGAGAACTACAAACCACTGCTCAATGAAATCAAAGAGGATACAAACAAATGGAAGAACATTCCATGCTCATGGGTTGGAAGAATCAATATCATGAAAATGGCCATACTGCCCAAGGTAATTTATAGATTCAATGCCATCCCCATCAAGCTACCAATGACTTTCTTCACAGAATGGGAAAAAACTACTTTAAAGTTCACATGGAACCAAAAAAGAGCCCACATCACCAAGTCAGTCCTAAGCCAAAAGAACAAAGCTGGAGGCATCACGCTACCTGATTTCAAACTATACTACAAGGCTACAGTAACCAAAACAGCATGGTACTGGTACCACAACAGAGACATAGATCAATGGAACAGAACAGAGCCCTCAGAAATGATGCTGCATAGCTACAACTATCTGATCTTTGACAAACCTGACAAAAACAAGCAATGGGGAAAGGAGTCCCTATTTAATAAATGGTGCTGGGAAAACTGGCTAGCCATATGTAGAAAGCTGAAACTGGATCCCTTCCTTACACCTTATACAAAAATTAATTCAAGATGGATTAAAGACTTACATGTTAGACCTAAAACCATAAAAACCCTAGAAGAAAACCTAGGCAATACCATTCAAGACACAAGCATGGGCAAGGACTTCATGTCTAAAACACCAAAAGCAATGGCAACAAAAGCCAAAATTGACAAATGGGATCTCATGAAACTAAAGAGCTTCTGCACAGCAAAAGAAACTACCATCAGAGTGAACAGGCAACCTACAGAATGGGAGAAAATTTTCACAACCTACTCATCTGACAAAGGGCTAATATCCAGAATCTACAATGAACTCAAACAAATTTACAAGAAAAAAACAAACAACCCCATCAAAAAGTGGGCAAAGGACATGAACAGACACTTCTCAAAAGAAGACATTTATGCAGCCAAAAAACACATGAAAAAATGCTCATCATCACTGGCCATCAGAGAAATGCAAATCAAAACCACAGTGAGATACCATCTCACACCTGTTAGAATGGCCATCATTAAAAAGTCAGGAAACAACAGGTGCTGGAGAGGATGTGGAGAAATAGGAACACTTTTACACTGTTGGTGGGACTGTAAACTAGTTCAACCATTGTGGAAGTCAGTGTGGCGATTCCTCAGGGATCTCGAACTAGAAATACCATTTGACCCAGCCATCCCATTACTGGGTATATACCCAAAGGACTATAAATCATGCTGCTATAAAGACACATGCACACGTATGTTTATTGCGGCACTATTCACAATAGCAAAGACTTGGAACCAACCCAAATGTCCAACAACGATAGACTGGATTAAGAAAATGTGGCACATATACACCATGGAATACTATGCAGCCATAAAAAATGATGAGTTCTTGTCCTTTGTAGGGACATGGATGAAACTGGAAAACATCATTCTCAGTAAACTATCGCAAGGACAAAAAACCAAACGGTGGGAATTGAACAATGAGAACTCATGGACACGGGAAGGGGAACATCACACTCCAGGGACTGTTGTGGGGTTGGGGGATAGGAGATAGTTAATGGGTGCAGCAAAACAACATGGCACATGGATACATATGTAACAAACCTGCACATTGTGCACATGTACCCTAAAACCTAAAGTATAATAATAAAAAAATAAAAATAAATAAAATAAAATAAAAAAGAATGAAACTCAATTCAATTCAACAAACATTTATCAAGTACAGCAGTGAACAAGCAGACAGATGTTGTGGGAAGACTGTCATTAAACACATAATAAGATATGAGTGAAAGCCTTCAGATTCATGAGAGAAGAAGACCAAGAGTTAGCATCTCCTCTTTCCATTCCCCTTACCTTTCCCCTCACACAGCACAGGACTTGGAAAGGGCACCCAGCCTTCTCTTTCACCTCAGTCACTCTTTCTACCATTTGCAGACCTGGGAAGCTTACATTCTCCCAGGGTCACCTTCCCAGGATGAGGCTGTAACTTCTACCCTTGACCCGGAGTATACCAGTGAGACCCCTGGTTTGCAGCAAATCTGTGCAAACCTTCCAGAAAATTAAAGAATACCTTAGGGATAAAGAATCTGTCAATCAACAAGCACCCAAATGGATATACTGGGCCCTGGTAGCAGGGCAAAGTTGAGCATGTCCGTACCCAGAAGGGACACAAAAGAGAGAAGAATGTTGAAGAATGTCCCAAGCAAAATACCAGGACATGATCCCCTACCACGAGCCAAATAAAAGTTATTACCATTTGAGAAACTGTGTTTTTTCACCATTTTCTTCATTGCACTTAACATTGCATGAATTATAGTATTCATTTTTTTCATGACGTGTATCCCCTTAGAATATACATTTCTTGAGAGCAAGGATTTTGTTTGTCCACTGTAATGTATCCAGTGCCTGGGACAATCTTAGCCTAGTAGTTCACTGAGTATTGGTTGAATGAAGGAATTAGTGAATGAATTAGCTAATTTATTTAGTGTTAATCTTCAGATCCACAGATTCTGCTACACTTTACTAGCACAGAAGCTCTAGAGGAGCAGGGAGAATAGTGCCCCAAGTAACAGGTGTTCAGTCTAGAGGAGGGCAGGGGATGTTTTAATACTCAGCATTTTTTTCATTTATTACTGAAAACAAATGTATGAGGTGGTATTATTGTGCTCTCATTTTGCAGATGAGAAAACTGATGAATAGAAAAATCAAGAAGCTTCCCTAAAGTCACACAGCTGGAAAGTTGCTGAGTAGGAAATTGAACTCAGATCTCTCTAACACCAAAGTGTCAGCTCTTTTCACTTACCCTACAGATATTGCATTTACAGAGACACACCAGTAGTATAATCCCTTTGTTTCAACAAATATTTATTGAGCAGCAAGGGTGCATCAGGACTACAGTCTCTTCAAGAGCAGGGGCCAAGTCTGCCTTTACTCACCGTTGATCCCCACGCCTGGAATCATGCCTGGCATAAAATCGGTGCTCAATAAATATTTGTTAAATGAAAAAAACAGCTGTGCTAGGTACTCAGACTACATAAAACAGCCATAGTCCCTGTCCACACTGTTTAGAGTATGGTGGGGTCAAAGCCACATGGAACATACCAGAAAGGATGATCATCATTACAAGAAAAATTTATTGAGCATTTGCTACATATAAAATGCTCTTCTAGGCATTTTCCATGGATTAATTTATTTAACACTCCCAACAACCCTTTGAAATAGGTACTACTATTATCCTTATTTGAAAGATGAATAAACAGAGGCCCAGAGAGGCTAACTTGCCAAAGATCACAAAGCTAGTGAGTGGTAGAACCCAAGCAGTTCAGAGCCTGTGTTCCAATCAGTGGTCACTGTATTGCCTCTATCTGATAATTATAATCATAACAATAAACATGAGTACCTGAATGCTGAAAATCCCTAATGGCATTTGACCGCATAAACTGGGAAAGGAGTGGAATGACGCTGTTTGAAATATAGCACCATCAAAGACACCCTAATGCCAGCCTTCACATTTCCCCAGTGAAAGTTTCCACAAGCCCTTGGCAGCCCAGGCACAGCCATGGATCAGGAGCCAAGGTCATTTCTCTGTACTGATCTGATCCATCTGCCCCACTGCCCTTCTTCTGAGACCTTCTCACCCAAGGGGCTGGCAACTGGACCACATAGCTCCTTGATCCCACCCACAGCTTTACAAACAGAGGCCATGTCTGCCTGGAGCCACTGTACTTATGAAGACCTTGAAGTATTGATGTTCTGATGGTACCAGACAGAGGATGTCTTAACCCCAAGAAGCAGAGGTAATCACTCAGGGCAGAAAGTTTCTGGAGACTCCCCTCCCTTCAGCAGCATCTGCCTAGAGTACCTTACATGAAGGACATATGCTCAGTTTGTAAGCATAGAGATTTGCTTTCAGATTGATGAACTCATTCTTAAAAGGCTGGAGAGAGAACTCTTCAGCTGGTTTTCTGTGGAAGTCAGGATATAGTTATGAACTTCTTTGCACATCTCCAAGGTTTAGGTATGGAGGGAGCTGTTCAAGGAAATGAGCTTTGAGAAGTTGTCTCTGCTATGCTCCTTCCCTCCAATGGTGTGGCTCCTACATAGCTCCACACTCATACAAAACTGCTGGTGTTTGTAAAAACTTCTAGAAAATGTGAGGGAAGAAGAACACACAACTAGATTTGGATTGCACAATTCTAACCCACAACCAGAAGCCACATCCATCCAGAAGAGTAGCACATCCACCCATGAACTCACCTGATGTGCCACCCAGAGGACAGGCATTTGACCATGAACTGATGGAAGGGGTAGAATATAAGGACCTTTTGTCCTTTTCCAGGTGGAAATGAGAATTATCTAGCTGTACTTTGTGAAATTTAGCTCGCTCATTCTCCCCATCCCCCTGTGAAATAACTTTAATTCTGACCAGGAGAATTGTGGATTAAAACTAACACCTCCAAAAAGCCAGCAAGGAGCCAGCCCTGCATACAGAGCACAGATGCAATGTAGCCAGCATATGATATAACTGCATTGGTGATTCACCCAGTATATAACAGCCATGCTTTTCACAGCTTCTTTTCTTCTATAATCTCCAAAATCAAACCCAATCCAAATGTGATGTGTTAAAAAGAGAGAGATCTTTAATGAGCATGGAGAACGAATAGAAAAATTCAGTTTCTTTTAACTGCGTTAAACAGAAATGCATAATTAGAACAATGTATTACTGAAAGTTAATTCTAGGGAGGGGAGGCACCTTCAATAAGGTATGTAAGTGTGAGAGTCTATGTGACAGTGAAGATTCAATGAGAAAGGGGCTTCTGGCTAGAAAAATTCTTTCAAATAACCACAATGGTAAAAAGCACTAAAGCCTCTTTCCCTTCCAAGGCATGGCTTACAGATGGCTTTTCCCAGACAGTGTGAAAGCCAGAGCTCCACATTTGTCCGATGAAATGAGTAACATCATCTTCCTCACCTTTTTTTTCTAAGGGGACTAGAATTCATACAGGTTCACCATTTGCCAATACCCAAGTCTTCTGACTCCCAATCTTGTTCTTTGTTCTCAGCTCCACATGGTCATTCAGAAAAGTGGAGCGCAGATTTTATGAGTCCTTCCCCACCCTGCAGAGAATATACCCACTTGGCCAGCCAGAGAGAGGCAACCATGGAAAGGTGCCCCTTGCACATCCTCCTGCACTAATCACACAATACACACAAGCATGAGCGCACGCATGCGCACGCGCACACACACACACACACACACACAGCTGTAGTCAGAGACATGAAGATAAGGAGATACTTCACTTAAGGGGGGCTCCCAGTCCTGATCCTAAGGTTTTCTGATCTTTCACCTTAAAAATTACAGACCTGGCAGATGGAACCACAGTTAAGACACACACCAATAAACACTCCCTCCCCATGCTCTCACTCATCAATCTGTCTAGAAAAGTCCCCTGCTGAGGTCAGAAGTGGCTCTCTCAATGGCCCAGCTTGACCAGGCTTCACACCTAGCTCACACATGGATTGAGATGCAGGAAGTAAGTGCCACACGCTTGCACCCCATCAACACTTACAACAATCCTTCATGGTGAAGGGACAGCATGGGCCACAGTGGCTCAGAACAGAACTTAGGGTCAGATGGAGTTGAATTCATACCTCACTTCTTCCATTCTTCAGGCTTTTGCACAGCTCCAGCAAGCACCATTCACACTTTCCAGTGAGCACCATTCACACTTTTACCTCCAGGCATAAGATTCACGGAGAATACAATGTGAATGATCATCCCCCACCCCCCACCCCACAATGGAGTTGTGACATGCTATGGCCATATCCACTAGCTATTAGCAATGAACTAATAGTATTACTTGAGAAAGAGCTTGGCCATCACTTTATTTGTAAAGTGACCATTTTAATGTCTACATCTCCAACTTATTCTAAGGATCAAATTAGATAATATATGAAAAGTGCTCAGCACAGAGCCTGACATATTGAAAGCATCAATAACTATTAGCAATGATTATTTTTCAAGTCACCTAATCTAGGATCATGCCCACACAAGAACCACTGAGGTACTTGCTCTAAGAGCTTCATGAAAGGATGTCTATGACTCAGAGAGTTCCTCAACCTTACCTATGAGCCTTACTTGATTCCCCAGCCAACCCCAAATCCGGGTAGCCTCTTACTCTGTAAGTGCTACATGGAAAGGAGTGAATTTGGAGAGAATGAAGCCACTATGAGACACTATTAGAAGTTTCTATTAGAATGATAAGGAGCAAAGAGTTCCCCGCACTGTACCACCCATAACCTGCCCCCATGGATGCAGTGTTATACCACCTCATTTTTAGAATAAGGAACCATCAGGCCCTCACCCATACTCTCCAAGCAGGGATTTGTGTATGTAATTAACAGAGATTAACAGCTGAATACAAAGGAAAATAATCCCTTACATTTTTATCATTGTACATGTTGTCCAGTGTGCTGCACAGTTGTTCAGTGGCCCTGCTCAACTGAGATTCCAGGAGAAAGTTAGCTCTAATGCCCTAAGGCAAACACCTTCATACATAAATACATGCATATACATAATACATAATGAATTAACTCTCTTCCGTGCATGGTACTATCTATGTACCACCCTTAAAAGAATTGAGAAAATAATCACTTATATCATTTTCTGTGCTTCATGATTCAGATGAGGAACCCATGAGGTAGAAGGCAGACGTCATTACTCCCAATTTACAGAAGAGAAAACTGAGTTAAGAAAGGTGACTCACCCATGGTGACAAGACAAATAAGTGGCACAGGTAGGACTCAGTCTACAGACTCCAACTCAAGTACTCCCTTCTCGCCAAGAGGTGGGCCTAAGAAGCATCTAAATTTAGCACCTGTATCTTTAATCACACAAGCAGGATCTCATCAACTCAGAGACTTTCAAAGAGGAAGGAATTTAAAGTTCATCTACTGCAATATTCTCATTTTACAGATGAGAAAACTCATTTTAATAGATACCATTATAATGTCCACTTCTCCCTAATGAGGTTATTTCCACATTCCATTTAATAGTCCATATTAATATAACATTGCTAATGTAGACACAACGGATTCTGCTAAATAAAAAAGGTGAAGTGGTAACAGATGGATTCACAAATCCTGTCTCTTCAGTGTTATATTTATGTTCAGTACCCTGGCTGGCCACAAACTAGCAGTGTGACCTGAAGAAAGTCACTTCAACCTTTCTGGGCTGAAGTTTTCTCATTTGTATAATGAGAAGATTGGATTAGAGAATTTATCTTCCATTTAGGTCCCTTCCAACTCTGAAACTCTTGTCTGTGAAAGTACTTTGCAAGGTAATCTACTCCAGCCACCACCTCCCCACTTAGAGATAGCATCTCTCTAAACTATTATTTGCTAAAACCAGTTTTAGTCTCAAATCATCCTGTGTGTCCATCATACTGCAGATGTCTTTGGTGAAAGCATTTATTTAAATTCTGATTAAAGCTCAAGCAAAGTTAGCTCCAGACAGACAAGCCCTTCAGACATGAAAGAGATGACAGTTTCCCATTCTCCAGACCAAGCCCTGAAAAACCCCAGAAGCTTTGACCCAGAAGGAGTGATGTCTACACTCACTTATCTACACTCACATGAGCAGAATACACTTTCTTAGACACCTAATATTCGCTATTTGTTTTGTCCCACTGAACCCATGCCTGGAGTCCCAAAAGCAGTGGCAGTAGAATCCCCACAAAAGAAAGCCCCAAACTGTCCTGAGATGGAGTTCGTTTGGATTCCAAAGAAAGAAGCACTGAACACTAAGGTGATCAATCCAAAGCATTTATTAGGGAAACTTACAGAAGACTACAGCAATCCTGGCAATGAACAGTAAGAGAAAAGTAGTGTTCTACTTAGATATGTCTGCAGCAGGAGTTGAGGGTGTGGAGTTTATGTGAGTGTTTAAGGAATGTGGGTCAGGGTCTGGGTCAGGGTCAGGTTTTTTTCTAGTAAACCTAGATACCTTTATCAGTGCATGGGAATATTCGAAACCCTGATTTGGGTTCAAGCCTGCTGGGAAAATCCTGCAGCTGGTTGAGTCACAGAGCAATCAAGACACTCCATGATTTTTGGTAAAGACGCAAAAAGAAAACAAGGGCAACTGGGGACTCTACACTGCTCTAACCTGAGGCAGCCACCTGCTTCTGAGCCTCTCCATCTTCCAGAAAGGAAGCTGGGTGCAAGGCATTCCCAGCAACTCAGGCTTACAGGGCCAAGTCTTTCCAGTGATTGAAATTCCTCTAAAAGAGAAAGAATGTCCCAAGTGGTCATCAAAAACAAGCTCAGGAAGGCAAGGTATGGAGTCAAATAGATACAGGGAGCTCTAAGAAGATGACTACAGCAAGTAGCAAGTTGAACAAAACACAATGGATATTTAGGAATGCAACTTTGTCACAACTGAGGTTTTTTGTTATAATTTTTATTTAAGGAAATCTAAAAAATACAAAAATTTTTAGAATTTTTTTAACTATATAAACCATTTTGTTATATGTGACTCTAAATGGTAAAAAGAAATAAAACAGAATAAAAGATGAAGTGCCTTTATAGGCCATCTTCTGCTTCTCTTATTCCCTCGAGACACCCCTGTGTATTCCCACACATACACTCAAGCACACATGCACACACAGGCATCCATAGTCACAAGACCATTCTCATGAATTTAGGGTCTAATCTTTCCATTCATCTGACAACTCAGTTTTTCTAAACATGTTTATATATCTAGATCAAATCTATTTAGGGTAGTTTGAAATGCAAGGATAATGTGTAATAACTAATCACAATCTCATAATTTTTAATAATTTGTGATGCCTCATGAGGATTTTTATACTTAGGTTGCCTTTTGCTTATTCCAAGTATAGTAGTTTCCATTATACAAATATATTTGAATATATATCTCTATATATCTGCATATATATGATATGATATGCCTGCTTGTTCTATTAATGATAAGGCACTTGCCATCAGATGTCCACCCACAAATGCCTAGGTGCCATGGAAATTTGTTCCTGAACTACTCCTTTTAGCACCTCTTGGGATCCCTGTATCTGCTACTCGTGTCCAAACGGGCAAAACTCCCCAGCGTCTACTTATATTCATGGCTTGTCCAGCAGAAAAAGGTTATATTAATATTATGTGGGGTTTGAATCTGGTTTTAATTGAATATTAAATGTGTATACCCTTGTTTGCCTTTCAATGTTTCCTTAAGATAAAAGAAGTAGTCCCATTTTATAGATAGGGCCACTGAGACAGTGAAAGTTTAATGTCATTATTGTCACAAGTAGATAAGGGTTGAGAGTCAACAGGTCCAAAATGTTAAAAAATACAGTCTGTTCTTGGTCTTAGTCACCAGATAGCCTTCTGTCAAAAGCAAGCAATCACACAGACAGGTGAAACGCAGTCCCCAGAAGACTCTTCATAAACTACTTCCGAGTCTCTGAGAACTGCTTCCGGCTTTCTGAGAACTACTTTCACTTCGGGTTTTCAGTTGGGGCCGGGGGGTGTCCCACAGGGGACCAAGAATGTGCCTAATGTTGGAGAGGGGAGTGGGAAATAAAGTTCCAGAAATGGGATACTTGACTTTGCAGTCGTATGAGGTGAGTACCATACAGCTGGTAGTCAGCAGCAGATTGCAGCCATAAATCTGATAGGTGGGGCTTGATTTTCACAATGCTCCATGTAGACAAATCTTTCCAGCTCTCCCATCAGCAACTTGTGGGAATAAGAAGGAGCCGGGAGTGCTCCAGAGGCCCACCTCATACTTAAATGGAAGCAGTTCCACTTTACCAGAGGTTTCAGAGAAGTTTTGTTTGAGAAACCTTTAAATTAAAGAATGTGCCAGCTTGATCCACTGGTAGTGATTGACTGAAACAGTTTGTTGAAATACTGAGGTCATTTCCAGGCTCTAGAAGAAAATTCTGTGATCAATTACCAATGTCTGCCATTGGTACTGAAGGGGAAATAGCATGATGCCATTTATGTGCAAATCTTGTATTAGAAGTAAATATCAAAATAAAAATTTTATGTTCCTATTTGATGCCAGGTGGTTTCCTTATGACATTCCTCTTCAAACTTTCATTCACATGCTCCCTAAAAGATTTTTGAAAATCTTTGTATCCTTCACTTTTTCAGTTGACATCTAAAATTCTCCATGATAAGTTCAGAGTCACAAAGGGTATCAGTTATGGGGTACTGTAAATATTAATATTCTATAATAACTGTATTCCTCTTTAAGTATAGATGATAAACTTAAATATCATTTGATACCCACCATTATCCATTTTTAATATGAGCAATTTTTATTTTTTTCAAGCTAGTTGCATATTTATTTAATCAACATTTACTGAGTAGCTTTATTTTCTTGGTGCTAGCAGCATAAGATATACAGGATGAGTCCTGTGCATATATCAATTTAAAAAATATATGTCAATTTCAAAAACAGGAAAACTATACTATTTTGCTTAGGGATAAATATGTAGGTGGTAAAATTATACATGAAAGCAAGAAAATGTCTATCATAAAAGTCAAGGTGATGATTACATCAAGGGAAGGTGAGGGAAATGTCACCTTCATCATCATGAAGAGAGGACACACACCTGGGGGAGTTGCAGAGTAGTCCAGGCTTGGGCTAGGTAGCCCATTCTTCTGTACATTCTTAGACTGCCTGAGCCTCTTTTTCACAGAAAAAAGTGATTGCATAGATAGGAACTGAAAACACACAGGGTGTGCCAGAATAGGGGAATTTTTGCACTTGAAGGATGCAAATGATGTGCACTTTTTTTTTTTTAATGATTTTACCTTTGTTTATTGACTAAAGATTTGGTTCCTTTATGTCTTCTTAGATTTTCCCTATGTCATTTAAAATGTTGTTTTTTTTTTAATTTTAAGTTCCAGGATACATGTGCAGAACGTGCAGGTTTGTTACATAGATATACGTGTGCCATGGTGGTTTGCTGCATCAACTAACAGGCAAAATAACCAGCTAACGTCACAATGACAGGATCAAATTCACATATAACAATATTAACCTTAAATGTAAATCGGCTAAATGCCCCAATTAAAAGATACAGACTGGCAAATTGGATAAAGGGTCAAGACCCATCAGTGTGCTGTATTCGGGACACCCATCTCACGCGCAGAGACACACACACAGGCTCAAAATAAAGGGATGGAGGAAGATCTACCAAGCAAATGGAAAACAGAAAAAAAAAGCAGGGGTTGCAATCCTAGTCTCTGATAAAACAGACTTTAAACCAACAAAGATCAAAAGAGACAAAGAAGGCCATTACATAATGGTAAAGGGATCAATTCAACAAGAAGAGCTAACTGTCCTAAATATATATGCACCCAATACAGGAGCACCCGGATTCATAAAGCAAGTCCTTAGAGACCTACAAAGAGACTTAGACTCCCACACAATAATAATGGGAGAATTTAACACCCCACTGTCAATACTAGACAGCTCAATGAGACAGAAGGTTAACAAGGATATCCAGGATGAACTCAGCTCTGCCCCAAGCAGACCTAATAGATTTCTACAGAACTCTCCACCTCAAATCAACAGAATATACATTCTTCTCAGCACCACATCGCACTTATTCTAAAATTGATCCCATAATTGGAAGTAAAACACTCCTCAGCAAATGTAAAAGAACAGAAAGCATAACACACTGTCTCTCAGACCACAATGCAATCAAATTAGAACTCAGGATTAAGAAATTCACTCGAAACCGCACAACTACATGGAAACTGAACAACCTGCTCCTGAATGACTACTGGATACATAACGAAATGAAGGCACAAATAAAGATGTTCTTTGAAACCAACGAGAACAAAGACACAATGTACCAGAATCTCTGGAACACATTTAAAGCAGTGTGTAGAGGGAAATTTATAGCACTAAGTGCCCACAAGAGAAAGCAGGAAAGGTCTAAAATCGACATCCTAACATAACAATTAAAAGAACTAGAGAAGCAAGAGCAAACAAATTCAAAAGCTAGCAGAAGGCAAGAAATAACTAACATCAGAGCAGAACTGAAGAAGATAGAGACAAAAAATCCTTCAAAAAATCAATGGATTCAGGAGCTGGCTTTTTGAAAAGATCAACAAAATTGATAGACCGAGCAGGGCTAATAAAGAAGAAAAGAGAGAAGAATCAAACAGACGCAATAAAAAATGATAAGGGGGATATCACCACCAATTCCCTGAAAATACAACTACCATCAGATAATACTATAAGCACCTCTAAGCAAATAAACTAGAAAATCTAGAAGAAATGGATAAATTCCTGAACACGTACACCATCCCAAGTCTAAACCAGGAAGAAGTTGAATTGCTGAATAAACCAATAACAGGTTCTGAAATTGAGGCAAAAAAAAAAAAAAGTCCAGGAACAGATGGATACACAGCCAAATTCTACCAGAGGTACAAAGAGGAGCTGGTGCCATTCCTTCTGAAACTATTCCAGTCAATAGAAAATGAGGGAATCCTCCCTAACTCATTTTATGAGGCCAGCATCATCCTGATACCAAAGCCTGGCAGAAACACAACAAAAAAAGAGAATTTTAGACAAATATCCCAGATGAACATCGATGTGAAAATCGTCAATAATATACTGGCAAACCGAATCCAGCAGCACATCAAAAAGTTTATCCACCACGATCAAGTCAGCTTCATCCCTGGGATGCAAGGCTGGTTCAACATATGCAAATCAATAAATGCAATCCATCACATAAACAGAATCAATGACAAAAAACACATGATTATCTCAATAGATTCAGAAAAGTCCTTTGATAAAATTCAGCAGCGCTTCATGCTAAAAACTCTCAATAAACGAGGTATTGATGGAACATATCTCAAAATAATAGGAGCTATTTATGAAAAACCCACAACCAATATCATACTCAGTGGGCAAAAGCCGGAACCATTCCCTCTGAAAACTGATACAAGACCAGGATGCCCTCTCTCACCACTCCTATTCAACATAGTGTTGGAAGTTCCGGCCAGGGCAATCAGGCAAGAGAAAGAAATAAAGGTATTCAGTTAGGAAGAGAGGAAGTCAAATTGTTTCTGTTTGCAGATGACATGATTATATATTTAGAAAACCCCATAGTCCCAGCCCAAAATCTCCTTAAGCTGATAGGAAACTTCAGCAAAGTCTCACGATACAAACTCAATGTGTAAAAATCACAAGCATTCCTATACACCAGTAACAGACAAACAGAGAGCCAAATCATGAGTGAACTCCCATTCACAATTGCTCCAAAGAGAATAAAATACCTAGGAATCCAACTTACAAGGGATGTGAAGGACCTCTTCAAGAACTACAAACCGCTGCTCAACAAAATAACAGAGGACACAAACAAATGGGAGAACATTCCATGCTCATGGATAGGAAGAATCAATATCATGAAAATGGCCATACTTCCCAAGGTAATTTATAGATTCAATGCCATCTCCATCAAGCTACCAATGACTTTCTTAACAGGATTGGAAAAAACTACTTTAAAGTTCATATGGAACCAAAAAAGAGCCCGCATAGCCAAGACAATACTAAGCAAAAAGAACAAAGCTGGAGGCATCATGCTACCTGACTTCAAACAATACTACAAGGCTACAGTAACCAAAACAGCATGGTACTGATACCAAAACAGAGAGATAGACCAATGGAACAGAATAGAGCCCTCAGAAATAACACCACACATCTACAACCATCTGATCTTTGACAAACCTGACAAAAACAAGAAATGGGGAAAGGATTCCCTATTTAATAAATGGTGCTGGGAAAACTAGCTAGCCATATGTAAAAAGCCAAAACTGGACCCCTTCCTCATACCTTATACAAAAATTAATTCAAGATGGATTAAAGACTTAAATGTAAGACCTAAAACCATAAAAACCCTAGAAGAAAACCTAGGCAATACCATTCAGGACATAGGCATGGGCAAAGACTTCATGACTAAAACACCAAAAGCAATGGCAACAAAAGTCAAAATAGACAAATGGGGTCTAATTAAACTAAAGAGCTTCTGCACAGCAAAAGAAACTATCATCAGAGTGAACAGGCAACCTACAGAATGAGAGAAAAATTTTGCAATCTACCTATCTGACAAAGGGCTAATATCCAGAATCTACAAGGAACTTAAACAAATTTACAAGAAAAAAAAACATCAAAAAGTGGGCAAAGGATATGAACAGACACTTCTCAAAAGAAGACATTTATGCAGCCAAAAGACACGTGAAAAAATGCTCATCATCACTGGTCATCAGAGAAATGCAAATCAAAACCACAATGAGATACCATCTCACACCAGTTAGAATGGTGATCATTAAAAAGTCAGGAAACAATGGATGCTGGAGAGGATGTGGAGAAACAGGAACACTTCTATACTGTTGGTGGGAGTGTAAATTAGTTCAACCATTGTGGAAGACAGTGTGGTGATTCCTCAAGGATCTGGAACTAGAAATACCATTTGACCCAGCCATCCCACTACTGGGTATATACCCAAAGGATTATAAATTGTGCTACTATAAAGACACATGCACACGTATGTTTATTGTGGCACTATTCACAACAGCAAAGACTTGGAACTGACCCAAATGTTCATCAATGAGAGTGGATTAAGAAAATGTGGCACATATACACCATGAATACTATGCAGCCATAAAAAAGGATGAGTTCATGTCCTTTGCAGGGACATGGATGAAGCTGGAAACCATCATTCTCATCAAACTATCACAAGGACAGAAAACCAAACACCTCATGTTCTCACTCATAGGTGGGAGTTGAATAATGAGAACACATGGACACGGGGCAGAGAACATCACACACCGGGGCCTGTCAGGGGGTGGGGGAGCTGGGGGAGGGATAGCATTAGGAGAAATATCTAATGTAAATGATGAGTTGATGGGTGCAGCAAACTAACAGGGCATATGTATACCTATGTAACAAACCTGCACATTGTCCACATGTACCCTAGAACTTAAAGTATAATAAAAAAAAAAAAAAAGAAGAAGAAAATCCCTTTTCTGAGGGGAAATTCAAGCCAGCTGTAGATGTTTGCACAAGTAATAAGGACCCAAACGTTAATCCCCAAGGCAATGGGAAAATATCTCCAGGGCATGTCAGAGACCTTTGCAGCAGCCTCTCCCATCACAGACCCAGTGGTCTAGGAGGAACAAATGGCTTTGTGGGTAGGGCCCAGGGTACCTGTGCTGTGTGCAGCCTGGGGACTTGGTGCCCTGTGTCCCAACCACTCCAGCCACGGCTGAAAGGGGCCAATGTAGAGCTTGAGCCATGGCTTCAGAGGGTGCAAGCCCTAAGCCCTGGCAGCTTCCATGTGGTGTTGAGCCTGCAAGTGCACAGAAGTCAAGAATTGGGGCTTGGGAACCTCCACCTAATTTCAGAAGATGTATAGAAATGCCTGGATGTCCAGGCAGATGTTTGCTGCAGGAGTGGGGCTCTCATGGAGAACCTCTGCTAGGGCAGTGCAGGAAATGTGGGGTTGGAACCCCCACACAGAGTCCCTACTGGGGCACCATCTAGTGGAAAGAAAAGGGCCACCATCCTCCAGACCCAGAATGGTAGATCCACCTGCAGCTTGCATTGTACACCTGGAAAAGCTACAAACACTCAGTGCCAGTCTGTGAAAGCTGCCAGAAGGGAGGCTGTACCCTGCAAAGCCACAGGAGTGGAGCTGCCCAAGACCATGGGAGCCCACCTCTTGCATCAGCGTGACCTGGATGTGAGACATGGAGTCAAAGGGGATCATTTTGGAGCTTTACAATTTGAATGCCCCATTGGGTTTTGGAATTGCATGGGCCCTGTAACTGTTTTGTTTTGGCCAATTTCTCCCATTTGGAATGGCTGTATTTACCCAATACCTGTACCCCCATTGTATCTAGGAAGTAACTAGCTTGCTTTTGATTTTATAGGCTCACAGGCAGAAGGGACTTGCCTTGTCTCAGATGAGACTTTGCACTGTGGACTTTTGGGTTAATGCTGAAATGAGTTAAGAATTTGGGGGACTGTTGGAAAGACAAGATTGGTTTTAAAATGTGAGGAAATGAGCTTTGGAGGGGTCAGGGGTGGAATGATATGGCTTGGCTCTTTGTCCCCACCCAAATCTCATCTTGAATTGTATTCCCATAATTTCTATGTGTGGTGGGAGGTACCTAGTGGGAGACAGTTTGAATCATGAGGGTGGTTTCCCTCATACTGTTCTCGTGGTAGTGAATAAGTCTCATGAGATCTGATGGTTTTATCAGGGGTTTCCGCTTTTGCATCTTCCTCATTTTCTCTTGCTGCTGCCATATGAGAAGTGCCTTTAGCCTCCCGCCATGATTCTGAGGCCTCCCCAGCCATGTGGAACCGTAAGTCCAACTAAACCTCTTTTTCTTCCCAGTCTCAGGTGTGTCTTTATCAGTAGCATAAATATGGACTTATACACCACATAAATGTCTTCTTTTGAGAAGTGTGTTTATATCCTTTGCCCACTTTTTGATGGATTTTTTTTTTTTGTAAATTTGTTTTAAGTTCCCTGTAGATTCTGGATATTAGACCTTTGTCAGATGGGTAGACTGCAAAAATTTTCTCCCATTCTGTAGGTTGCCTGTTGACTCTGATGATAGTTTCTTTTGCTGTGCAGAAGCTCTTTTGTTTAATAAGATCCCATTTGTCAATTTTGGCTTTTGTTGCCGTTGCTTTTGATGTCTTAGTCATGAAGAATTTGCCCATGCCTATGTCCTAAATGGTACTGCCTAGGTTTCCTTCTAGGGTTTTTATGATTTGGGGTTTTTACATTTAAGTCTTCAATCCACCTTGAGTTAATTTTTGTGTAAGGTGTAAGGAAGGGGTCTAGTTTCAGTTTTCTGCATATGGCTAGCCAGTTCTCCCAGCACCATTTATTAAATAGGGAATCCTTTCCCCATTGCTTGTTTTTGTCAGGTTTGTCAAAGATCAGATGGCTGTAAATGTGTGGTGTTATTTCTGAGGTTTCTGTTCTGTTCCATTGATCTATATGTCTGTTTTTGTATGAGTACCATGCTGTTTTGGTTACTGTAGCCTTGCAGTATAGTTTGAACCCAGGTAGAGTGATGCCTCCAGCTTTGTTCTTTTTGCTTAGGATTGTCTTGGCTATACAGGGTCTTCTCTATTCCATACGAAATTTAAAGTAGTTTTTTCTAATTCTGTGAAGAATGTCAATGGTAGTTTGATGGGAATAGCATTGAATCTATAAATTACTTTTCATGATATTGATTCTTCCTATCCATGAGGATAGAATGTTCTTCCATTTGTTTGGGTCCTCTTATTTCCTTGAGCAGTGGTTTGTAGTTATCCTTGAAGTGGTCCTTCATATCCCTTGTAAGTTGGATTCCTAGATATTTTATTTACAATTGCTCTCTTTGGAGCAATTGTAAATGGGAGTTCACTCATGATTTGGCTCTCTGCTTATCTATTGTTGGTGTGAAGGAACGCTTGTGATTTTTGCACATTGATTTTGTATCATGAGACTTTGCTGAAGTTGTTTATCAGATTAAGGAGATCATGGGCTGAGACTATGGGGTTTTCTAAATATGCAGTCATGTCATCTGCAAACAGAGACAATTTGACCTCCTCTCTTCCTATTTGAAAGCCCTTTCTTTCTTTCTCTTGCCTGATTGCCTTGGCCAGAACTTCCAACACTATGTTCAATAGGAGTGGTGAGAGAGGGCATCCTGGTCTTGTATCAGTTTTCAAAAGGAATGGTTCCAGCTTTTGCCCACTCAGTATGATATTGGCTGTGGGTTTGCCATGAATAGCTCTTATTATTTTGAGATATGTTTCATCAGTACCTAGTTTATTGAGAGTTTTTAGCATGAAGTGGGTGTTGAATTTTATCGAAAGCCTTTTCTGAATCTATTGAGATAATCATGTGTTTTTTGTCTTTGGTTCTATTTATGTGATGGGTTACGTTTATTGATTTGCATATGTTGAACCAGCCTTGCATCCTGGGGATGAAGCCGACTTGATTGTGATGGGTAAGTTTTTTGACATGCTGCTGAATTCGGTTTGCTAGTATATTATTGAGGATTTTCACATCGATGTTCATCAGGGATATTGGCCTGAAGTTTTCCTTTTTTGTTATGTCTCTGCCAGGTTTTGGTATCAGGATGATGCTGGCTTCATAAAATGAGTTAGGGAGGAGTCCCTCCTTTTCAATTGTTTGGAATCGTTTCAGAAGGAATGGTACCAGCTGATCTTTGTACCTCTGGTAGAATTCGACTGTGAATCCATCTGGTCCTAGGTTGTTTGTTGTTGCTGTTGTTGTTAGGCTATTAATTACTGCCTCAATTTCAGAACTTGTTATTGGTCTACTCAGGGATTCGACTTCTTCCTGGTTTAGTCTTAGGAGGGGGTGTGTGTCCAGGAATTTAGTCATTTCTTTTAGATTTTCTAGTTTATTTGCTTAGAGGTGTTTATAGTATTCTCTGATGGTAGTTTGTATGTATTGGGGGTCAGTGGTGATATCCTCTTTATCCTTTTTTATTGTATCTATTTGCTGGCTCTTTTTTTCTTTATTAGTCTACCTAGCAGTATATCTATTTTGTTAATTTTTTCAAAAAAACAGCTCCTAGATTCACTGATTTTTTGGAGGGTTTTTGTGTCTCTATCTCCTTCAACTCTGCTCTATCTTAGTTATTTCTTGTCTTCTGCTAGCTTTTGAATTAGTTTCCTCTTGCTTCTCTAGCTTTTTTAATTGTGATGTTACGGTGCTGATTTGAGATCTTTCTAGCTTTCTGATGTGGGCATTTAGTGCTATAAATTCCCCTCTTAACAATTCTTTAGCTGTGTCACAGAGATTCTGGTATGTTATCTCTTTGTTCTCATTGGTTTCAAATAACTTATTTATTTCTGCCTTAATTTCATCATTTACCCAGGAGTCATTCAGAAGCAGGTTGTTCCATTTCCTTGTAATTGTGTGGTTTTGAGTGAGTTTCTTAATCCTGAGTTCTAATTTGATTTCACTGTGGTCTGAGAGACTGTTACGATTTCAAGTTTTTTTGCATTGAGTGATTTTTACAACAGTCAGAAAACTTACATCACTCCTTTTTCTTCTTAATTAATTTCTTTCTACTTCTTGACAAAATTTTATCCTAATGTAATATTTTATTTGCTTAAACATCTTCTATTGGTCACCCTAACTCTCTGTAATAAAATATGTGTATTATTTAAATTATTATTTAATATTTGGTAACTATAAGACTTTAAGTGTTTAAATTTTTTCTCCAGAGTTGATTTATCATTGTAATTATTAACATAACATTTGTCAAAATAACATAAATATATTAAATTTTTTTGCTTAATAATTATTAAACAAATGTTTTTTAAAAATATAGAGATGGAGTCTTGCTACATTGCTCAGGCTAGCCTCAAACTCTTCGGCTCAAACTATCCTCCCGACCTCAGCCTCCCAGGTAGCTGAGACAACTGAACCCAGCTCATAAATGCAATTTTTAAAAAAGAAACTACATCTCTTAATGAGATTAGTGAAGCTGGATTGCTGAAGTTTTTAATTTCAATTAGTTCATCTATCTTTGGATAAAAATTACTTACTGCTAGACTAAGACATAGCTTAGGAGCTGTTAAGAATATTGTAAAAGACTTTGACATGGGCAAAAGATTATTTGGTGTCCTTTCAATGAAAAGCTGGGTGCTGCCTGGCAGGACTCTCCTACCACCAGGGGGTTATCTGATTCTATAAGAGTATGTGCCTTTGATAGTCTTTGACAGTTTATTTTATAACTTTGTAAACTGCAGCAAGTTGAAAGTAAATAAAATGATGCTTGTCCATGAAAATGTAAACTAATTTTGTCTAATAGAGATACAATTGATCCCTGCTCTTTAGAAAACATAATTCTAAACATTAGATTTTTTTCCCTTTAAGATAACAACCAGTTCTGATCTATTAGCAAATTCATTTTAGCATTCATGATTGCCTATATATGTATAACATTTTTCCTTTATGAAAATTATCCTGTAACAGTAAATTATGTTTCTACCTTTTATTGTTATAGACAAAAGCACTAAGTAACTTTGTTAAAACATTTGTGGTGATGGGAATGGAAGGAGTTTGGTTACAGTGACGACACCTTTCTTTACCTTCTAAATTATATGTCAAAATTCATATAAAATAATCTGTAATCAAAATTTATTTGTAGTGATCTTACAGCTGAAAATTCAATTTAGTCCTCCTTCAATTTTGAAAGCAAAGAATTGGAAACCTTCAAGTCAACAATGGTGTGTTGAAAAAAAAAAAGAATTGGAAACCATCTGACTCACACATCTACCAGCCATTAGTCATTTGCTTTCTCAAAACCATTATTTTGAAATCTCTCTTTGTTTGGACACTGGAGGTTTTGATACCCTGGGACAATGTACCACGGTAAGACCCAAAATGGTGGCAAATATTCATTTATTTTGTCAAGTGGGAGAAGGCTTCTTATAAATAGGGAAGTAGAGAGAAGACCATAGGCTTATTTTAAGAGGGAGAAATTTTAGGAGACAAAATGTTTATGAGTTGAGGATGTGGATATTGATTCCCTTGAAAGTACCCTGGGAAGTCTTTGTGAACTACCTTGAACATATTTGTCCAGTGTGAAGATCAATCCTTTAAGTCATAAGGGAGAAATGCCACCCCCTTTAGAAGCAGTCGAATCCAACAGAACCAGTGGAAGAGTTCTCACAACTTTGACTATGCTTCCCAATTCCAAATCCTTGCCTCTTTTCTGACACTCTTCTAGCATCTACCCTACTAGACTGTAGGTTTCTCCCAGCAATGCCCATACAAGCCTTAGCTGTTTTGCCTCTAGGATATGGAGTGACTTGGTCTTTGATTCACTGATTCCCTGAACTTACCCTGACCCTTTTGGTTTGCATTTCTGTGCAACCTCCCATTATGCCAGAGAGTGTTTACAAAATGCTTTTTAAGCTTTGCCCTTCAAAGCTTTTATGAGTAAAAACATGGGAAAGTAGAGGTCACAAAATACCCCCACAAAGAGCACAAATTTATTAAATCCTATGCTTTAACATACATTTTCATTTGAACTTTGCATTTTATTTCATAATTTATCAACATTCATCTTGGTATTCTAGGATATTTTAAATTACTTGCCACTGAATAAAATTGATGCTGGAAAAAGACACATCAGGATTATCTTATAACTTAGAGCATTTTCTTGTATTCCACCAGGAAGATCTGTTTAAGAAGTGTATCATGAAGCCATTTAAAACAATGAATGACACCCATTGGATCAGCCTTAGCAGAGAGCAGGCCCCGAGAGAATGAAGCACAAGTTAGATAAGTTTTGAAGTTGGGAAGAAGAAAAATAAGAAAAGTTGGAAACATACAACCCTGCCCATTCCAAATGGACATTGTAGTGCAGTCCTGCACAGCTGTTGGGGAGAACATCCTGCAGCAACAGGTGCTGTAAAAAACAAGGCATTAGAAAGCCATAGAGAAAGAAAAAAAAAAGCAAAGACTGCAAAAGAGGTATACAAAGGATACAGTTAGAGTATTCACAATTTTGAATAGCTATCCTCCAGAACAACAAAACTACTGGTTGTTGTAAATAGCATATAAAACAGAGGAAGCAGAGTTAATGCTTTTATTCAGACTTCTAAGCAGCGTAACGGGCCTTTGAAATCACAGCTTCACTCAGACAGCCCCTGAATCAGTAGAGCTTAGGGGTAGTAGAAGAAACATTGAGTCTTCCTCACCACAAAGGACAATATCAGGGCCAGACATGGTTGCTCATGCCTATAATCCCAACATTTTGTGAGGCCAATGCTGGAGGATCACTTGAAGCCAGGATTTCAAGACCAGCTTGGGCAACATAGCAAGACCACATCTCTCAAAAAAAAAGGACAATGTCAATGTCTCCTTTCTGTCCCAGGCAGAGATGGAACTATATGTTCACTGTTTTCATGGTTTCAGAGGGAGAAATAAAAACCAACCTATTATTTTCATACTTCCTTTGCATAATGAACAAGCAGAAACACCTAGCCCAAAGGAGAATGGGCATTCTTCTCAGGGCTTGGAAGACATAATCTCCTACATCCTCTTAGCCCCAGCAGAGTGGGCAGGCATGCTCCCACAGGTTCACTTGCAGGGGGTGCCAAGTCCTTGCCCTGCTTTTTCAGCCTCTTTTCTTTTCCCTTTTTTTTTTTTATTATACTTTAAGTTCTGGGTTACATGTGCAGAACGTGCAGGTTTGTTACATAGGTATACATGAGCCATGGTGGTTTTTCAGCCTCTTTTCTTAAAGCCACTAAATCATGGGGCTTCTAAATAATACATTATGAAGAGATGGACTGATCACCCACCAAAAATTGCCAATTGGCCAGGTGCGGTGGCTTACACCTGTAATCCCAGCACTTTGGCAGGCCGAGGCGGGCAGATCATGAGATCAAGAGTTCGAGACCATCCTGGGCAACATGGTGAAACCCCGTCTCTACTAAAAATACAAAAATTAGCCAGGTGTGGTGGCGGTGCCCACCTGCAGTCCCAGCTACTCCGGAGGCTGAGGCAGGAGGATCGCTTGAACCCAGGAGGCAGAGGTTGCAGTGAGCCAAGATCGAGCCACTGAACTCCAGCATGGCGACAGAGCGAGACTCTATCTCAAAACAAAAAAAGAAGTTGCCAATTACTGATGCAGGGGCTATCTCAGGTCAACTGGGTGGATGCCACATATAGGTAGAAGGCTCTCTTGCTGCCAAGGGTCTATTTCTAATGCACACAAGATGGTCAATAGCCAAGTTTATCAGACATGGACATGGTGCATATAGGATCAGTCCTTCAATACTTATTTATTATTTATCTACTGTGCATCAAGCACCATGTTGGACACTATGAGAGAGAGCCAAAGCAGCAAAAGATTTGGGCCCTGCCTTGAAACCATTCACAAACTGATTGGGCAAATGGGATTAACCCACAAGAGACAATTATTGAGCAATAGAGTTAAGATGTTCCAGTCACAGAAGGTTTTATGGGGGAAAGAAGATATTTAGCCAAACCAGAAGGGTAAACAGTATATGGATGGACCTGAGAGATAAAAAGTCATCCCTCACAAAGTCAGCCCTCTGGGCAGAGGCACTGAGGAAAAAGACACCATAATAGGGATCAAGGGCAGGGAGGGAGAGGAAGGGAATGGAACAGCAAAGACAGGGTGTGACTGGTAAGGACAGTTTGTGTCAGGAGCATTGGAAAATAAAGTCAGATTAAGGAAAGTCAGGCAGAGAAATGTGGAGCTTGACAAGGTAATGGAAAAGAGGTTATATCTTGTTTCTTATTACATATATTTAAGGTGTACAACATAATGTTTTGATATACGTGCACATAGTGAAGTGATTACTAAAGTCAAGTAAATTAGCATATCCATAATCTCACCTAGTTACCTTTCATGTGTGTGTATAGTAAGAGAACCTAAAATCTACACTCTTGGCACATTTCCAGTATATGATACAATATTATTAACTATAGTTCTCGTGCTGTACATTTGATCTCTAGACTTATTCATCTGATATAACTGTATCTTTGTACCCTTCAACCTATGTCACACTATTTTCTCCTTCCCCAACCCCTGGTAACCACCTTTCTACTTCTCTGTTTCTGTCTATTTGACTTTTTTCTTTTTAGATTCCACATATAAATAGAACATACGGTATTTTTCTTTCTATGTCTCGTTCATTTCACTTAGCATAACGTCCTCTTGTGCATCTAGGTTGCCAAAAATGGCAGAATTTCCTTCTTATTTAAGGTTGAATAATATTCCATCATATATATATGGAAAAAAATTCTTAAATGTGTATGGAACCACAAAAGACCCTGAGTAGGCAAAACAATCTTGGGAAAGAAAAACAAAGTTGGAGGCATCCCACTTCCTGATTTCAAATTAATCATAAACAATAGTAATAAAAACAGTATGGTACTGGGCATAAAAACAGACACTCAAACCAATGGAACAGAATGCAAATCCCAGAATGAACTCAAGCATATATGGTCAACTAATCTTTGACAAGGCCACTAAAAAGATATAATTGTTTCCTGAGTAAGAAAAGGACACAGAAAAGCAAAGTTCTGGAAAAATTATCTTGAAATAAGTGTTTTAATCTAGTTGAATATGAGTTTTATATATCTTAAAGCCTAATCTGGAGAAAATTCTCAAAGAGGTAGTCCACAAACTCAATTTACAATGCTTACCACAGTGCTGAATGCAGGGTGGTTTGTATTAATTCATTCATGTGTTAAGCAAACATTGAGCATCTACTATGTTTTAGGCACTGTGCTTGAGACTAGAAGAACAAACATAATGAATGAAATATTGTTCTTGTCCTTGAGTCTATAAGTGTCTCATCCTGACTCTACTATATTGAATTACATGTCACAATTCTTTACTTCCCTGAAGGAAGGTAAAGAATCCTTGCCATGATCTCATAGGACAGGATATATTCATGACTCCACCAACTTTAGCCTTAGCCATGTGACTTTCTCAGGACAGTGCTAAACATAACACAAGTAGCAGTTTGAAGTGTGCTTATGTGGTTGGACAAACCCTCTTGAGTTTCTGCCATTGCCATGAGAAGAGCTTCCCCCAGAGACCTCCTGCCCCTTCAGCCTGGACCCCAGAATGAATGTGTATAGAGCTGAGCTGCCCAGCCAACCCTGTAGCCTGAAGGAGAACCACTTCAACTGACTGGCAGATATGCAAGAAATGTGGGCCTATTGTTATATGCCATTAAGATTTAAGATTTTGTGTTTCTTATGCAGCAATAACTGACTGATATACTTGCTGTCAAGGCCTTTCCTGCTCAAACCTGTCTACATTTCCAATATTCTCTTCCATTCTCCTCTAAACGTATCTTACAGTTGAAGCGAAGTGGACTGACTGCTCAGTGTGCCCTCAACCAAAACATGCCTTTGCTTGATTCAAATATAAGTACCAACATCCTCTCTATCTCTGCCTATCAAAATCTTACCTGTCGTTTTAAGTGCCATCTTATAAGTTATCTTCTCTCTAAAGCTTTTCCTAATCCTAACTGTATAGATACGGAGCACCCTGGATTCTCTCAGCCTTATCTCCTCACTCCCAGCCTTACCCACCCGCCTTACTCCCAAGCCAGAATGACCTTACTGGCAGCTCATGTTGTTTTAATAATCATAAATCACAAGCCACCACAAACCAAGAAGCACCAACAGAAACCAACTGACCATCGCTGTGCACTGGACTGACTGGACCTATTGAGACTCTGGCCTCCCCAGAAACCTCCTAGAGGGCTGAGTAACACAACCCAAAACTGTGAAGAAGTCAGTGTTCATGAAGCAGACTCAGACTAATGAGAGACAGGAGAGAGGCAAAAGCCAGTAAACAAATTGCTCCCTCTTCCTTGTCTATGACAGAGAGATAACTGTCCCATGCATTCTCTCTGGAGATGGCCCATGTGACTGAGCAACCATCTGGATTTGTAGGAAGCTGTAATCAGCTTGATGATGCACTGCCTTGCATTTTCTCTCCCTTCCTGCCTCACTTTTTTTTTGCCTCACTGTTGCTTCCTTGATGTTGCATCCCCAGTAAACTATTAGCATACAGAATTCTGCCTCAGGCTCTTTTCTTGTGAGAATCCAGCTGAAACACTAGATAAATATGGTCTCTTCTTCCTTTGACCCCAAATGGTACTTTTAACTCCTCTTACGGATGTTACTTATTTACACTGCTCTGTGTTAAAGCTATTCTGATGGGTTCACCCACACCAACTGCCATGTGCTTTATGCACAGTAGACACTCCATAAATGCTTTAATTAAATGCAATTGAGTCTGTCTCATTAGATTCAAGTCAATAAGTAAAAACAGTCATCAAATGATCAAAATATATTTGGCCCATTGGTCCCCTGAAATATATTAGCACCAAAACTCTACTCCAATTTCTACTTTTCCCATAAACATCAACACAAACCAGCTTTTCGTTCCATCCTACCTCATTACAAATAGAAATACAAATACTTGCAACAGTTCTCTAGAGATGCAAAAAGGCAGAGAAAGCAGATGGCTAATTAAGGATCCACGGGTACAGTCTATATTTCTAAAGTCTTAATAGAATAGCAGAGTTACCACCCCCTTGCCATCATCATGACAACCTCCTTCTCTCACCCCTGTGTGAAGAGTTTACTTCCAGGCCCTTCTAAACATATTAAGTTCTCGTAAATCACAGTAGCATTACTGAATCTGCTTAGACTTACAATCTATCACTACAATGATAGCACTAGGGAAAATATTGCAAAATCCAATGCATTATTGATGTCCTCTGTAATGAATGGCCATTCAGTGATTACACTCCCTCCTGTTAAAAATGCAGGAACATACGTGTGGTAAGAATTAAAATGTTCCCTAAAAGCTATACAAATTAATTGTAGTATTTTCTGATTTCAATGCATTGTGGCTGTAACATTGGGAATCCTTACCCAAGGATTCTTGTAAGCACCATTGCCTTAGCATAAGTAGTGATTCCCTAAATGTGTTTACCCTCTCTGTGTAACCTCCTTCCCATCCCTTCACCACCAAATCCCTGCTTGTGGCCCATCCTCAGCAGAGGATACAGCCGGAGGCTTAGGCCATGACAAAATGAGTAATGGCCAGGTCAGGATCCCAAATGGGATAAAAATAGGGAAGGCTTCCAAAGTGTTGCATGTACCTCTGCAGGAAGGATTGTGAACAGAGCAATAGGACAACTAATGGACAATAGCCCATGTAACTATTAAACCTGTCTATCTAGCTAAGAGTGGGCCACTCCAGAAGCCCATGATACCCTTGGCTATATTTTGACTATTCTAGCAGAAGCTGGATGACTGTTTATTGGAGGTAATAGGGTTATAAACAGGATTCATGGGTAAGAAGATCTTTTCACCTATAAGATGTTCAAATTCTGTGTGGTCTTCATAATTATCGTTTGCCATTGTCTCTACCTCATTTCCTGAGGAGAGTCATGCAGACCAATATAATTGGAATCCATGCATATTCTGAAAGCCTGTACCTATCTGGCCTTGAGGTGCTTGTGCATTAGATATATTTGCTAACATATTTGTATTTCTTACATTGTCTTGTTATGCTTGTTATTGGAATGGGTCTGCATTTCCTAAATCCACACCAATTTAATTTGACAGGAGGAAATGCTGGAATATGCTGCTGGTAATGGGAAATGGTGTCTGGTTTGCAGATGGATAATCAAGTTGAAAGAAGAAAAGAAAACTTCTGCATCAGGACACAGAGCAAGATCTCTGATTCCCCCAGGGTGCTGTTTAATCCGTGGTCAGAATGCTTATATGTCTTCCTTTAACAATTACTTAAAACCAGTCAAGATCATTCTTGGCACTTTTTTGGTTGCTTTTTCCAGCTTTGAAATAAAGTGCAATTTGCATTCCTTAAAAATCTAAGCAGTGAGGAAGAGTTAAGTGTCTTAAAATTAATGAGTTGCATTTAAACTTTTGTGTGAGCTCCAAGTCTGACAGATTGGGCGGTCTTGGAAGTGAAACTGTTATTCAGAAAGGATGTGTCCTTGGTGGTCCCTAGTCGAGGAAAGTCAGTGGGAAGAAAGAAAATGAGGAAAACCAATTACCACAATTTGTACACCAAGAAAGACTACATTTGATGCATGAGCAGAATTCCTGAGTATACATGAAAAAATAATGGCATTTAAGTGGTTTTGCCATCATTTTTGCTCATAACTTTTCACAAGCATCAAAGGGCATGGGATGAGAACAAGTGAGGGGAATAGGGTGCATGGTAACAGCCAGATATTTCCAGCCTCTGGTTTGGGTTACTCTGTCCTAGATAACAATGGTAGTGAAATGAGGCTCTTCAGATGATGGAAGAGAGAATGTGAGATTTTGCTAACGATTGGTTAAACCAGGTGACTGTGTACTCTCTTTCCACCCTAACTGGGTATACTACAATATAATTCAATTCTGAGACTAATCACTCAGAGTTAGCATCAGACTCCACAGGTATAAAGCCTCAGTCCTCCACAAGATTGCCCTTAATTCGTACGGCAGCCATAAATTCTGGGAATCCCCAGGCCACCCACACTTCTGATGAGCTGGCCACAAATTCAAGGCTTCCCATGATCTTTTCACATTTGATAATTTGCTAGAATGACTCACAGAACTCAGGAAAGTGCTATGCTTATCATTACAGTTTTATTACAAAGGATTCAGATAGGGTAGGTTCTGGGGAAGAGTGCAGGAATTCCATGTCCTCTTCCTGTGGAATCAGAGCACATCACCCTTGGCCCATCAATGCATTCATCAACCAGGAAGCTTCGTAGCATTAGTGTCCATAGTTTTCACTGGGGTTTGATTACAAAGGTATGATTGACTAAATCATTGGCCACATGATTGAACTCAATCTTCAGCCCCTTCTCTTCCTCAGAGTCAAGCTGTTCCAAAGCTCCAACCCCCTAACCACATGCTGGGTCTTTCTGGTGACTAGTCTCCACCTTGAAGTTATCTAGCACAGAAAGGATATGCCTATCACTCAGGAAATTCTGAAGGTTCCTGAATCTCTATGCCAAGAACTAGGGACAAGAGACAAGGCCAGATACATTTTGTATTATGTCATACTTAGTTTGTCCTCAATCTGAAATAAACAGTTTGGAAATGCCATTTACCTGACCTTCACAACATCTTCTACCTTACTAAAAGACCAAGTGGTCGCCATCTGTAGTCATGAAGGGGAAAGAGACAGGCAGAATCATTGAGCCTGAGTCCTGTCATCACCTATCACTTTAGGCTCAAATGAAGGCAGACCTGGAAATAAAGCCCTAAGTTTATTCTGTGTATAGGCATGTGGTTCTGGCAGAGCTCAAATATAGTCACTCTTCTTTATTCATAACTCTAAAAATAATAACTAACATGGATTGAGCATTTAACATGTTCTAGGCATTATTCTAAGTCCTTATATGTATTTAATCTTCAAGCCCTTCAACAATCCTATGAGATATTAACCCATCCCTCTTGATGGACATGTAGATTGTTTCCAGTTTTATTCTTAATAAAACAATATTACAATGAAAGATAAGGGTAAACCCAAAGGTTTGGGTGCCATGAACCAACACTCTGTTTACTCATCTCTCACCTAAGGCATGGTAGAATCGCAGTTACCTTTACGATATTGGTCATGAGATAGCATTAAAGACTGTGCTCTGGCATTGATAATGACGCTATGTGAGAAGCTTCTTGAGTCTTGTGCTACTGCTCAGTGCAGGGGCTCAGACTCCAATTGGGGAGCTATTCCTCCTGCCCAAAAAAAAAAGTGAAAGATAAACTTTCCCATACTGTAGTGAAACAGAGAACACAGAAATGAAACACCCACGCAGTTGGCCAAAACACAGAATACTTAAATTGGGATAAAGTCCAAGACTTAGCCTGGGCCTTACATAAGAGGAGGAGCATCATGCAGGGATAAGGATAAGTGTTCCAGAGTCAGAAGCTGTATGCAACTCTACATTTTACCAGTTATAGGACCTGAGCAAGAGCATCCATTTCCTGATGTGTAAAAGGCAGGCACATATAATAGTTTGGGACACACAAAGGAAGAATCCATTTGAAAATATTTCATAAAATATTACGAAACATCAACTAATGATATCTCCCAAATATTCCCTCTCACATGCCCAAGCAGCCAGAGATGTTTGTTGTCATCTTGTCTATCCAATAGTTCCTTTAAGTGCTTCACATCTGCAATATGGTTCATCCATCCTGTTATAGAGGATGGAGTCTAGGCGAAATTATCCTAATTTTACAGGTGGGGAAAGCAAGGTGAAGTAGAGAAATGTGCAAAGGATAGATAAAGATAGTTATAGCTGAAGACACTTGGCAAGGAGAACCAGAATACTGCTGACTGCCAACCCAGGGCTCTTTCCAGCCATTTACATCATTGTTTTTAAGGTGGTGTGGGCATCAGCAAGCAATATTATGCCATGTTCTATCATCTTTGGTCTGGAGTAAAAGATGTAGCAATATGTATCGTCATCATTATTATCATGTAACTGTTATTTGTAAATCCATTTTCTCTTTCACCCATAGTGGCTTAATTTCCCTGAAAATGCTGTTTTCATTCTATAATTATTAGCTGCACACACAAAGTTCATGGAATATAGAGCCATAATAAAGATTCATAGTAAATAATGGTCCTGTTTTCTTGCCTCTCCTGGCTTGGGTAGCTAGTGGCTTGTCAGGGACCATACCCCAAAGCAGCAGGCTTCACATCAGAACAATGAACCCCTCCCACTGTAATGCGGGACACAACTGAGGGATGCTCAGTGTTAATAGGCTAGATTCCCCATCCAAAGACTGTGATCAACAAGTGAAGAGATAATAATGTTGATGGATTCTAAGGCATTTTGTAGGATGATTTATCAGCCCTACAAAGCACCTGGCAGGACCCTTGCATTGTTAAAATACACATTTCCAATGCAGAATGGCACCACAGTGAAAGGATAGACTGAGATTTCAAAGAGCTTGTTTCTTTGAAAGCCATGACACTTTCTAGCTGTGAGAACTCAAGCAAGTCTCTACCTCTTTGGGCCACAGTTTATTTATCCGCAAAATGAGGATAAATGACGCCTAACCTGTCTACCTCTGAGATTGTCAGAAGAATCAAACAAAATCACTCATGAAATACTGTTTTGTGAACTTTGAGATGAGACAAAGTGGTTTCAATGACATGATGATGATAATAATGATGATGGATTGATGGATGATGTCCTTCACAGACCTGGCACAGTTCTCATTACCATATTCATTTTTAGTGAGCAGAATAATTATGATTAGAACTTTGTGGAACAAATTTACCTCTCCCAGGAATTTCTTTTCTGTAAATGAGATTGCAGTAGATGCCCACAGTCAACTCTCACGATGGGAAGAGACTGGACCTCAGAATCTCTCACTTCTTCAAGGCATAGTCAAGAGGCAAAAAGAAGTTAGATGCAATGTTCTGTTTGCTAAAGGATTATGTCTGTGATCAACTAGTGAAGTTCAGCTAAATTTTCAATTAAAAGGACTTATCATTAGAATGGTTAGCTTTGAAAGTAGGCTTGCTGAACTCAATTCCCTGCATTGATACGTAATATCTTGCAAATTTAAATGTAACTGGCAGAATTAGAAGTATAATTTTATTTTCTGAAATCTATAAAGAAGATGAATACCCTTGTTTTAGAAAACAGTAATAGGCATTATAAATTTTCTAATTGTTCTTCCCTTAACAGAGATATCAGCTCAAAGAGGTTTACGCAACTCTGTCTCCTCTAACAGAGTAGAGTTACATGGGACAAGATGCCAGGTGGTCCCATTATTCAGTTCCTTGGGGCCCAGGATGGGGCTATGGAGGACAGGAGAAAGTGACGGTGGTGAGGTCAGCAAGGAGATTCATATTTCATGTCTTTGTTGGGTGAAGCGGGGGTGGTGCCAAGACCAAGCTAGAAATGGATGTCAAACCAGGTTGTCAGTCCTGAGCCTTCAGCCAGCAATGGAATAAAGGTTTCAGGCCAAAAAAGGATGTTACTCAACCAGGATAAATCTCCCAGTGTCTATACCTGTGGTAGCATCTTGTCAATTAATAGTATGCATTTGCCAATATGAGCCAGGTTTACTTAAGTGGATTAGGACAATATAAATACTTTGCTAGTTGTATGGCTCCAGAAATCTGCTCATCTAAATATTTTTAAATACTTTGTTTAAAATGTACCACTTTACTCTTTAATATGGACTCAGTTGGGTACAGCGTGAGACTAGCAGTTACTTAATCAATCTCCCTGCCCATAGGTAGGCTTCCTTCTTTCATGCCAAGCAGATGAAGTTCTATCCTCAGGAAGTCCAAAGAAGATGTGCTCACAGCTTTCTCAGAGATTTTCCTAGAAACTGAACTGTGTTTACTGAAGAGAAAAAAAAAAAAAAGAAAGAAAGCCTGTCCTTCCAGTGATTGTGCTTCCCAGTTCCAAAATCACCAAGCCAATATTTACCTTATCTCCTCCACTGTGCCTTGATCCCTGCTATATTATCCTAGTGACACCTTTCCTTGAAGCTTTTCTAATACAGCAAATTTGCTTTTCTTATTTCCAGGGGCATCAGAACAGGAATTATACACTTAAAAATGTATGCACTAGAGTCTATGCAAACAAGTCAAGTCTAAACATCACTTAATTTGTTTATCAAGCAAGAAGATGGAAGCTCCTTTGCATCTATTCAGGACAGGTGCACAATTAGAAGTGAAAGCCATACCACATGCAGTACAGCTGGACATGTGCCATTGCTTAAACTAGGAAGGTGAACAGTAAAGCCCCCCCACAACTTGTAACACAGGGGCTCTTACAAGAAGGCCTGGCACTTAATCTCCCTTCCAGCAGATCACAGCCCTTATGCCAACCACTCTGATGCCTTCTTCTCCAAGCCCTTCTTCAAAGTAAGAGCTAGGGATACTGCCAAGAGAGCCACTATCTTCCCTCTGAAAAATGGATCCCAGTGGCATTTGTGCAATGCTAGTAGGGTTGGATTATTTCTCTAAGTCAGTTTGAGAGAAGTCCTGCAGTGCTAGACTTCTAAAGTGTGTTCTTAGAGGAAGGAAGCCACTCCCAGCCTCTCAACCACCTTCCTGTCTCCCCAAGACCCCCACACACACAAACACACACATATACATAAGTTCACCAAAAAATGTCTTTTAGACATAACCCTAGAGGAAGTCTGGCTCTGTGCACAGCACTGCAGAGGTACTATTTGCATTTTGAATTGTTTTAAGGCAAGAATTTATTAAGATTGCAGTATACACATATTAAACATCCCCTGCAGGCACTGCCTCTATTGTGCAGATTCATTTATTGAAGAGAGTGCTAGTAGTAGTACCAGTAGTAGCTAATTGCTGCCGTTTATTGGATGCCTCCTCTATATCAGATATTGTTCTTAGTACTTTACATACATAATTTCCAATCTTCACATCCCCCTTTTAACTTAAGTTTTTGCTTTTTCTTCTACTGATGCTGAAATGGAGGCTCAGAGAAGTTTGAACACATGCTCAAGGTCGCACTGCTTACCAACAGCATGACAGAGTCAGAATGTAAGTTCAATTCCATCTTGATTCAAAGCCTGAACTCTTCACACTGCACCACGTCCAGCCCTTTTTCACAGTGAGAACAAGGTGGGAAAAGGTGCATAGGTTCCAAGTCCAATGTGTCAGTTAGAAAAATCTCCTTGGAAATAATTTATGACCCGGGATACTTAGTTGAAATAGAGTTGGCTTCTTTTGACTTTACTTTTCTTTGCAGACATTTTGGCTCTCTTCTGTGAGTGCTCCTCTCTTTTCTTAATTCGCATTTAGCATGTGACTATTTGCACATGCAAATATGAATACTTTCGAAAAATTATCAAATATGAATACTGAGAATGTCTTCCCCCCCACCATTTATATCTCATCAAGGCACAAGTCAAAATGCTCTCGGGTATATTATTCATCTTTCACTGTTTGTTCTCCTCTGCTTTACCAGGCCATGTCTTGTCTTTTGCAACTCAGCCATGTAGAATAAAAGTGCACTTGTTCTATAATTGAAAATGAATCTGGAGAGAAAGGGCTAAGTCATGCAGTGTGTGAGGAAGACAGGTCGTGGGGAACATTTCCTCTCCTTCCATACACCAAATGGTTTCATAATCTGTTGTGAATGTAAGGATGTGGAGTGCAGTCCCCAAAAGCCTGCATTAATTTTTTAAGTTTTAAAAATTAAAAATAACATCATAGGAGCGACTGTAAGTGAAGAGGATTACTAAGCAATAGACTATTTTATTTAATAATCGGTTCCATATCTCCAGATTAGCTTTTATTTTATGAACGTAGGCACTTTATAAAACATTCATCTATTGAACATTCTACTTCCTTCTATGTGGAATAATCCTCCTCTCTCATCACTCTCTTCCCTGCTCTGCCTCTCCCTTCCCTGGCTAACCTCATTCATCTTTGGGGGTTCATGTTAGCTATCAGTTCCCCCAGAAGTCTGACCTAACTCCCAAATCTGGGTTAGGAGGTCCACTTATGGACCCTCAAAGCACTGTGTGCTCCCCACGTCATAGTTCTTTGAGACCTCACTCACCGTTCTTTCCACTCTTACTCCTAACCAAATCCTAGCTGATAAGCATGTCCATGAAGATAAATCACTCATGTGATGACCCTTCCAACAATTAGTTCTTGAAATCCACAAGTCTTCCTAACTATTCACAGTTACTCTACTGCAGGGGTCCTCAATCCCCAGGCCATGAACTGGTATCCGTCCATGGCCTGTTAGGAACTGGGCCACGCAGCAGGAGATAAGCAGCAGGCGTGAGCAAGCAAAGCTTCATCTTTGTTTACAGCCACTCACCATCACTCACATTACCACCTGAGCTCTGTCTGCTGTCAGATCAGTGGCAGCGTTGGATTCTCATAGGAATGCAAACAAACCTTATTGTGAACTGTGCATGTGAGTGATCTAGGTTGCATGCTCCTTATGAGAATCTAATGCCTGGTGATCTATCACTGTCTCCCATCACCCCCAGATGGGACCGTCTAGTTTCAGGAAAACAAACGCAGAGCTCCCACCAATTCTACATTATGGTGAGTTGTATAATTACTTCATTATATATTACAGTATAATAATAATAGAAGTGCACAGTAAATGTAACATGCTTGAATCACCCTGAAACCATCCCCAACCCGAGTCCATGGAAAAATTGTCTTCCATGAAACCAGTCCCTGGTGCCAAAAAGGTTGGAAGTGCTGCTGTACTGCATTTGGACCATCCCTCCTCATGGCCACACTCTGGCTGGGTTTTGTCATCACCCAACAATCCTGAACCCTGATATTCTACTTCTTGGTCATATTTTCCAGTCTTCTGAGTTCATTCATTTCCTTATTCCTACTATACTTGCTTCCTGGCCTCACAGGGTGTTCTCGTTCCTTGACTCCTCCAATTTCTTTGTTTCTTTTTTTTTTTTCCCAACCAGCAGCACTTTTTCTTTCCTGCCAATGCTACATCTTTGGATGGATTGTTTGAACTCTTCTCTGTCTTCTAACTTTGATTACCTTGGGTCCCTATTTTTCTACCATATTCCTCAGGAAAATCCCAATCCTGAATCAATGCTCCAATTCCTATCCCTATGTCTACCGGATACACTGCTGAGAAAGACCCAGTAGTTCACAGGATTGGCTCCACTGCATATTCACGGATTCCAAGTTCATCTGAGCCTCTGGCATTAACCAACAAGTCTTTGATTTGTCGTTGGTCAACACCCTCTTCTATTCCCCACAAAAATTATTCCAAATGTTTACCATCTATTTCCTACTCAGCCCTTAGATTCCTCTCTTTCCATAGATGATCTTGCCTCACGCTTTATCAACAAAACTGCTATTATAAAATGTGCTCTCCCTCACCTTCTCTTGCCTATCTATTAACTTATATATACAGAGTATTAGTCTGCTCAAGCTACCATAACAAAATACCACAGACTGTGTGGCTTAAACAACAGAATTGTTTTTTCATAGTTCTGGAGGTTGGAAAGTTCAAGATCAAGGTTCTAGCATGGTTGAACTCCTGATGAGGGTTTGCTTTTTGGCTTCCAGATAACCACCTTCTCACTATGCCCTCACATGGCCTTTCCTCAACGCATGTGCACACAGAGAGAGTGCAATGCTTTGGTGTCACTTCTTATAAATAGGACATTAATCCTATCAGATAAGAGCCCTACCTTTATGACCTAAGTTAGCTTTAATTACTTCCTTACTCCAAATACAACCGCACTAGGGGTTAGGGCTTCAACATATGAATTTGGTGGGTGGTGCGGGACACATACATTCAGGCCATAATATACAGCCACAGCAGTTTTGATTCCTTCCCTCCAAACTCAGAAAATCTGGTATCATTCTCCCCAGTAATAGTCAACCTTCCACCTGGGACCTTGCTCCCATCTCCCTGGACACCATCTTCTCTAGAAGCCTGCTCCAAAAGTTTTCTCCACCCTATGTCTACTCTATGGAGAAGATGAAAGAAGCACAAGGTGGCATCCCAGACCTCAAATAATTTTAGATTTGCTCAGAGGGACAAAATTAAGAGACATGGGGCCCAATATTAAAGCAGACAGGCAGGACAGGTAAAATCCTCAGCCTAACTAATATAGCCTCATGGATCTACCACCTAATCACAAAAAGTCAGTACTGGAAGGGACTGCAAGGTCATCTGATACTCCTGTCCCAGGCAGGCATCCAACTAAATGGACCAAGAAAGACAGTTGTCTAGCCTTGCATTAAAAACCTCCAGAGAGAAATTCCAACATGTTTCCATCCCAAATTGGCAGTTGTACTGCCTTAGGAGCATTCAGAAGGGATATATTTTGATGGTGAGCCAATCCTTTCAATTTTCTCCTATTTCTTAAAATGCCTCATTCAAAAAGACCACAAGGCAATCAACTAAAATTACTTTCTGGAAATGAATAATGTGAAACTCTGGGAAAGTGCAGTCAGCCACAGGACTATCAGAGTTCTGATAGCTCAATTTCTTCTTGGAGGACTTGACAGCCTCTGGGATATGACCATCTGGGATATATACTCTTTTAGAGTAGTGTGGCCTTTGCTGGTAGCCAAAAGTAACCTGAGCATTTCTAGTGAGGGACACATACACACACACACGCACACACATACGAATTTATTGGCCCAACAAGAATCTCTGATGTACCTCCCTCTACTTTTTCTTTCTCCCTAAGAAACAAGGTCATTAACCCTGGACAGTCAGCCAGAGCCAATTCAGGAGTCACTAAGCTGATGCTCTCTGTTGACTATGAAGCAATCCTCCTTCTCTTCTTGCCTACAGCATCACAGAGAGACACTGGAGCCTAAAAGTGAGGACTCCTGCACAGGGCAGCCAGAATCCCCAAAGAAGACTGCTACTAATGGATGTGAGACATTCTGTAATAGTCATTAGGGTAAATTTTCTCCTTATAAATATTTCCCTATGTTATAGCCAAACTTTATGTACAAGATTTATATTCCCCAGATTTTCAACTTTAAAACAGTTTTCCTTCTTGGAAGGATTTAGTCACCAAAATGCATAAAGAAGGCTTGAAGATATTGGAAAACAGTGTGATGGTGTATTGTAAAGAACAAGAAACAAAATTAAAGACAAGACTAAGAACCTAGACCTATCTCCACTACTAATTATACAACAATGAGCAAGGCTGAGTCGGTTGTATCCATGACCCCAAAATAGAGGAACTAGGAACACAATACAGTTCAGCTGAAATAAAATGATACGTATATTTATGACATTACCATGCATACTTTATTAAAATTGACTACACTTTTAATAACAGAATCTAAAATAATTTATTGTCTTAGTTGATTCATTTCAAATCATCAATTTCTCCCATCAACTTTAAGAGGCATAATGGCATGGAAGAAAAGAGTGTTATATGGGAAGTCATTTTATCTCATTTCACTAAATGAGAAATTCAAGGTCCAGAAAGATTAAATTACTTACCCAAGATCTCTCAGCTTTTAAATGACTGAGGCCAAACTTCAGCCCAGGTCCTCTGATTCTAAAGTATGATTTACTCGGCATAAACCTTACAAGTCACAAGTGATCTGGGTCCTATCTTTAGCCTCCTGAAACAGAATAACTGTCAGCCCAGAATTTCCTATTCAGCAAAACTAAGTTTCATAAATGAAGGAGAAATAAAGTCTTTTTCAGATAAGCAAATGCTGAGGGAATTTGTCACTATCAGACCAGCCCTACAAGAAATGCTAAAAATGGGTTATAAATCTTAAAACAAAAGATTGATGTGTGCCACAATAAAACCTCTTGAAGGCATAAAACTCACAGAGCCTAGAAAATAATAGCACAATGAAGGAAAAAAGTAACTAGGTAACAACATGATGACTGGAACAGCAACTCACATCTCAATATTAACATTGAATGTAAATGGCCTAAATGCTCCACTTAAAAGATAGAACTAAGCAGAATAGATTTTTAAAAGTCGAAAACCAAATATCTGCTGTCTTCAAGAGACTCACCTAACATGTGAGGATTCTTATAGACTCAAGGTAAAGGAGTGGAAAAAGATATTCCATGCAAATAAAAATCAAAAGCAAGCAGGAGTGGCTATTCTTAGATAAAACAGACTTTAAATCAACAACAGTTAAAAAAAAAAGGCAGGTCATTATATAATAAGAGAATCAATGGATCAATGCAACAAGAAAATATTACAATCCTAAATACATATGCACCTAACTCTGGAGCTCCCAGATTCATAAAACAATTACTACTAGACTTAAGAAAAGCGAAAGCAACACAATAATAGTGGGGGACTTCAAAACTAGACTGATCATTGAGTCTAGTGATCCAATGACAACACCAGACTGATCATTGAGGCACAAAGTCAACAAAAAAACACTGGACTTAAACTGCACTTAGAACAAATGGACCTAACAGATATTTACAGAACATTCTACCCAAGAACTGCAGAATATACATTCTTCTTATCAGCTCATGGAACACTCTAAAATAGACCATATGACAGGCCACAAAACAGGTCTCAATAAATTTTAAAAACAGAACTCATATCTAGTATCTTCTCAGACCACAGTGGAATAAAAATCAGAAATTAACTCCTAAAGGAACCCCAAAACTATACAAATATATCGAAATTAAACAATCTGCTCCTGAATGATTTTTGGGTCAACAATGAAATCCAGACAGAAATGTATAAGTTTTTTGAAATGAATGACAATAGTGACACAAGTTGTCACAACCTCTCTGATACAGCAAAAGCATACTAAGAGGAAAGGAACTGCCTACATCAAAAAGTCTGAAAGATCACAAATTGACAACCTAATGTCATACCTCAAGGAACTAGAGAAATAAGAACAAACCAAACCCAAAACTAGCAGAAGAAAAGAAATAACAAGGATCAGAGCAGAACTAAGTGAGATCGAAAGCAAAACAAACAGAAAAACAAAAACAAAAACAGCCTGGGTGCAGTGGCTCATGCCTGTAATCCCATCACTTTGGGAGGCCAAGGTAGGCGGATCACCTGAGGCCAGGAGTTCAAGACCAGCCTGGCCAACATGGTGAAACCTCATCTCTACGAAAAAGACAAAAATTAGCCAGCCATGGTGGCTCATGCCTGTAATCCCAGCTACTTGGGAAGCTGAAGCAGGAGAATTGCTTGAACCCAGAAGGTAGAGATTGCAGTGAGCCAAGATTATGCGACTGCACTTCAGCCTGGGCAACAGAGCCAGACTCCATCTCAAACAAAACAAAAGATCAATGAAACAAAAAGTTGGTTTTTTGAAAAGATAAACAAAATTGATAGACCATTAGCTAAACGAAACAAGAGGAGACAAAATTTAAATAAGTTCAATTAGAAATGAAAATAGAGACATTACAACCAACACCACAGAAATACAAAAGATTATTCAAGATTATTATGAAGATCTCCATGCCCACAAACTAGAAAATCTGGAGGAGGCCAGGCACAGTGGCTCACATCTGTAATCCCATCAATTTGGGAGGCTGAGACAGGCATGTCAGTGAGGCCAGGAGTTAAAAGCCAGCCTGGCCAACATAATGAAACCCCATCTCTACTAAAAATACAAAAAAATCAGCTGGGCATAGTGGCACGTGCCTGTAATCCCAGCTACTCAGGAGGCTGAGGCATGAGAATCACTCAAACTAAGGAGGTGGAGGTTGCAACGAGCCAAGATCATGCCACTGCACTCCAGCCTGGGTGACAGAGCAAGACTCTGTCTAAAAAACCAAAAAAGAAAAGAAGAAAAGAAAAGAAAATCTAGAGGAAATGAATAAATTCCTGAAACACACAACCCTCTTAGCTTGAATCATGAAGAAACAGAAATATTGAACAGACCAATAACAAGTAGTGAGAATGAATCAGTAATTTTAAAACTTGCCAGCAACAACAACAAAAAAAACCCAGAACCAGATGGATTCACAGCCAAATTCTAGAAATCGTAGATGACCCAAATGAATGGAAATACATCCCATGCTCATGGATTGAAAGAATCAACATTGTGAAAATGACCATACTGCCCAAAGCAATCCACAAATTCAATGCAATTTCTATCAAAATACCAACATCATTTGTCTCATAATTAGAAAAAACAATCCTAAAATTCATATGGAACCAAAAAGGAGCTCAAATAGCTAAAATAATAGTAAGCAAAAAAGAACAAATCTGGAGGCATCATATTATCTGACTTTAAATTATACTATAAGGTTATATATAAACAGCATGGTGTTGGTATGAAATTAGATACATAGACCAATGGAGCAGAATAGAGAATGCAGAAATAAAGCTGAATAATTACAACCAACTGATCTTCAACAAATCATACAAAAACATCAATTGGGGAAATGATACCCTATTCAATTAATGGTGCTGGGGAAACTGGATAGCCACATGTAGCAGAATAAAACTGGATCTCTATCTCTACCATATTAAAAAAATCACCTCAAGATGGATCAAAGTCTTAAATCTAAGACCTGAAAGAGTAAAAATTTCTAGAAGAAAACCTAAGAAAAATTCTTCTGGACATTGGTCTAGGCAAAGAATTTATGACTAAGGCCCTAAAAGCAAATGCAACAAAAATAAATAAATGGGACCCAATTAAACTAAAAAAGGCTCCTGCACAGCAAAAGAAACAATCAGAGTAAGTGGACAACCCACAGAATGGGAGAAAATATTTGCAGGCTATGCATCTGACAAAGGACAAATATCTATAATCTACAAGGAACTCAAACAAATCAGCAAGAAAACACAAATAATCCCATCCAAAATAAAAAATGGACAAATGACATGAATAGACATTTCGCAAAAGGAGATATACAAATGGCCAATAAACATGAAAAAAATGCTCAACATCACAAATCATCAGGGAAATGTAAATTACAACCACAATGAGATAGCACCTTACCCCAGCCAGAATGGCCATTTTTAAAAGTCAGAATACAATAGATGTTGGCATAGACATGGTGAAAAGGGAACACTTATACACTGCTGGTGGGAATGTGAATTAGTACATCCTCTATGGTAAACAGTATGGAGATTCCTTAAACAACTGAAAGTAGATCTACCATCCGATCCAGCAATCCCACTACTGGGTATCTACCCAAAGGAAAGGAAGTCATTGTATCAAAAAGACACCTACATGCATATGTTTATCACAGCACAATTCACAATTGCAAATATAGGGAATCAACCTAAGTGCCCATCAACCAATGAGTGAATAAAGAAAATGTGGTGTATATATATATACCATGGAACACTACTCAATCATAAAAGAGAACAAAACAATGTCTTTTGCAGCAACTTGGAGGGAGCTGGAGGCCATTATTCTAAGTAACTCAGGAATGGAAAACCAAATACCATATATGCTATCATATATGGTATAAGATATCACTTGAGCTCAGGAGTTCAAGACCAGACTGGGCAACATGGCAAGACTCCATCTCTACAAAATACACAAAAATTAGCTGGGCATGGTGGCGTGCACCTGTAATCCCAGCTAGTTGGGAGGCTGAGGCATGAGAATCTTTGAACCAGGGAGGCAGAGTGAATTAGTCCATTCTTGTGCTGCTAATAAAGACATACCCAAGACTGGGTAATGTATAAAGGAAACAGACTTAATTGACTCACAGTTCCACATTGCTGGGAAGGCCTCAGGAAACTTAACCGTCATGGCAGAAGGCAAAGGAGAAGCAGGCACCTTCTTCACAGAGGGGCAGGACAGAGTGAGTGAAGCAGGGGAAATGCCAGACTCTTATAAAACCATCAGATTTCATGAGAGTCACTCATTATCACGAGAATAGCTTGGGGGAAACCACCCCCATGATTCAATTACCTCCACCTGGTCCCACCCTTGACACATGGGGATTATGGAGACTACAATTCACGGTGAGATTTGAATGGGGACACAGAGCCAAACCATATCACAGAGGTTACGGTGAGCCAAGATCACCACTGCACTCCATCCTGGGCAACAGAGCAAGACCTGGCTTAAAAAAAAAATGCAATTAGGAATGTGTCTTTTGCATTAGCTATGACAGCTTTGGTGTGGTCTTCAAAAACAAATTGCCATTCTTCTAGACCATGATACTCAGATTAAGAATTCTCACCAACAGTGTAAAAGTGTTCCTATTTCTCCACATCCTCTCCAGCACCTGTTGTTTCCTGATTTTTTAATGATGGCCATTCTAACTGGTGTGAGATGGTATCTCATTGTGGTTTTGATTTGCATTTCTCTGATGGCCAGTGATGATGAGCATTTCTTCATGTGTTTTCTGGCTGCATAAATGTCTTCTTTTGAGAAGTGTCTGTTCATGTCCTTTGCCCACTTTTTGATGGGGTTGTTTGTTTTTTTCTTGTAAATTTGTTTGAGTTCATTGTAGATTCTAGATATTAGCCCTTTGTCAGATGAGTAGGTTGCAAAAATTTTCTCCCATTCTGTAGGTTGCCTGTTCACTCTGATGGTAGTTTCTTTTGCTGTGCAGAAGCTCTTTAGTTTAATGAGATCCCATTTGTCAATTTTGGCTTTTGTTGCCATTGCTTTTGGTGTTTTAGACATGAAGTCCTTGCCCACGCCTGTGGCCTGAATGGTATTGCCTAGGTTTTCTTGTAGGATTTTAATGGTTTTAGGTCTAACATTTAAGTCTTTAATCCATCTTGAATTAATTTTTGTATAAGATGTAAGGAAGGGATCCAGTTTCAGCTTTCTACATATGGCTAGCCAGTTTTCCCAGCACCATTTATTAAATAGGGAATCCTTTCCCCATTTCTTGTTTTTGTCAGGTTTGTCAAAGATCAAATAGTTGTAGATATGCGGCATCATTTCTGTAAACTAGTTTCTGTAAACTAGTTCAACCATTGTGGAAGTCAGTGTGGCGATTCCTCAGGGATCTAGAACTAGAAATACCATTTGACCCAGCCATCCCATTACTGGGTATATACCCAAAGGAGTATAAATCATGCTGCTATAAAGACACATGCACACATATGTTTATTGCGGCACTATTCACAATAGCAAAGACTTGGAACCAACCCAAATGTCCAACAACAATAGACTGGATTAAGAAAATGTGGCACATATACACCATGGAATACTATGCAGCCATAAAAAATGATGAGTTCGTGTCCTTTGTAGGGACATGGATGAAACTGGAAAACATCATTCTCAGTAAACTATCGCAAGGACAAAAAACCAAACACCGCATGTTCTCACTCATAGGTGGGAATTGAACAATGAGAACTCATGGACACAGGAAGGGGAACATCACATTCCGGGTACTGTTGTGGGGTGGGGGGGGGGGGGGGCGGGGACAGCATTAGGAGATATACCTAATGCTAAATGACGAGCTAATGGGTGCAGGAAATCAACATGGCACATGGATACATATGTAACAAACCTGCACATTGTGCACATGTACCCTAAAACCTAAAGTATAATAAAAAAAATAAATAAATAAAATAAATTAAAAAAATAAAAAAGAATTCTCCATGGAAAGAGTTTCAAAGAAAATACTTTTGCTATAGAAATACTTCACCAATTTACTAATGTTTACAAGAAGTTATGAGGAATATAATACACCATTATAAAGAACGGGTTAGAGCATAGAGCAGTGTTGTCCAACACAAACATGATGCAAGTAACTTTAAATCTTCTAGTAGCCACATGTTTTAAAAATAAAAGGAAATAGGCTGGGTGCGGTGGCTCACGCTTGTAATCCCAGCACTTTGGGAGGCCGAGGCGGGTGGATCACGAGGCCAGGAGATCGAGACCACGGTGAAATCCCGTCTCTACTAAAAATACAAAAAAATTAGCCGGGCGTGGTGGCGGGCGCCTGTAGTCCCAGCTACTCGGAGAGGCTGAGGCAGGAGAATGGCGTGAACCCGGGAGGCGGAGCTTGCAGTGAGCCGAGATTGCGCCACTGCACTCCAGCCTGGGTGACAGAGCGAGACTCCGTCTCAAAAAAATAAATAAATAAATAAATAAAAGGAAATACGTAAAATCTAGTTGAACAATAATATTGCATTTAATTCAATATATTCAAAATATTCTTTCAACCTATAATCAACATAAAAATTATAAATGAGCTATTGTACATTCTTTTTTATTTTCACACTAAACCTAGAAATCAGGATTGGCTACATTTCAAATGCTCAGTAGCCATCTGCAGTTAGTGGCTACTGCATTGGACACAACAGGGTTAGAGACATCTACTCATCCGGAGGGAGAGGGATGCCCATGGTATATTTTTAGGGGGAAAAATGGAAGGTGGAGGATATTATACAGTTAAGAGCTCATGTTTGAGGGGGAAACCTAGGCATGAATGTCATGTATGCTTGTATGGGCCTATATGAGCATGAAGAAGGATGGTGAAGTATATACACATCAGGCTTTAACACTGGTTATTCATGACAATAGGATTTGAGGGGTCTGGGTACTAGATAGAATATTACCAGCTTTTTAAAATATATATCCTTGTATTGTTTCACATATTACAATGGCCTGTATTAGTTTTATAATTTTCAGCTGGGCACGGTCGCTCTTGCGTGTAATGTCAGCAGTCTGGGAGGCTGAGATAAGAGGATAATCTGAGTCCAGGAGTTCAAGACCAGCCTGGGCAACATAGCAAGACCTCATATCTAAAAATAATTTTTAAAAATTAGTAGGGCATAATGGCATGCACCTGTGGGACCAGCTACTCTGCAGACTGAGGTGACAGGCTTGCCTGAGCCCAGGAGGTCAAGGCTGCAGTGATCTGTGATCACATCACCACACTCCAGCCTGGGTAAAAGAGTGAGACCCTGTCTCAAAAAACAAGATTGTAGCCGGGCGCGGTAACTCATGTCTGTAATCCCAGCACTTTGGGAGGCCAAGGCGGGCAGATCATGAGGTCAGGAGATCGAGACCATCCTGGCTAACAAGGTGAAACCCCGTCTCTACTAAAAATACAAAAAAAAAAGTTAACTTGTCGTGGTGGCAGGTGCCTGTAGTCCCACCTACTGGGGAGGCTGAGGCAGGAGAATGGCATGAACCCAGGAGGTGGAGCTTGCAGTGAGCTGAGATCGGGCCACTGCACTCCAGCCTGGACAACAGAGCAAGACTTTGTCTCAAAAAAAAAAAAAAAAAAGATTGTAATTTTCCTTTAACCTACTGAATAAGTTGCCAAAAGTTTCTAAAATTTATTTAAGAAGAGAGATTCAGTTGCTGTAACAGTCAGGTAAGCACAAGCTTTCAGGAAGAAGGGAAATTAAGGACATTTTATCTTTTACTCAACACACATAATGACAACAAATTTAGAAGTTATGTAGAAAAATAATAAGTTGTCATTTGAATCTTAGAATCAAATATTAAGGAATTAGAAATCACTTCCCACCCTGCCCCATCTGAAGACTCCTACTTCACCTTGTCTGGTGTCTCACCTGCATGCCTTCCTTACTCAAGTTCTTCTCTCCATTTTAAATAAAAGCACCAGAATTTAAAGAGCCCATTAATAACAGGACAGAAGTAATAAGGCAGACCAAGGCTACAGACTACTCTGAGGGATGGGTAGTAGACAGTAGGGTTTTGATGCAATTCTCCTGAAGGCAGATGAAGATGCTAGGCCAAACCCCCCTAAGGCAGAGAGCAGCCAGGGGCAGGTGGGAGAAAAGAGTTCAAGAAGGTCTCAGGGGAGAGCCTCAAGATCACCTTCACCACCACTCCCTGATAATTCTGCTGCCTGTTCCTGCAATTCACCAAATTATGACATAATATTTGCAAAGGACAAAGGGACATAAAAAATTGTGCCAACAATCTTGAAACTTTTGACGAGAATATACCTTAAAACACACCAGTGATCACCTAGATGAGTCAGGGAAACTAACTGGAAAGAAGAGTTGGCTGAATAACTGGTTCTCTAGTCCCTGTAGGTTAGGAAAGCAGTTCCCCAAAAAACAAGACGACATAACACAGCCATTTCCCCACTCGGCCAGAGCCCTTTTCCATAGTTTTTTCCTGGAGAATTGTGGTCCATGTCCTGACACAATCAACATACAAGACTTCCATGGACAGATAGATTCATCTAAAGGCCATATCAAATGATGAGCTATTGTTTCACTGGCTGACTCCCATTCTAATATATGTGAAAGAAACTCCCACGATGATGAACTCAAGATTCGAGTTCAGAGCTCTGAAAGGAATAAACCAGCAGGCACTGATGATGTTTTTAAGGTAGTTGTATGGAATCAAGGTCTAAAAAAAAGAAGCAAAGAAAAAAAGACAGAGAATGTATGGGTAAATATGGCAGGAGAAATGGGCAGTGAGACAGGTAACAAACCTGCTGTTTGCTGTGTGCAGTTAGTCACAACTCTCTGCTGCTATATGCCTTTCTTCAGGAAGGAAAAAAGAAGAGTTCAAGAGAGTGTTTGTACAAACAAAAACACATGTCATCTAGGATATCCTCTAAGGGATCTAAGGGAAAGGGCATTGTAATTTTGGGTCTCCTAATCCATCTCTGCCAGTGTCTCCCTCTGATAGTTTCATTGAGGCATTTTAAACCTTCCATGATGTCAAAACTTAATAATAATGTGATTTATTCTAAATAGCCCTAGATTTCCTTAATAGCCTATTACGAATCCATCAGACATTTATTTGTCCAAGGTCTTGAACTTTTCTGTAATTTCGGTGTGTGATACATTTTAGAGAATAAAAGTTCCAAAAAATAAACTCTGTGAAGGCTTTCCTTGTATTTGTTCTTAAAATGTCTCTCAGGCTTTAAGGATTGCCTCTAAATTCTGTTATTGTTTGGTTTGACATCAGGTCAATGCTGGTGCCATTCAAGTCCTCCATAATTTTTGTAATTTATAATGTACCACCCTTAACCTGTATGTACAGAATGGCTAGAAAGCTAGATTTCTCTTACTGTTTCTACTTGGGATTTTGTCTTAGTCCATGTGGGTGGCCATTTAAAAACAGCATAAATTAGGTGGCTTATAAACAACAGAAATTTATTTCTCACAGCTCTAGGGGCTGGGAAGTCCAAGATCAAGGTGCTAGCAAATGTGGTGTCTACAGAGGGCCTCCTGCTTCCTGGTTCAAATACCTGTGTTCTTGCTGCGTCCTCAGATGGTGGTAGAGGCAAACCAGCTCCCTCAGGACTCTTTTATAAGAGCACTAATCCTATTCATGAGGGCTTTGCCCTCATGACATAATCACCTCCCAAAGGTCCCACCTCCTAACATTACCTTGGGGGTCAGGAATCAACATATTAATTGGAGCGTTGGGGGGTGCATAGCAAAGGTCTTCACAGTGAATGATTTTTCCACTAGAAATGACATTAAAGGCCTTAGCCTCACATAAAGCCCCAATTTCATGTCAAGGTACAAGGTCCATATGAAACTTCCAACAAGAGCAACATCTAAATAAAAGAGTGATAACAAGCCCCTAGGAACATAGCATCCATTCAATAAATTGCTTGCTAGACTAAGGGCGTTAACCCCATGTCTCTAATTCATTAACCTCTTACCTCATATCCATCTTCTGGTTCAAAATAAAGTGTCAGTTTATCCAGAAATCTCCATGACCCTTCAGGTCCAGGTTGTATGCTCTCATGGCCCCCATAGTTTCCTCTAACTTGACTTTTCATCACACCACATTATATTATAATTGTCTGTTATTTATCTGTATCCTGTTTCTCAAGCCAAACCATAACTCTCATGGCAGTTTTATTCTCAGACACATACCCAGTAACTAGCAGAGCCAAGGACAGTGCAATAAATATATGAGGAATCCATGAATGAGCTACTTTATCATAAATAAGCATTTTTAACTGATGTACCAAAACTAGGTAATGTGCATCCTCAATAGCTTTCTAGGCCATAGGTGACTGGGTCCCATAGGAAGCCTCTATCATACCATACACTCACCTTGCAGCGGGGCTCTACACTTTAATACACCCAGAAATTGATCAAACTTCACAATTTACTAATAAAAAAATACTTCAGTGAAGATTATATAGGAAGATGGGAAAGAAGGTTTACATTCTCATACCATAGCAAAACTTTCTTTAAAATCCCTTGCATACTTTTCTATTCTTTCCCATGAAATTCTCCTTATACAGCCACCCCCTTTTCCCCCATGGGCTCCTTCTCCCCAGCCTTTCCTCTGCTTCTCTTCACCTGTATGTGTTAGAAAAGATTCACTCTAACTTGTATCTGCCCCCTTATCACCCAGCCCTATAAATACAGTAAATGCTTCACCTTGGGATCCATCCTCATTAGAAAGCAGAACCATATATCCAACATAAGTAAGTTGTCCCTGAAACATATTTTTAGATGGGAGTTTACAGAGGGTATGGGGTCCTGTCCACTTAACCAGCCAGACCAGTTCCACATGCAGTCTACCTTCTGGGCCTCAAATACTGAAAGACTGACTAAAAGAGATTGCATTTTAGTCTGAGGGTCCTGTGAGAATCATCTGTTTCCTCGAAGTGGGAGGGAACAGAGGTTTGAGCAGAAACTGTTTTTAAACATGTTTCAAGGACCTTGAAATACCTCCTACCAAGAAGACATAAAATACTATGAATTCTAATTGTCTCAGTCAAGATTCAACTAGAGAAGCAGAACCAGTAGGAGATACATATATTAGGAAATTATTACAAGAAATTGCTTACATAGTTGTGGAGGCTGGCTAAGCAAGTCTGTTATTCCTAGGGCAGGTAGTCAGAAAGGAAGATCTCAGGCCAAGGTCATGTGCACAGGCCAAAGTTGTCCTCCATAAGCAGAATTCCTTCTTTTACCTGGGGAAGACTCAGCCCTGTTTTTAAGAACTTCCACGCAATTTAATCAGGCCCACCCAGGTTATCCTGAGTAATCTCCCCTACTTAAAATCACCTGGTTAAGAGCACTAGTTACATCTGCAAAATAGCTTCAGAGCAAGACCTAGATTACCATTTGATTGAATAAATGAGAACTGTAGCCTAGCCAAATTGACACATCGAAGAAGCCATCACTCTAAGTAAAGACAACAAAAACCAGCAGCACTTATGGAGGTCCCATTCTAAATACCTCACATATGTTATGTCCTTTACTTTGTGCAATCACCCTATATGATATTATTATCTCCATTATACACAAACTCTTCAGGCTGATTATTGGCTAAAATGCCGTTGGAAGGCAGCAGCTTCTATCTCGATCCAGTTTATTTTTTATTTTATTTTATTTTATTTTATTTTATTTATTTTGTTTTGTTTTGTTTTGTTTTTTTGAAACACGGTATCACTTGGTTGCCCAGGCTGGAGTGCAGTGGTACAATCATGGCTCACTGACACCTCTATCTCCCAGGCTCAAGTGATCCTCCCACCTCAGCCTCCCAAGTAGCTGGGACTACAGCTGTGCACCACTGCACATGGCTAATTTTTTTCTTTTTTCTTTCCTTTTTTTTTTTTTTTTAGTAAAACCAAGGTCTCCTCATGTTGCCCAGGCTGATTTCACACTCCTGGCCTCAAGTGATCCTCCCGCCTCAGCCTCCGAAAGTGCTGGGATTACAGGTGTGAGCCACCCCACCCAGCCTCGATCCATTTTAATTGTCAACCAACTGCTCTGTATTAGCAGCAAGAGGAACGTGAACTGAGGGGAGAAAATCCCTTCTTCAACACCCAGCAGATGGACCTGAGAAAAGGCTCTTGATCCACCCACCATCCAGCCCAGGGGGTGCACCTGTTGCTTCCTACTAAGAGTGCTCCCTCATCAAAGGATGTGCAGGCCAAAATTAGTGTAGAGATTGAGTGCACACCAGAGTTTCTTAGCAGCAATACTATTGACATTTCGGTCTGAGTAATTCCTTGTAGTCCAGCTGGGGGTTGTGCGGCTGTCCTGTGCACTGTTAGGTTTAGCAGCAGCCCTGACCAATACCCACTAGATTCCAAGAGCCCCCCAACCCCTCCACTAGCAACAACCAAAAATGTCTCCAGATATTGCCCAATTTCTCCAGAGGGAAAGGATGGAAAAGGGGGAAAAAGCAGCAAAATCTCCCCAGTTGAAAACCATTGGGGTAGACAGAGTTCCTCTAAAGGAAAGGCTCGGGCTATAACAGGGTCATTTAGAAACAGAGGTCAGTGGTCGCTTTCCAGGGGAGCCACCACCCTTTAGGAATATAATACTCACTATCTCACCTTCAGGCAGATGACACTCCCTCAGCCACCCCTCCCATTTGCCTGGATGATACCTACTTATCCTTCAGACTCCCTGAGCCCCTCAAGTCCAGGAAAGGTGCTCCTCCTCTGTGGCCTCTACTGAGGCATTCATTGCATAGTTTTCTTGCCTGTTGCTCACACTAGACCTAAGTTCTACCCTAGCACTAGCTGAGTCCTACTCAGCACTCCTGCACCTGTCATAGTGCCGGGACTTTTGCTTAATTCATGCTCTTGTTAAAATAATAAAATCTAGGCTGGGACTGGTGGCTCACACCTGTAATCCCAGCACTTTGGGAGGCTGAAGCAGGTGGATCACCTGAGGTCAGGAGTTCGAGACCAGCCTGGCCAACATGGTGAAACCCCATCTCTACTAAAAATACAAAAAATCAGCCCGGTGTGGTGGCTCATGTCTGTAATTCCAGCTACTCGGGAGGCTGAGGCAAGAGAATCACTTGAGCCCAAGAGGCAGAGGTTGCAGTGAGCCAAGATCCTGCCACTGCACTCAAGCCTGGGCAACAGAGTGAGTGAGACTCCATCACAAAACAAAAAATAATAATAATAATAATAAAATCTAAATGTTATTGATTGTATACTATATGCCAGGCACTGTGTAAAGAAAGAATGAGTTAACTATAAATAACAAATGAATTAATTTTGAAAGAATACATAAAATAAGCTATATATTATTCATTGTGGCCAAAATTGTACTAATTATCTCAACATTTAGAGTATTCCTAAATATACAACACGAAGAGTAACAATGTTCAAAGAATTGGTACCATATGAAATGCGTTTTACATTAAAACTTTAATGAACATAATTTGTCTATCTGTGATGATACAGAGGCCCATTTAAGACATTTCTGTCTTGAGGAGTCATTATTAGGAATAGCAATTATCACATTTCTGCTGGGCACAGTGGCTCATGCCCATAATCTCAGCACATTGGGAGGCCAAGGTGGGAGGATCGTTTGAGCCCAGGAGTTCAAGACCAGCCTTGAAAACACAGCAAGAGCCTATCTCTACTATATATATATATCTAATATATATATATACACATATATATTAGATATATATAGTAGATATATATATATAGTAGATAGATATATAGTAGATAGATATATATATACACACATAACTGTCAGATTTTATAGATAGGAGAATCACACAATATTCAGCTATTGTTGATAAATACCAGATACACAGCCTTTTCTATGGCACAGACATGAGTTTAACATAAACTTATTCACTTTTGAACCCCTGAACCATAGTGAAAGGGTCACCAGATTTTCCCTCCCTCAAGAGGCAACGACGATGGGTCCAATAAGACATTTCTATTTGGTACTTATCCTGGATTTTACACAAGGGACTAAAATGTTATATTATTTGAGCCAGATCCATCAAAACTAATGAGCCCTCTGCACTTTATGGTTCTTTCTCTCCATCATAGACTATTATCAGTGACCCTATGAGCCCTTCCCTTCTGAGAGCTGCCCAATGGCTCAGCTGCAAAACTCGGGCATCACCGCCTCCCAGTCCTTCTGCAAGCAGCCCTGCATTTCTGTGCAGATGGCCACCTAGGAATCAATTCATCACATGGTTCCAAAGAGCTCAATACAATTAAAAATATGCAATCTGGAAAAGCCCTAAGCCCAGACCATCGGCCCAGCCCTCTCTGTTCATGCTCAGCCCTGATCCTCCAGTGGTCAAGGAGTGACCTAGAAGGAGAGGGACAAGCTTGCTCATGTTCAGTACTCATTGGCCATTTTGAAATTGCAAGAGAGCAGATGGAGAAGTAACCTCAAATGAATATTCATGAAAAAATCAATTATCCACCTTCTGTGCCACCTGCCCTCTCAACCCAACTTAGCCCGCAGCTGTGAGCGGCAGGGGGGCATATACCCAAATCACAGCCTCACCTCGAAGGCATCCACAGAGGCCAAGAGTCCAATGCCAAGCCTGGAACTTTGGCACACCTGACCTGAAAAGATGGAATGTTTTGTGTTTGTGACCTTTAAAACAAGAACCAAAGCCATAGGAAGATGGCACGGGGTGGTGGAAAGAACAAAACCTTCCAAGTAAGGCTGGTCTGGGCTCAGACCCCAGCACTGAACCTTCTTAACTCCTGTCCCTTAACTCTGATTAAACTGGACAGGTTGCCCACATGCTGAGCCTCATTTTCCTCACCTGCACAGTATGGATAAAACCGACCTGCATGGGAGTAGGGCACAGATTGGGCAGACTAAGTAAGATAAGAAATATGAAGATACAAAGCACCCAGCCATGGTAGAAATAAACAAACATTAGTTCCTCCTGCCCCAACAATACCATGGCACAGGGGAGATGGATTTGCATGCATCAAAACCATTTTAACAGACTGCTTAAGGATGGATGGATATATGTGATTCCTAGAAGTTTTATGACTCTAACATAGGAGTTTTCAGGGAGCTAAGATATATTTAAGGGATTTACTATTAATATAAAATGTTTCTGAAATACTTTTTAGTTGTTACGTTAAATAATATAGCTCCCTTGCATAAATCCTGTATTCCTGCATCCAAAGCTGTAACAAGGACAAGGCCACCAGGACTTGCCCAGCACTAAAAAATTTAGAACATCCCAATTATCAATTGCACTTTTAAAGGGCAGAATGGTAGAAATGAATGGAATGGAAAGGCCAAGTTCAAGGGCAGGGACGCCCATTTGCCCAAGGGCCTCATTTTGAGCTGAGGGACTGCAGCCTCTCCTCTCTCCAGCCACACACTTAGTTGTTAACTGTGTTTTCCTCCCCTCCCTCATCCCCCCATTCCCAGTGGGAAGCAAAGGAACCAGTTCTGTCTCTGCTGCCCCCAAGTTAATATTCGCCTAGCCTAGGCCAGATCACCTTTTCCCAACCTTCTCACAAAACCATCTCAAAAGTGGGACTCCAGCTTCCTACAGTGAAAATTCCAGCTTTCAACATAATTACCTTAACGTGGAAAGAGGGTGGGGGTGGAGGGGCATTGTCAGTCAATACAGAGGGGTCCTGTGGAAGAAAACCATTTTTATTGTGAGTGCTTGTGATTTGCATCCAGGCTGTCTCCTTTTTTGTCTTTTGTTGGTTTTCCAAGTTTGTTAATCTGAGTGTGTGTTTGAAAAAGCAGAAAGTGAAAGGAAGTGGACAATTTGGGTGATCAATCACCCCTTTGGATAAGCAACCTGGGCTCTTGATTTAATCATGCAGAGACAGCAGTGAATTATTCTAATCAGGGGCTACAGAACAGCTTTCCTTGGCCAAACCATAATCGGAAGCAAGTTGCTGGAGGCACCTGGGCCCCTGCCTGCCTTTCAGACAGCCAGGTGGCCACTGCCATGATGATCCCAAGCAAGGACAGACTACAGACAACCAAGAGCCTTGAGTAACCCGGGATTCTACTTTCACATCACAATTTCTCACCCACCTCACAGGGAATGGGATGAAAGCCTGACTCAATGTTGCATGTGACACACCTGCCCTCTCTCCCAACAGTCGATGACATTCACACCACTCCCTTCCAACAATGGCTGTGGCTGCTCTGCAGCTCCTGGACTCCCCCAGCCCTTCATAACTAGATATTGACAGCTTGGAAGAGACAGGACAGAAAAGAGAGCTCCTAATCCATTCTCACCACCTCTCCTACCCAGAGCGGAGAAGTACGCACTCACCAGCCCATCACCAGAAATCTTAAGTTGCTCACATCAGAAGCTCAGCTTTGAAATAATGAAACCTCATGTTTAGGGGTGGGAACAAGTGCAGATTTTTCTCTCAAACCTGGAGTTATGCAGGAGTGCCAGAAAGAGTGGGGGCAGAGTGGAAGAGGAGGGAGAGGGAAGGAGGAAAAAAAGGAAAGCTTCGTTCATAGAACACTGCTGATTTGGGACAAGCCGCCAGGCAGATCTTTCTAAAAGTTCATGGCCATCCTCCTACACCATAGCCTGACTTCTTCTAGAGGCTTTGAAAAGGAGCCCTAAAGGAAAACATACCTCCTTCCCTACACCTGCTCTCCGGAAGCACCTGGGGTGAGATGAAGAGCCTGGACTTCACCTGTAACGTATATTTCCCCCTTTTCCAGCCTCCTTTCTGCACGGCCTTGTTGTACCCAGGACCTTTCCTCTCTCTCCCACCCTTTACTCACAGGCCCATATGCTCATTTTCTCTACTCACCTAGTCATTCTCAATCTATCTCAGCCCCCAGTTCCACCCATCGGAAACACCTGCTCACCCCAACTGGTTCAAAAGTCCCTCCCTTCTCGGAGGACTTGACGAATGTCCTCTATTCAAAGCACAAGGAGGAATCCATTAAGCCGCAGAGCTCTTATTTGTCATCACCATCCCCTGGTTCTCTTCTATAACATTTTTCTACTGTTCTTATTCCACAGAAACCCCGATGAAAATCACTGGGAGTGATTAAGACAAATAGAAAAAAGCAAACAGAATTCTCAAGCATTCTTCTCCGGAGATGCAGAGGCCTCGTACGGCAGACAGAGCTTCTCATGTGACCCACAGGCTTAGGCCCAGTATTTATCGGCAAAGCTTCACCCAGCTGGAATGTCAATGAGAGACTGGAGGATTATATAAGGGGAAGACGGATGTGCCCCCAGTGAGTAGTATGGAGGTCAGCAAGTCACTTTGTCCAGCTTTAAATCTATGAGGTGTGACATCTTGGCAGACCTGGAGATCTCCCTTGTTTTCTTTTTGATAGCAACTCAACATATTGCAGTGTGGGTCACTGTATATATTCAGGCCCTGACAGCTCCACAGAATTCCTTTCCCGCACACAATGGGGACATTCTCCACCTCAGTCTGCAACCTGAAGCTGGGATAGAGCTGGTATTCAGACCCAGCAGGAAGGCCACTCAACCGCAGCTGAGAAAAGGGCTCACTTGTCTTCCCCAAAGGTTCAGGAAGAAGTAAAGACTCTGCCACCCCATCCAAGCTGCCTGGTTGGGATGGTGAGCAGTCAAGTTAATGTTCAGCTGTATGCGCCAGTGCCTGGCTTTGTGAAAGGCTGAGCAGAGACCCCATCAACCCCTCCCAGCTGTCATTCCAGGAAAAGAAACTGAGGATGAAATTTTCAATCTCCTACCCTATGCACAAAACCTAGCCCAGGATACTCTCCCAAAGATAACCTGGTTCTCTGTAGAGTGACTCCGGGTGACATCTACTATAGTAAAGGTATTTGGATGTGCTGAGATACTCTCCCGTACCCCTTGGATCCATGGCCTGTGGTCTTCCTTTCTCCTTTCCAGTCTCCACTGCCAGCGTGCATCCAGTAGCTAGTGTTTTACATTCTCCAATTCTCACTAGCCATGGAAATCTCATAATTGCTTTTGCATACACCATTACCTCTGCCCGGAATGCCCTTCTCTCCCTCCCTGCCCTTTTGTCCAACAAGAAGTTCCCACTTCTAAGTTCAGCTGTGACACCTTCTCAGACCCTCACTCTCTGGTCTCACTGACCACCCTCTGCCTCCCCACTTTGAAAGTCCCTCTCATAAAGCATTTGCTACACTGTTTGGCAGTTACATGCTCACATGTGTCCTCCCAGAAGGCTAATCTCCTTGAGAAAAGGAGGATTTTATTTTGTCCATCTTTATTTTATTGGTCTCTGAGTCCCAGCCAGCACAACAAGCATCCTAGGTGAATTGCGTGCATTGACCAAGGCCACGGTCTTGCTACTGAATTCTTCAAATCTCTCCCAAGACCAGCATCATTCAGCCAGAGGTGTGTGTTCCCACCCTCCTTTTCAGAGCACAGAGGGAAGCCACGAAGGATGCTTATCACCCCCCGACTGTTCTCTGTGAAACTTCTCATTTAAGATAGGCTTCTATGGCAGGCCACATGAAGTAAACTTTTTAAACTGTGAGGTGAAGCCAGGTTTGATGGCAAAGTCCCTTCACAACACCGGGAAGGTCAACAGCAGGCTGGGACAGAGTCAGAAGGATGGAGAGCTCCCTGCACTATAGCAGGGCCTCTGATCCTGACTTCTTGTGAGCGGTGGTGTCCTCATCTCTCAGGCCACAAGCCTGAGGACCCCAGCCCTGTAGCCAGCTCCATGAGCCCTAGACCAGCCACCAACCCCTGAGGGCTCTTAGGCAGAGGCAGCTGTCATGTGGGGTGCCTGACGGTGGGTGACCACAAACCAGGGGCAGCCACAGGACATCAGATGCTTCATCAGACATTTTTATCCTGCTGGTTTCTGTGAAAAACTCTTCTTTCATATGGGTAGTGTGATGCCTTCGGCTTTGCTGTTTTGGCTCAGGGTTGCTTTAACTATTCAGGGTCTTCTGTGGGATGCATTTCATAACCCACCAGAGCTTCAACAGATGAGAATGGGGACAACTTGATGAAAGAATTACTCAAAGTGGAAGGATCATAATAAAAGCCATGGGCCTCTGTTATTCCATCTAAACATCACCGTGCTCCAGGCCCAAGGACAGCTGGCTCTTCATCACAATCATTCTCGAATTTAAGGGGCCTGGCTACCTTTCAAGCATGTCTCTTGGCAGAGAGAGATTCCTCCAAGCTGGATGATCTTGACTGCATCCACAGAGAAGAAAAAAATGTATCAAATTTGCACCTGACTGGCCCTCAAATTAAGTCCCTTAGTGTTTCCCACCCACCTCTTCCTGCCTCCTTGGTTAAAAATGGGAGAGGCATTATGAAGGGTGGCATGGTGAAAAGGGAATATGATTTGAAGTCACAGCTTTACAAAGGTTCAAATCTCAGCTCCACCACTTGCTAGCTGGGTAACCTTGAACAAGCTCCATGACCTTGCCAAACCTCAGTCTCTTTATTTAAAACGGGAATGAAAATACACAGCTCAGAAAGCTAATATAAGAAAGAAGATAATGTCTATGAAGCATCTGGCAGAGTTCCTGAAATGGAAGAAGCTCAGTCAATGCTACTCCCCTTCACTTTAACTCAGGTTCTAAAGGGTAGGTGTAACATGCATTAAAAGAATTTCATAGTCAAACAAATTTGAGAAGTACTTGGTTAAACAAATGTAAACCCATTTCTTCTCTGCAGGACTTCTCAGAGTCTTTAATCTGCTAACGTGAGCTGTAAATCTCTAAGACATACCACACTTTTCAGGCTTCCCAGGCCACCATGACCGCGAAATTCTTATCATGGAACATCACTCAGGAGTAATGTTCTGTTGTTTGCCATTTAGAAAATGACGCTTTAAAATAAAGAGAAAATAGCCATTAGATGCCATAGCTACTCAAATGATCTCTTCTTCTGGAGTCTGTAATTGGCCATTATTTCCCTTTAGGAAAACCATCACCAAAAAAAGAGAATCCAAAATCAATTTTCTTCCCCAAAACTACTCTATAAAAGGACTATTTATCCCAACCCTTGCATTTTCCTAGAATGGACCCTCAAGCACTACACATTGCCTGAGCCTTTGCCACTCATATCCCTGCCGATATTCCTCAGCACTTGCTTCTCTGGAAGGCATTGAAGCCAAAAATAAAAGTAGAGGGGTAAGTGGCCAAGCACTTTTTAGGTTTCTGTCTGATTTTATGCTCCACATATGAATTTACACCAAATAGAGATTCTTGGGCCAATTTGTAGCTGCAGAGAAATTTTCAGCCATCTTATTAACTTTGCACGCTCTTGTTAAAAAAAAAAAGCAGGCTACAGATTTCCATCACCAATTGGCAAAGAAAGGAACAAAGGACCAGAGCCCAGAGCAGTTAAGCCAGACAGCAAACTACCATCAGAGGAGGGTGCAGCCTCCCCAAGCATGTAGTTTAGCCCAAAATTGAATTCTATGATCATCACTTCTATTCATCAGTGTGGATCCTGGCCTGTTATGAAACAAGCCAATACTGCTGGCAAGTAGGTTTCATTTTGTAGAGGAAGAGAATTAATATGCACACTCAGTCTTTCCAAAACCGTCTATCAGGTATGAAGTGCCACCATAGACACTTTTGTCCAATAAAGTCCTGCCTAGAGTCCTGCCTATTGGCTTTACACTTTCGTTTGTGGATTAGATTCAAGCACAGTTTATCCCTTCGTGCAGATGAGAATGTCAGATGGCTCACCTTCACCTCTGTGCCCTGAATCCAGGAGCACACTTAATCCTGCTGCTAAGTCAGATGCACACCACACATGTGTCGACCTGGAGAGGTGGATGAGTGGGGAAAAAAGGAGCTTTGAAAATAAGGGTTAATGTTACCAAGGCTCGGCATCAAAATCTCCCTCTGCACGTCTTTGCTTCCCCTTCCCAGCTCTCTCCAGCTGCATTCCTCTACTCTTAGTAATATCCCAGGGCCTAGAGCAGTGCCAATCCTACTAGAGTTGAGAGACCAGGATGGAGGTAGCTAGGTACTCTCTAGCAGACTCCCTCACCAACTTCCTCATAGCCATTACAGGGAGGTAGAAACCAAGCTCTAGGCAAGACTCTGGAGACAAGGGCCCTGCCTTCCTTGGGTCACTCATGCCTGAGTCCAGCCCTCTGCACCACAGAAGTGGGAATCAAACCACTAGGATCCCTTGACTCTTGGTCCTTGGAAGTTGGGGTGAGAGAGAGTGGCAAGAGTCATGAGGAAACTGTGGCATTCAGACTACAAAAATTGTGATAAATCTGTGTATGAGTATCTCTCTTTCACCCAATCACTTCATGTAGAACATCATACTATCCCAAGCAGACCCTTCAAACCAAATAGTAAATCCACTAATACAAGATCAATCACATTTACCCATCTGTGTTAGTCCATTTTGCATTGCAAAGGAATATTTGAGGCTGAGCAATTTATAAAGAAAAGATGTTTATTTGGACCATGTTTCTGCAGACAGTACAAGAAGCACAATGCCAACAACTGCTTCTGGTGAGGGCCTCAGGATGCTTACAGTCATGGCACAAGGTGAAGGGGAAGCAGGTGTGTCACAAGGCAAGAGAGAGAATAAGACAGAGAGGAGGAGGTGCCAGCCTCCTTTTAACAAATAGGTCTTGCATGAACCAATAGAGCAAAACCTCACTTATCACCATGGAGATGGCACTAAGCCATTCATGAGAGAGCCACCTCTGTGACCCAACACCTCCCACTATGCCCCATCTCCAACACACTGGAGATCACATTTCAACATGAGATTTGGAGGGGACAAATATCCAAACCATATCACCATACTTCAATGGTCGGCTCCTCTCTGTAGCCATCTCATCCCTCCCTCCTTCCTCATGCCCCCTCATCTGTGTTCCTGAGCACCCTATACCCACCTCTGGGACAGTCCATGCACATGGCAGCATGAGTCATGCATTTATGTATCTATATTTTCTGCGAAGCTAGGTTCCCCCAAGGTCCTCAGGGTCCAAGCCTCAGGCATTGGTAGCTCTCCAATATCATGCCCTGTTCCTGGCATATGGTGGATCCTCATGTTGGTGGTCACTGTTAAAGCCCAATCATAAAGCCAAACAGAGTGATGTTACCAGGTCTTAGATGTCAGAAGGTCCTTGTGCCTTGACGTAGGTTCAGCATAAGCTGTTATAATATACACCAAATACATGGGACCCTCTTAGGTTCCCTTTCCTTTTCCAGACACAAGTCCTTTGACACAAGTCAGTGTTGTTCCTGTCGATTCAGCACCCCATCCCCAAGTTCTGACCTGCAGAAGCATGATGAAGCATTTTCATCGCTGTGGTGAATCTTATTAATACCAGCACACAGATTGGCCTATTCATCAGTGCATATAAAAAACTAGCCACAGAAAAGGAAAAACTTGACCATAGGCCAAGGAGTTTGCGGGGCTTATATTTATCCAAATTATTTTGGCATTAATACCATGTTGCAAAGTCTACGAAATCAAAAACGCGGAACTCTGGAAATGAGCAAGGTTAAACTAAGACCCGTTGCTGCAGTTATTTGTAATTACCACTCACTGCCTGAGTCTGCAGTGAGCTGCCCAGAAATAGCCTGTGCTCCCCTGGGATTCCGCCCTTGAGGTCCCTGGTGCCACCTGCAGCCTCCCAATGCCATCTCCAGCCTTGGAAAGAGAGTGAGCATAGGCGTGGGAGGCATAACCAGAGACAGGATGCATACAATAATGAGATCAAAGTGGAGGTAAGAGCTTGTGCATTCAGGTCTGTGGATCAGGCTGATGATAGCAGACAAAAGTATAAGAAGGATGCTTACTTCTTGACATCAGTCTTCCAGTAACGTGGCCAAGAGTCGAAGCTCTGCTCACCACTCACAAACTGTGAATGTTTGGGCAAGTTACTTATCCTCTCTGGGCCAGTCTCCTCATCCATAAACTTGGAAATCATGGCCCCTGTGTCATAGGGCTGTCATGAGGATCAAGTTAACAATATATAAAAGTGTGTTTGAACAGTGTCTGGGGCATGATATGTGTTACAAGTTTGTTGTTATCTTTATCTGGACTTGGTCCTCCTTTCTGATCACCTTACCAGGTGACATCACATTCAGCTTTTATTCATTCATTCAATAAACACCTACTGAGTGCAGCTAGAGCACACTTTCCTCTGCAGGGCCAAACCCAAACTCTTTCAAGGCCCACCTCTCCATGAAGCTTTTCCCGTTATCCCCCGTGGACGTGACCATCCCCTCCTCTTCACTTCATTTTTTCCTCTCTTTTAGCACTTGATCCTTTTAAGTTCAAATCATAGCTTAAAGCTTCCTGAGGACAGAACCAGTGTCTGATTCATTTTTATGTTTCCCACAGCATCATCTCTCACACTGAGCGCGAAGTCATTAAATAATGTGAAATGAATAAAGGAAAACTTAGCATGAAAAGCAGGAAAAAGAAGCTCTCTGGGCTTCTCATCACCAGAGCCTGTTTTTAAAAGGTGGCTAGTAGACCATAAATTGAACCCCCTACAAAAATTATTTTGTACTTAGTTTATGCACTGCACAAACCAACACATAATTTTTTTAAATGAGAAAACCCAATGTCTTTACCATAGGATCTAATAATCAAGAAAAAGGGAAGAACCCAGTGCCCATTTGCAGTCCTGAATGCTGCTCCCCCATCCCTGCTCCAGGGTCACCGAGCTTCCAGTGAATCCAAGCACCTAACTGCCACCAGAATCCCTGTGGTTCCGCTGAGGCCTTCCCACTGCCCACAGTGCTGGGGTCAAATCTGCCTTGCCCTCCCTAAAACTCTCACTCTCTCATAAAGCCTACCATCTCATCTCACATTTCACCATGATTGGGGGGCCACAGAATGAATGTCCCCATTTCCTCCACTTTACCCCCATCCTTTTTCCTTCCACCACATCTGAGAAAACCAACCACTCTCCCTTCCAAAGGCCCCCTTTCCTGGGCTCAGGTTACCCTCCCCTGGTTCTGACTTCCCCAATCTTGCTTCCTTCCCTCCAGCCTTTTCCCCTCCTCCACCTACTAGGCCAATCTCCACCCCTGGACAAACTTGAGCACTTTACTTCACCTCAACTATAAAAGCTAAGGTAATTTTTGGTTTAGGTTTTTCTTGATTTTTTGGAAAGACAGGCAGGATCTTGCTCTGTTGCCCAGGCTGGAGTACAGTGGTGCGATCATGGCTCACTGCAGCTTCGAACTCCTGGGCTCAAGCAATCCTCCCGCCTCAGCATCCCAAAACAATGGGATTACAGGCATAAGCTGCTGTGCCCAGACAAAAACTAAGATAATAATAAACCTCATCTCTCAGATCACACGTGAGAAAGGATTTGCAAAGCAAAGCGCTTACAAAAATGTTAGGCATTTTCATGTCTTCCTGTGGACAGAGATCACCATTTTTAATTCCTCTTTGGATCATCCACAATGTCTTGCAAAGAGTATGGCATATAGATGAGGCACATATTGGCTTAATGAGTAAGCCCTGGTATGAATGAATCAAAACCCACACATCGATTTCACTGATCAATTTATCTCTAAGTGAGAGTGTTTGGCCTTAACACCTTACTCTCAATCAAGTGAGAAAATTCCTGCTGGGTGGACCCCCTCTCTCAGAAAAGAGTCTTTTGGGTCAAATTGGTAATGAAGTTGTAAACTGAAACAGTTTCACCCCTGAGCTCCTAACAACTCTAGGAGAAAATTCAGCTGTTGGGTGTGGCTAAGATTCATAAATATCATCAATTTGTTAAGAACTTAGATTATGATCAATCATAGAGCTAATCTGTTAGTTGCAGCACTGTTTTGGGGGGGCATTTTGGTTGTTTTGTTTTGTTTTGTTGAGATAGCATCTTGCTTTTTCACCCAGGCTGGAGTGCAGCGGCATGATCATGGTTCACTGCAGCCTTCCTGTGCTCAAGAGATCCTCCTGTCTCAGCCTCCTGAGTAGCTGGGACCACAGGTGTGTGCCACCATGCCCAGCTAACATTTTTATTTTATTTTATTTTTTGTAAAGATGGGGGTCTCACTATGTTGCCCAAGCTGGTCTCAAACTCCTGAGCTCAAGTGATATTCCTTCCTCTCCTCCCAAAGGATTGCAATTACAGGTGTGACCCACTGCACCCAGCAGAACATTGTTTTAATGCTGTGGTATATAAATTTGTTGATTTCTTTAGGCCGGTGCATAAATATTATTTGTTGATGTAAATAATCTGTTATATGAACTTGTTGGTTTTGCCCATCTGTGTACCCTAGATCTTCAGAAGCTCTGATGAGCAGGGTGTCACATATACCCAGGCCTCCCCAACATTAAGGGACAAAACACCTTTCCTATCACACACACTGCTGCCCCCTTAAACTGCCATCCTATACCTTGCTTTCCTTCCCTTATCAAACCCCTGTCACAATAGCCTGCAATACTCCAATATTTGAAGCTCCTGAAATATCATCAGTTCTGCTCCACTCAGCTGCATTCTCTAATGACCTAATTACCAAATTCAGCGCATTTTATTTGATTTTCTACAGTGTTTCAAACTGCTAGCCAGCCCATCTGTTTTGAACCTCTTGCCTTCTTTCCCAGACAAGATAACATCTCCGTGCTCCCATTGTTCCTCAGCCCCAACCTGCACCTTATTTCCCCAACTTCAGGCCCCAGCTGCTGATTCCCTGGGTCCTAGGGGCTCACCCACCCTTTGGCTTCAGCAGCAACTTTTTATTGATTTATTATTTTTGGTTTTTTTTTTTTTGAGATGGAGCCTCGCTCTGTAGCCCAGGCTGGAGTGCAGTGGCACAATCTCAGCTCACTGCAACTTCCGTCTCCCAGATTCAAGCAATTCTCCTGCCTCAGCCTCCCAAGTAGCTGGGATTACAGGCACATGCCACCACACCCAGGTAATTTTTATATTTTCAGTAGAGATGGGGTTTCACCATGTTGGCCAGGCTGGTCTCCAACTCCTGACCTCAAGTGATCCACCCACCTTGGCCTCCTAAAGTGCTGGGATTATAGGCGTGAGCCACCATGCCCAGCCCAGCAGCACCTTGACGAGGACACACATCTCCAACTCAGGCCTCCCCCAGGCTGCAGCCTGGAATGTCAGCGGTGTGTGGAACTCCTCCACCTAGGTGGCCTGCAGCTCAGCAGGCCCAACACAGGATCAGACCGCAGTTTCCCAAACCAGCTTCTCCCTTGACTCACATTCCTCATCAGGAGCCAGGCTCTGTTCTGTCACATATCCCACAAGAACAGACTGAGTGCCCACCCTGTATGGGCATTGCCCAGGGGCAGGGGCTGCAGCATTGAGCAGGACAGGGCCGCTGTCCTCATGGATGGGGGAACTCACACATTAAGCCAAAAAATAAACATAAAATAATACATCAGATGGTGATGAGTGCTATGAACAAAAATACAACAGGCTTAGGAGATCATGGCGGGGAGGCCTCCATTTTCTTTTCTTTTTCTTACTGTTTTAGGAGTTTATAGTGTTTCACACAGATATTGAACACTCTGGGTCAAGATGAGCTCATTCAGTAAGGGAACCTGGAGAAAGAAAAGAAGCAGAGGACCTGTCCTGGAGTGTATCGACGTTTGGAGATTTGGAGGAGAATGAAAAGGCAGCCTGGGCCGGGGGTGGTGGCTCACATCTGTAATCCCAACACTTTGGGAGGCTGAGGGAAGTGGATCACCTGAGGTCAGGAGTTCGAGACCAGCCTGGCCAACATGGTGAAACCCTGTCTCTACTAAAAATACAAAAATTAGCCAGGAGTAGTGGCACACACCTGTAATCCCAGCTACTTGGGAGGCTGAGACAGGAGAATCACTTGAACCCGGAGGCGGAGGTTGCAGTGAGCCGAGATCATGCCATTGCACTCCAGCCTGGGCAACAGAGTGAGACACCATCTCAAAAACAAACAAACAAAAAATAGAAAAAAACAAAAAGGCAGCCTGGAGACAGAAGGAGCTGTTGCTGCCTGAAAGTTAGAAGAAAATCAATAGTGCACTTTCCCAGAAGCAAAGCAAAGAAACATCCCAAGAAGAGTCGGCTGAGCCCAGGGCCCCAGTAGGGTGAAGACTGAGCATCGGCCATTGGCTTTGGCAACCTGGAGCTTGAAAGAGAGGAGACAAGGGTAGTTTCAGTGGTGCATGGGAGGGAACCCGTGAGAGAATGGGAAGTGAGGGACGAAGCAGAGACAGCAAGAGCACACAGCTCTTCCCAGGAGCTTTAAGAGAAACAGGAGTAGAGAAATGGAGCAGGAGTTAAAACTAGGTCTAACACGAGGCATTTTATGTTAGGAGATTCCAGCATATTTATATGCTGATGAGTATGAGCCAGGGGAGAAGGAAAATGTGAAGATGTCAGGGAAAAAGAAGTAATTGTAGAAGCAAACACTTGATTGGAGGGAAGGTTTAGGAACCATAGCACACATAGGGAGTTTGGCTTGGGACAAGCAGAGAGTTTTCTTGAACTCCTCCCTTAGATCCCCAATCACTTATCTCTAAGCTATACTTGTGACATCTTAAATCTTGAATCAATCACCAAATGTAGTAATTTATTCACCCCATAGTATTGATCATCTTTTGTCCCTTGATTTTCATTCTCACTGCCGTCATTTGGTAACTAAATTATCACATCTTGGAGAATCACTTGAACCTGGGAGGCAGTGAGCCGAGATCGTGCCACTGTGCTCTAGTCAGGGTGACAGAGCAAGACTTCATCTCAAAAAAAAAAAAAAGATAAAACATGTTTGTTTTAATTTTCAAACCATAACCACATTGAGCCCCTACCTGCCCAGAGGAGCAAGATGACCAGTCTCTTTCCATAATTCCCCTCTCCAAATACCCTGAGTACAGATAAGGTGGCATATGCAGTCCACGGATCAGCCCGTGAGAGACTCCAATGCTCCCCTTGAAGCTACAATCACTAATGTCTGGACACTGGTCTCTGCTGCCTCCTGTCCCTTCCCTGCTAAGGCAAGGGCCTGGGGTCCCTGCTGGAATCCAGAGGATGAAGCAGGGCAAAGACAAGCCCCCAGTAGCTAGCCACAATGGTCACCTTGCTCATCAACATCCAGCAGACAGGGGAAGAGAAGGAGAGATTGCCCAGGGAGATTGTGTAAGCCAGGCCTGGAAGGGATACCCATGGCCACACCTAAAGAGCCTGGAATATTTGGTCTAGCTGTATTCCCAGGAAGAAGAGAAAACAAGTTTGTTGGATGGTAGTGACACATGAACATCTTATGAACCAGGGATAATAATAGATGTTGCATAGGGACTGGCTGAGGATAAGAAATTATAGGTGACACAAAGTTTCTTAGCATATTACTTGGCACTTACGTGATGGGCAAATGATCAGCTTCCTAAGTCTTCTCCCTTTTTCCCTCCTCCCTAGTCTCTCTTTTCACAATCCTTTCTACCATTTGTTTCCTCATTAGTATTTCTAAAAGTTCTACTTTTCTCAAGTCATTACCTACTCCCCACCCCATTCAGAAAATGCTGGTAGTTCCCCCATTGCCTTCAGGACCAAGTCCAAATTCCAGAACCTGGCATTTAGGGTCCCACCCCAAATGGATTGCTCTTCCACCCCTATTGCCATCATGAAGCTGCTCTATTCTCAGAACACACCAGGTGGGTTCACTGCAAGTGTAATGTGTCCCATCTCTGCCCCCCACCCAAATCTTATTCATGTTTCAAAAACAAATTCATGTCCTACCTTTTCCATGAGCCTCCTCTGACCACGCAGGCATCAATTCCTCAGCTGAAGTCCTGTAACACACATCATCTCTTCTCACTGGACATGTGTGACATTTCTTCACATTATTCATTAACTTCTGTCTGTGTGAATCTTCCTCCCACAACGGTACTGGAGTTCCCTAAGGGCAAGAACCATGCCTCACTCTAGGTTGCCTAGCACAGTCCTTTTTGCAAAAAAGATGGTGAAATAAATGTGTTAAGGCACACATTTCAAGAGTAAGATGTACTAGGAAGAGCTCAGATCTGAGCTTTAAACCCCAAGTGCAACATTTGCAAGTTGCATGCTTAGAAACAAGGTCTTCCTTGAAAACATCTCTAAGTCAGAGTTAATTACAGCTACCTGACAGGGTGGTTTTGACTATTAAGTGAGATAATGTATATAAGGCACCTAATATGTACCAGAAGCACAGTGGGCCCTCAACAAATTCCCTTCTCCTGCCACCCTACCTGAAACTGACATAGAATGACAAGGGACAAACCTGTTAGGAGACAGGCAAAGATGACAAAGGTACTTTCCATTCCACAGCTCAGAGATCCTGTTCCAGGAAGCATCTGTTTTGACAAGGTATGAGGACACTAAGGGAGACTGAAACTCTAAGAGAGACAATGAGATGCTAACAAGCTGGAAATCAGATGCATTTCAAGAACCATTTCCACCCCAACAGCCTGACCTCAGAAGGGCACTAGAGACTGCCCACTGCTTTGTACTGCAGGAAGGTGAGTGTTCAACCCTAAAGAGGCGCTGGTCCAGAAAGCCCTGGTTCAGTATCCCAGTGGCTGAGGTCTGACCTCTAGCCTGTTCTCAACCAAATGGAGGAAGATGGGGGTCACTCAGGCCCAGACCAGAAAGCAAGCTCACCTCCCTCTTACTGGTTGGCAAATTTCCTAACCGGTCATTAGAAGAGTCACTCTGTGGGACACCCAGTTGAGTCCATGCTATTAATAACATGATAAACATAATTAGTAACAGGATAAAAATAATGCTCTGTACCTACATAGAAGGATGTGTGCATGGGCCTGTGTGTCCTTTGAAGCACCATTAATGATTGAACAAGAATTCATTGCACCTTTTTTTTCCAGAGCAGCCTCTGACACTTTATAATCTGAGAAAAAAATGGCGGAACTTCTGCATCTCATGTGGAGCAGTTGAGTTTCCTGCCCAACTGTTTTCTCAGATAAACCCGGGTCAGGCTCCCGACTCTCCAGCCCACCCACCCAGGACTTTGCGCAGAGATTTGCCTTCATTTCCTCATCTGTACCCGGTGTGATAATACTTACCTTGCAGGTAGTCATGAGCATTAAATAGAGGAAACTAATCTTCCTAAAGTGCTGGTATTGTGCTTGCTGTTCCAACCCTGACAGCCATCATTACATTATTACAAGTCAAGCTGAAGGGCAGGAGAATAAATTGTAAAAATTTATTAAGCGTGTGTAGGGACCAAGTCTGGGCAGCCACAAGCAAAAATGAGAAAGGGATTCGCATGGTGGGAATGGCATTTGCCCATCTCCATTTTCGAGGCCTCTCTCTGGGTTCAACAGTTCTTCTAAGACCACGTGTGGCTGTCTGGCCACTTTATTTGTAAGCTTTCTCTGCTTCCAAGAGATGTGAACTCATTTCAGGCAGCTCATTGGCAGCCCTCCTGCCCATTCTATGCATATTTTGCAGAGGAGAGCTTTGAAGCTTAAGCAAAATGGCATTTGCAAGGTCACAGAGCTCACTGGTGGCAGAGCTGGGGTACAGGACTATTGGATTCAAAGCCCCCCACCCACTCTTTACCTCCCTCCCCTTTCTAAAGCATGACCCACTGGAGCTTTCACAGTGGGGGCTATAGATTGTGGAAAAAAAGTGGCAACATGACTGTGAACTTACATCTGATCCAGTGATTCCAAATCCCCTTACAATTGAGGCAGAGACTCCACCAAAGGGACTGGTGAGCCCTGTGACTGGCCCCATCACCATTACAACCCTCCTGTTCCAGCGCCTCAAGGGATCTCCACTCTCCTACCTTCTGACATAGGTGGGAAAGGTGGCGTCCTCACCTACATGTACGGCCAGGTCTCCCATAATTTAAGAAGAGCCAGCTGGATCACTAAAATGGTCTCCACGCTACACGTTACAACTGCACATCTCAGCACCCAAAGCCTTCACTGGACAGAGAAAACCATGCCTGGGTGACTCGTGACTCGACTTTGGCTCTGGACGTGTCAGTACAGAGGAACATCGCTACCGGATCCCAGACACAGGGCTGAGCCCAGCTGGTTCTCATTCTCTTCTGGGGCCAGGCCTGCTGCTGGTTTCATTTAATTGAATATTTTGATTGATTTCTGTAGCCAGAAGCCTGTAGGCAGTAAATGCCCTTTTCCATCAGTTCAAGAAAGAAAATGTACCTGCCGAGGTAGTATTTGCTTCGCTGAGCTGCTGACTTATTTTAAGAACTAAATCTTTCCTGTTACTATATTTTTCACTCTGGGATGTGGGCGCTCCGAGACTGACAGTAACTCAGGTCTACGACGGGAGCGTCCTCTCGGCGATGACGTAGCGCCACCTACTGACCACTTGCTCAACAGCGGCCACGTTCAACAACCATGGTGATCTCGACAGACACGAAAATGTTTTGTGCTCTCAACGAGAAGTTCTACATGCATTCTTTCCTTCTCACATAGCAGAGCTTGCCTAGCAGAATTGTGCTCCTTTTATTTTTTAACATAAATAAGTTAAGACACAGGGCTCCAGCAAGAAAGCTGAGAAAGTTCTCCATTTGGCAACTGTTTCATACTTCCCGACTTTGGCGGCTGTCATTTATAAATGATGAGCTCATGAGTGAGGAGGCTGATGCAACCCCCAGGAGCCCAAAACACAAGCATGGAGAAAGACAGCCCTCCTGTGGGATCTGATGCCATCGTCTTGTCTTTTTTAGCCTTTCATACCAGTGTTTCTAAACTTTAGGTGCAAGATTATCCTCACAGCACCTCTAAGGAGTATAAACCCCAGGGTTATTACTTACAGGTTACCACAGCAACTCATATGTAAAGAGTTGGAAAGTCCTTCCTCTGTGGTGATTGAGAGTAGAGATGGGGCTGTTTGCAACCCCCTAAACACATTGCCCCCTTGCCACACAACAGCAAAAATTGAGAATTATCATCCTGTCACCACCCAGTGGCTCTGGGCCCTCTAGCTCCCAATTCCTTACAGATATCTACAGCAGAGTCTCTTGACCTTCGCATCATCGGGTCAGATAGGTCTTTGTTGTTGGGAGGCTGCCTGTGCATTATGAGCATTTAGTAGTATCCTTGGCCTCTACCCACTGGTGTCACTGGCACCCCACCACTGTCCCCAAACCTCCACCCCTATTATAACAATCAAAATACCTATAGACATTGCCAAATGTTTCCTGGGGGTACAAAATCACCTCTGCTTAAGAACCACCTATCTGGAAGGTGAATACATGGAATATAAGAAGAGCAACAACAGTAATAATTACTAGTACTGCTATCATTTAAAAGGTAAAATTGCACCACCAGCTAATGGATAAGTCACTGGCTTCCTAAAAGGCACTAATTATGTGCTGAGACTTTTATGGCCTTATCTTATTTAGTCTTCACAACCAAGAAACCAGTCTGTGTTGACAAAGCATTCACATTACAAAGAAACTGAAGTTCAGAGATGCCAAGTAACTTGGCCAAGGGTGCAGAGCTGTCAGTGGCTGAACTACCATTTGAAACCAGACTTTCCTGACTCTAAAATCTGAGCCTGTCACCACCTCCAGATCCTGAGGTCATATAGCACAGATAGTTCTGGAACAGTCCTCATTCTCAAAAGTTCTGCCAGAGTATACTAGCGCTATTCAAATAATATATCTAGATTTAGATTTAAAGACATAATGACTGTAGCTATCCTCTGTAAGAAATTGACCCAAAGTGTGACTGCTGCGGAGGTTTTCCAGTAGGGGAATGGAGCGGGCCAGAGTCTTGGCCAGTAATTGACTGTATGACCTTTATTTGGGGTCAGTCACTTAAGCTCTTGAAGTCTCTTCTTGTTCATATATAAGATAAAAAATTTTGTCAGAGCAATGGTACTCAACTCTGGCTGCACATTAAAATCACTTGGGTAGCTTTTTGACATGGTTTGGATCTGTGTCCCCCCCCAAATCTCATGTAATCCCTGATGTTGGAGGTGGGGCCTGGTGTGAGGTGATTGGATCATGGGGGCAGATTTCCCCCTTGGCACTGTCCTCAAGATACTGAGTTCTCATGAGATCTGGTTGTTTAAAAGTATGTGGCACCTCCCTTCTCTTTCTCTTTTGCTCCTGCTCCTACAATGAAGATGTATCTGCTCCCCCTTTGCCTTCTGCCATAATTGTAAGTTTCCTGAGGTCTTCCCAGAAGTCAAGCAGATGCCAGCGTTGTGCTTCCTGTACAGTCTGTGGAACCATGAGCCAATTAAACCTCTTTTCTTTATAAATTACCCAATCTTGGGTGTTTGTTTGTGGCAATATGAGAATAGCCTAATACAGAAAATTGGTACCAGGAGTAGGATATTGCTATAAAGATACCCAAAAATGTGAAAGCAACTTTGAAACTGGGAAATGGGCAGAGGTTGGAAGAATGTGGAGGGCTAGAAGACAGGAAGTTGAAGGAAGGTTTGGAACATCCTAGAGAATTGTTTAATGGTTGTGATTAAAATGCTGTCAGTGATGTGAACAGTGAAGCCCAGCCTGAAAATGTCTCAGATGGAAATGAGGAACTTATTGGGAATGAGTAAAGGTAATCTTTGCTATGCCTTATCAAACAGCTTAGCTGCATTATGCCCCTGCTCTAGAGATCTGTGGGACTTTGAACTTGAGAGTGGTAATTTAGGATATCTGGCAGAAGAAATTTCTAAGCAGTAAAGTGTTCAAGATTTGACCTGGCTGCTTCTAACAGCCTATGCTTATATGTGTGAGCAAAGAAATGACCTGAAGTTGGAACCGATATTTAAATGGGAAACAGAGCATAAAAGTTTGGAAAAGGCCGGGCGTGGTGGCTCACGCTTGTAATCCCAGCACTTTGGGAGGCCAAGGCGGGCGGATCACGAGGTCAGGAGATCGAGACCACGGTGAAACCCCGTCTCTACTAAAAATACAAAAAAATTAGCCGGGCGTCGTGGCGGGCGCCTGTAGTCCCAGCTACTCAGAGAGGCTGAGGCAGGAGAATTGCTTGAACCTGGGAGGCGGAGCTTGCAGTGAGCCGAGATTGCGCCACTGCACTCCAGCCTGGGCCACAGAGCGAGACTCTGTCTCAAAAAAAAAAAAAAAAAGTTTGGAAAATTTGCAATTTGGCTGTGTGGCAGAAAAGAAAAGCCATTTTCAGGGGAGGAATTTAAGCAGGCTGCAGAAATTTGCATAAATATCAAAGATCCAAGTGCTAATAGCCAAGATGATGGAGAAAAGGCCTCAAAGGCATTTTAGAGACCTTTGCAGCAGCCCCTCCCATCATAGGCTCAGGGACCTCAGAGGAAAGAATGTTTTTGTGGGCTAGGCCCGGTGACTCTGCTGCCCTATGCAGCCTCAGGACACTGCTGTCCACATCCCACCCACTCCAACTTCAGCCATGGCTCAAAGGGGTATAGCTCAGACCACTGCTTCAGAGGATGCAAGTCATAAGCCTCGGCAATTTCCATGTGATATTAAGCCTGCAGGTGCACAGAGTGCAAGGATTGAGGCTTGGGTGCCTCCACCTAGATTTCAGAGGATATATAGAAAAGCTTGGATGTCCAGACAGAAGCCTGCTGCAAGGGCAGAAGCCTCATGGAGAACCTCTACTAGGGCAGTATGAAGGAGAAATGTTGAGTTGGAGCCTCCACAAAGAGTCCCCACTGGGGCACTGCTTAGTGGAGCTGCACAAAGAGAGCCTCCATCCTCCAGATCCCAGAATGTTAGAGCCACCAACAGCTCGCACCATGTGCCTGGAAAAGCCACAGTCAATGCCAGCCTGTGACAGCAACCATGGGGGCTGAACCCTGCAAAGTCACAGGGGCAGAGCTGCCCAAGGCCTAGGGAGAGCACTCCTCACACCAGTGTGACCTGCATGTGAGACATGGAGTCAAAAGAGATTATTTTGGAGCTTTAAGATTTAATGACTTCCCTGCTGGGTTTTGGACTTGCATGGGGCCTGTAGTTCCTTTCTTTTGGCAGATTTCTCCCTTTTGAAATGGGAATGTTTACCCAATGCTGGTATCCTCATTGTACCTTAGAAGTAAATAATGCTTTTTTATTTTTTAGGCTCATAGGTGGAAGGAACTTGCCTCGTCTCAGATGAGACTTTGAACTTTGGAATTTTGAGTTAATATTAGAATGAGTTAAGACTTTGGGGGACTGTTGGGGAGGCATGATTGTATTTTGAAATGTGAGAAGGAAATAAGATTGGGGGGAGTTCCAGGGGTGGAATTATATGGTTTAGATCTGTGTCCCCACCCAAATCTCATGTTGAATTGTAATCCCCAAAGTTGGAGGTGGGGCCTGGTGGGAGGTGATTGGATCATGGGGTCAGACTTCCCCCTTGGTGCTGTCCTCAAGACAGTGAGTGAGATCTCATGAGACCTGGTTGTTTAAAAGTGTGTAGCACCGCCCCTTTCTCTGTTGCTCCTGCTTCTGCCATGTAAAACATACGTTCACCCACTTTGCCTTCCACCATAATTGTAAATTTCCTGAGGCCTCCCCAGAAGCTAATCAGATGCCAGCATCATGTTTCCTGTACAGCCTGCAGATCTGTGAGCCAACAAAACCTCTTTTCTTTATAGATAACCTAGTCTCGGGTGTTGTTTTATAGCAACGTGAGAACAGCCTGATAGTTTTCAAATGGAATTCTTAAGCCCAACCCCAAATCATTTAAACTAGAATCTCTGGGTCCCAGGCAACGATATTTTTAAAACCCGCAGGTGACTCTAACAGGACAGCCAGAATGGATACCCATGAGGCTGATGAATAGTAAGACCCTTCAGTTCTGTTTTTCTAACTTAGGTCCCAACTCTCCCAGGATCAGAAGCCATTCTTTTCTCCCTTACTGGGATCCATTCTGGGGGGTGGCTAGTTTCTCTGTCTCATAAGGCTGTCCCAAAAGCCTTGATTAATTTCCTGGAACTTTCTGACTGTCTCAACTGTCCTGCAGTCCCTGAACTGACCATTCCCAGCATCTCATTCTACCACCAAGAAGTATTGAAACCCCATCCCCCTCTCCTGTGGTACATGTAGGTTGGAAACTTCTACCAGAAGCTGCAAAGAGCAGGGAACATGACAGAAGACAGCTGTGTCTACTGAAAGACTATCTTCTCCTCAGCCTCGTTGAATTGAACGCTTGCCCTGTCTGACTTTAATAAGGTTAATTCTAATCTATGGTTTTTCCGGAGGTGAGAGAATCTCCCCTTTCTGAACATGACTCACTGGCTTCTATTTCAGCGCCCAAAGAAGAGTGATAATGTCTCACTCAGCAGGTACCCGAGAGAAGCTTTGGCCTTATGAGCCCCATGTTCTTCACCCTTTTCTATGCCTCCTGTCACCTCTATTTCTACAACAGGAGAGTTTCATGCAGCACTCTAAGATACAACTAACAATAAAAGTAATTTATATCACTTACTACTTTCCAGATGCCAGGCTCTGCATAAAGTGTTTACATGCTTCATTTCATTTATTCTTCACAAGTCCCCACATGAGATGGTATTATAGTTATTATCATCATCATTCCCATTTTATAAATGAGGAATCTGTGTTGACTGTACTGCCTGTTCCTCTTCCTTAGCACTGGTCCCCACAGTCCACCCATTATCTGAATAATGTCTGTTTTCCTACTACTCTGTATGCTTGGCAAGAGCAGAGGCCACATCTGGATTGGCTGACCACTTAATCCCCAAACTGGCGGAGCAGAGCCAGAACTGAGACACGAGCAGGCTGGCCCCCAGGGCCTTGTGTGCTCACCCTCTGCTCTCATGGAAGGTGAGTCTGCAAAGCTGAGAAGTGGATTCCTGGGAGGTGGGAAGGCCCTTGGGGTATGTATGGGTCAGGAAGGCAGTGGAAGAGGGAGTTTTAGGAGGAAAAGCAGTCATCGGCACCACGTGCTGCCAACACACCAAGGCTTCACCCACATAGAGCTTACCTAGTGCCAATGAGGGTCATTTTGGTGGAGCTGTAGGGCCAGAAGACATATGGGGCAAGTGGAATGTGTGAAAGGTAAGGGTCAGAGTGAATGTGTGTGAACAACTCACTGGAGTTGAGGGGCGGTTTTTATTTTATTTTCCACGAGAGACACAGAACCAGACGGGAAGGATCCAGTTGAGCATAAGAGATTGAGTGTCCCAGGGATAAAGGGCATAGTGGGTTCTGCAGGGGTCCTTAGAGGGAAGAGAGGACTGGGCCAGGCTTGATGGCTCATGCCTGTAATCCCAGCACTTTGGGAGGCCTAGGCGAGCAGATCACCTGAAGTCAAAAGTTTGAGGCCAGCCTGGTCAACATGGCAAAACCTCATCTTTACTAAAAGTACAAACATTAGCTGGACGTGGTGGCAGGAGCTGTAATCCCAGCTACTCAGGAGGCTTAGGCAGGAGAATTGCTTGAACCCGGGAGGCAGAGGTTGCAGCGAGTTGAGATTGTGCCACTGCGCTCAAGCCTGGGCGACAAGAGCGAGACTCTGTCTCATAAAAAAAAAAAAAGAAGGCTGTCACTGGGGACAGATAAACCTCCTCTACCATAATCGAAGGGCAGGCAGGAAAGTGAACCTGGCCGCACAGGTCCAGATGGGCAGTCCCTGAAGGGAGGTGAGGCCGGACCTGTACTGACCTCTTTGCACCCAGCAGCACATTACACCCTGAAAATGTGTCCACCTCCTAGCTCCACTTCCCAGGTGAACAGGAGCTTCAAAAGTTAGGTAATTTTCAGATGCTGGGAAGGGGGGCTGAAGAGAGGTTGGTGATATACTCTGGTTCTGTGTCCCCACCCAAATCTCATCTTGAGTTGTACTCCAAATTATAATCCCCATGTGTTGGGGGAGGGACCTCGTGGGAGGTCATTGAATCATGGAGATGGTTACCCTCATGCTATTCTCGTGATAGTGAGTGAGTCCTCATGGGATCCAATAGTTTTATAAGGGGCTTTTCCTCCTTTTTGCTCGGTACTCCTCCTTCCTGCTGCCATGTGAAGAAGGACGTGTTTGCTTGTTTGCTTCCCCTTCTGCCATGATTGTAAATTCCTGAGGCCTCCCTAACCCTGTGGAACAGAGAGTCAATTAAACCTCTTCCCTTTGTAAATTACCCAGTCTCAGGCAATTCTTTATAGCAGCATGAGAACAGACTAATACAGTTGGTCAATGGGTACAAACATACAGTTAGATAGAAGGAATAAGTTCTAGTGTTCGATGGCACAGTAGGGTGACTATAATTATCAATAATGTATTCTATATTTCAAAATAGCTAGTATAAAAGATTAGAAATGTTCCCAGCGCATCATTTCACGCATGATGAAGTTCATGATGAACTTCTTCTCATGAAGTCGCAGCTTTTTTCTGGCACTAGATAAGCTCAAAGTTTCCTTCTGGCCCTTACGTCCTCATACCCGCTGACCTTGAGTCTGACTTTGGACAGGACAGTAGAAGGTCTGCTCCCAGGAGGAGAGGATGCATGTGGGACAACTATTCAGAGGAGAACCAGACAGCCCTTACACCAAGTGGTTGGGAGAGCTGTCCTGGGCTGTCTCCTGTTTCCCACCACCTCAGGGATACCGGGGATTCAATGGGGAAGGGGAGAGGTTGTAAGCAGGGGACAAAGGAGAGAATGAGGGTGAAGGAGGTGAGAAAGCAAAGAAACTATCTTCTTAAGGCAAAAATAGGTCCCTTTAACACAGAAAACAGCTGAGGGATGTGGCTGGGACTTACTAGTTTTCATCTCCTTTCCCTCCCCACAAAACTGGACCATGGGATGCCTTCCCTCCTGGCAGTGCCAGAAGCTGGAATCTCTCCACGTGGTTTTCTGCTCAGGGTCGACCATAGACCAGAAGTAAATGCTCAACCTTTGAAGAACATTCCTTTCTATGTTCGTTTCTGGCATTTCGCAGTTTCCTAGCACTTTCAAGTTCACTATTGTGTTGAATCCCTCAAAATGCTCTGAAACAGACAGGCCAAAATTATCACCTTCATTTTACAGTCTTTATAGGATGTCTACTTTCTTTATCTTTATTTCATCTTACCATTTAACTTTGTGTCCTTTTTCTTACAGTACAGAAATTGGAATTGAAAAGAGGAGAGGTTCCATTTGTCTATCACATGCTACCTCCTGCTGCTGGGAGATCACGTGCATCAGTACTGGGAGGAGCGGTTGGGGGTGGTGCTGTGCCAGGTCAAGGGAATGGAAGAAGGGAAATTCAAAATTCATTTGTTGAAGTCCTAACACCCAGTCCCTAAGAATGTGACCTTATTTGGAAAGAGTCTTTTCATAGGTAATCAAGTTAAAGTGAGGTCAGTAGGGTGGGCCCTAACCCAATATGACTGGTGTCCTTATAAAAAGGAGAAATTTGGATACAGAGCTATACATAGAGGGAAGATGATGTGAGGAGACACAAGGAGAAAATGGCCATCTACAAGCCAAGGAGATCCTTCCTTCACTGCCCTCAGAAGGAACCAATCCTATCAACACCTTGATTTCATACTTCTAGCCTCCAGAGCTAGAAGATAATACAGTTCTGTTGTTTAAGTCACCTAGTGTGAGGTATTTTGTTATAGCAGCCCTAGCAAACTAATACACTCCTCAAAATCACCTCTGAGATGGAAAATAAGCCAGCTCTCTAAGGCTCTTGCCAAGACAACATAAGACATTAAAATCAGGCTTATATGTTTCAGGTGGAAGAAACCATGTGCGATGAGAGATGAAGGTACCTGTAGGTAACTTGAGAGGGAGGGAAAGTCTGTATATGAAAGATGAAATTACTGAGGAATTTGACCTTTACCCAGAGTACAGTGAGAAGGCACTGAAGGTTCCCGGAGCCGAGGAGGGACAAGAGCCATGCATTAGGCAATAAATCTCAGAGCAATGGGCCGTGGAAGCAGGAGAAGGAGAAAACCAGATAAGCTGCAGAATCGAAGGGTGATGCAAAATTCCAATGTAGACGGAGAGGCAGCACAAGTGAATATAAGGCAAAATAATGAGAAGACAGCTCCCAAAGCACTTCCCTGATCTCTCTTTTCTCTTAATTTACTAAATGAACATTATCAGAGATGTCATTCATTTCAACATTTGTTGAGCGTCTACTATGAGCCAGACAGTATTCTGGTGTTGAGAAGACAACAGTGAATAAAACAGATCAAAGCCCCGGCCCTCAAAGAGCTGATATTCTATCAGGGAGAGACAGATGAAGAATAAAAAACAGTACGCACATTATCTACTACAAAAGAAGGTTAAGTCGTATGGAGTAAAAAGAGCAGAATAAGGAGGATAGTGCAGCTGTAAACAGGGGATCAGGACAGCGCTCACTGAGAGAGTAGATGTAAGCAGACACTTGGAGATGAGGGAGAGATGCCTGCAGCCCACTTGGTGTGCATGATCTTCATTCTCTCTTTCATGCACTAACAGATCATGTTGTGGCCATGACTTCATTCCTTCAGTAAATGGTTCATTAACCAAAAGGGAATGAAGCATAGTGATCCCGACCATTAAAAAAAAGAGCAGGGCCCGGGTGCGGTGGCTCGCGCCTGTAATCCCAGCACTTTGGGAGGCCAAGGTGGGCGGATCACGAGGTCAAGAGATCAAGACCATCCTAGCCAACATGGTGAAACCCCATCTCTACTAAAACCACAACAATTAGCTGGGCGTGGTGGTGCACACCTGTAGTCCCAGCTACTTGGAAGGCTGAGGCAGGAGAATGGCTTGAACCCGGGAGGCAAAGGTTACAGTGAGCCGAGATCACACCATTGCACACCAGCCCAGGCAACAGTGCGAGACTCTGTATAAAAAAAAGAGAAAGAAAGAAAGAAGAAAGAAAGAAGAAAGAAAGAAAGAAAGAAAGAAAGAAAGAAAGAAAGAAAGAAAGAAAGAAAGAAAAGAAAGAGAAAGAGAGAGAGAGAAAGAAAGAAAGAGAAAAGAAAGAACAAAGCAGAGGCAGAGCTTTGCTTGTTCACTCTGCCTCATCTAGCGTTATTTGAGTACTCAGTAAATATGTGTTGAAGCAATTAATTCATCCAAAATCGGTAACTTAGTTTATGAGAACAAAGACACCCCCATAACTTCCCACTTCCCTGAAAGTACCAAACTTGATACAATTTATCAAGGAAGCAAGATTGAAAGATTTATTGAGAGTAAACATACCACTGAAAATATGCCCAGAACACCATTTCATTTTTGCACTTTTCCTCCCAGCCCTTGTCTGTATGCATAAGTTAGGTATGATTTCGTGTATTGTAATCACAAACATATGATTTGAGGCTTCAGTGTTTTCCACTTATCATCATGTTGTAAGCATTTTTCTTTGGTATTTCATAGCCTTTATAACTATCATTGATAATACATACATGGGGTCGAATTCTCACGAACCGCCAGATAAACCAATGTTGTTGGTAAGATCTATGAATTCCTGGAGGCAAAGTGTCACGTGGGCCCCATAGCTCAGCGGTTAGACCACTGGTCTTGTAAGCCAGGGATCGCGAGTTCAATCCTCGGTGGGCCTCCTGTTAACTCACTTTTATTTTAATCCATAGCATTTAAATACAGAATAGAGTCCAATGGAAAACGTGATTTCCGAAAATGTTACTCCTTGCAGAGTTAAACATTAGTTCTGAAATGCAAATGATGACCATCCTTAACGTGCTTTAGAAGTGACCCAGAAGAGAAAATCCTAGTCCTCCAACAAGAAGCAGGCAAGGGCAGGAGGAGGGGGAAACTGGCCCGGCAGCCCCAGTATTACCTGGACCTGCAGGCCAGAGTACCGGAAATGGAGGCTCCATGGGCTTGTACGCAAAGCCCTGCACACAGACACCATCCCTTCAATTAAAACCAGGTGGAGGCGGCGGCCTTGGCCGTCAACTCGGCTGCTGGCTACGGGCCGAGGCGGCGCTGCGCCTGCAGTTACGGCGCTTGGCCGGCGGGCGGCGCTGTGGCACCGCTCCCCATCGCCTCCCCGGAGGCCGGCGGCTGCGCTTCTCCACGCCCTGCCGGGGCCGAGAGCGTGGCCAGCGTGTCCCGAACGCTAGCCGTTTCTGTGGCTGACACGTGGCAGCCCAGGCCCCACAGCCCGGCCTGGCTCCAAGGCCCTGCCCCTTCCGAGGCTACTCCCAAAAATAGTCCCGGGTTGCTTGGGAAACCAGTGTTTGCAGCCTTTCCGACTCTCCGTGTTTTCCCTGAATTCCTCAATGCCGCGTGACTACAGAGTCACCAGAGGAAAGTGCCAAGATCCTTTTTTCTGAACACATGAATTTTTCCAACCCAGGATTTCTTTTCCCGGATCTGAGGGCCAGAGCTTGATAAACGTCTGTGTGTAAGGACGCCACAAGCCGCGTGTGGCCGCTGGGTGCTTGAAATGTGGCTATCCAAATGGCGATGTCCTCAAAGAGTAAAATACACATGCGAGTTAAAAGACTTGGAACCGAAACAGGATGTAAGCCATCTCACTAGTAATTTTTGAATTGATTCCATGTTGAAATAATATTTTGGATATATTGGATTATATAAAATGTAGTATAATTAAAATAATTATAAAAATAATTGTATAATTACAATTAACTGTATCAATTTTTTTAATGTGTCTGCTGGAAAATTTTAGGTTACATTTGTGGCTCCCGTCTGCAGCTCTCATTTATCTTTCTGTTAGATGGTGCAGGTTAGGGACCCAGAGTCCTCTGACCTTGCGTTTAAGTTAATTCTTAATCTGGCTCCCACTAAGTAAACTGTAATAGCCAGAGAAAGTCTCTTTCATCTCTGGGTCTCCCCGGAGTCAGTACTGTGCCTGACAAGCAGTAAGCACAGCCTTCGTTGAGATGAAATTAAATGTCTCCCCAACAAGCTCTACAAAGCAAGGGAATGTATTTCCTTTTTTTTTCTTTTTCTTTATTGTTGTTGTTTTTTTTTTTTGAAAGGGAGTCTCCCTCTGTGGCCCAGGGTTGATTGCAGTGGCGTGATTTCAGCTCACTGCAACCTCCACCTCCCAGGTTCAAGCAATTCTCTTGCCTCAGCCTCCCAATTAGCTGGGATTACAGGTGCCCGTCACCACGCCCAGCTAATTTTTTGCATTTTTAGTAGACGAGATTTTGCCATGTTGGCCAGGCTGGTCTCGAACGCCTGGCTTCAAATGATCCACCCGCCACGGCCTCCTAAGATGCAGAGATTACAGGTGTGAACCACTACAGGGAATGTGTTTCTTAAACTGAGTTCGCTTTCGGGAGTGATGCAACTGTAAGACTTTCTGTTTTGGCTTGCAATATTTTAGATCTAGGGAAATACACTCAACACCCTCATATTTTGTTAATTATTTTGGCCCTCTGTGGTCAGGATATCTACTGCTAGCAATGCTGTGGAGGTGAAGTGTTCACGGTGCCTTGAGGACGTAGGACCCACTGATGCAAGAAAAATACCCATATTATCGCAAAAGTATTAGCCCTTGACTAACACACTGAATGCCTTTTGGCAAAGCCATTTGGGATCCTTGAATACCTTAGTACCAGGACTACTCACTCTGAGTTACTTGGTCATCAAGTAACAAAGTAGTAAGAAAGAGAAGTTTTTGAAGCGCTCTAATCCCATCTCCCTCCAGTCATTGCCAGTCGTCATCATTCCTCTCCCTTCCCCTGACACCAGCTGATCTCTAGAAAGAGCAAGTACCTGCATGTGTGTATTTTTCAACTTTCCGAACTTTTCAACACCTTAGGCTGTAAGGAAGAGGAATGTATTTTGGCTTTTCTGTGTCCTAGAGGTTGTTTTCTAACAGTCCTAGACCCTTTCAGGAAGACTCACCAGCATCACCAGGCATCCTTCCAGAAAATAAAGCCATTTGCTAGAGAAAAACACTCTGCCTCTCCCCTACCTTTCCAACATTTGAGAGGTCCCATTCAGTTTCCCATTCTAGACCCACGTGCTACCCTCCAATGCAAAACCAGTGTTTCAAATGCCTTGAATTTGGTGTGTGTGGTCCTTTAAGTTGATACATGAATTTGGAGCACTTTCCCCCCAGCTCAAACACTTCCAGTTCAGACTGTATTTTTGCCACATGTATTTGAAGAAAGACCATATGAGCAAAGAAAGCAGAGTGGCTCAAACATTTAGTCCAGAGGTTAGATCCAATCTCCTCGAACTGGCCTGGGGTTTTCAGCTCTTTCAACAAAATGACCTGGGTTAATCCCCTCCACCTTTAAGTTACTGTCTTCATCAGAGAAGAAGCTAAAAGTGTGAAATATCAAGTTGGTTAGACGCCGAAGTTCATTTCGATTCTAGAGAGTATTCATAAGCACTGCAAAAGTAGGCAAGGAAAAATAAAACTATGAAAATCAGGCGAAGGAGGAAGACTTAAAGATGATCAAAAAAATGATCTGCAGAACATGATGACTGGTGTTTAGCATCTTCCATAAAGACAGAACAAGAGAAAAAGAATCAGAGGTTTGATGGATTCCTGTTAGGTAAGGTTACCTAAAGTAAAAAGATGGAACCTGCTTCTATGAAAGTCTTTAAAAAAAAATCTATCCAGAGTATGCCGAATTATGTCTAAAACAGTGATCATATGACCTTAAAAATTAACAACCCTGGTATTTTACGCTTTTGTTCTCTTTAAACCAAATTGTCTACACTCTTTTGGATGTTTTGCATAATATGAAGAACTTGATGAAAATGGGACCATTTCCTCCCTTAGTTCTTCATTCCTCAAATACATAGTTCAAAAGTCACAATCCTTCATTGAGGGCCTCCATGAAGGCAGGTGCACAGCAGATTGCAAGAGGGAATTGGTTCTAGTCCAGCTGAACTGTTCCCTGTTCCCTCACACCACTGTGATCCAGTCACTTAACCTCACAAAGCTTCACTTTTCTCATCTTCAATGGAGGTTATATGGCAATAGAGAAGAGCAGGGCTTTGAGGTTTCAAGATGAGGTATAAGCTTGGCACATAGTAGGTATTCAAATAAAATGTAGTTAAGTTTATTATGCTATGTGTACAATAAGGCCAAATAGTGAAACTTCCTTTGCAAAGATTGTAACAGTGAGAGAAGCCTGGCATGGCTGACTCCCTCTTGCCTCTAGCCTCACGGGCTAGCTGTCCTCACTCATTCCTGACCGAGGCCAAGCTAACCATGGGAGAAATTTAGTTTATAGTTTAACTTTGAAGCAAGAATTATAATAGTCCCTCCCTAAAACAAACTCCCTCCTTGCTCAGGGACTGAAGCTGCCTTTGTAAAACTGACGAAAGGCCACTAGATAATGGGAAGGGCCTGAATTCTGCTAAAATGTAAGGATAGTTTCTATAATCCCTTACTGCTCAGGAGTCATGTGGTCAGAGTTCACAATATTTATGACTTCTCCAATTGCTCCTATAGATAACATCACTATTGTAGCACCTAAGATTGGTCTTTTGAGATGTTTTTCAGATGGTTGCATTCTGGAAACCAACTAACCCTATCCAGATTTGTGATTCATCACTCAACAGGTCCTGTGGTCCCGTGCACAAGGACTGTTCCTCACACCCCTATGATTTCATCCTCAACCAATCAGCAGTTCACATTCCCCAGCCCCTCCCCCACCAAACTATCCATAAAAACTCCAGCCTGTGAGTTCTCTGTGAGACTGATTTGAGTAATAATTCCAATCCTTCTACTTGGCAGGCTCTGTGTTAATTAAACTCTTTCTCTACTGCAATACTGTGGTCTCAGTGAATTGGTTTTGTCTGTGCACTACACAGGAAGAACCTGTCAGGCAATTACAATAGTAAGTGCTGGAGGTACAGAACTGAACCTGCTCTTGTTCACTTCATGAGCTTTGGGCTGGGGAAAGGAGATACCACATTTAAAGGGTCTTTCCTTGTAAACTTGTCACAGGCTTCTTCTTAGACCTGAGGAAGGTGAAGTATGGTTCTTATGCAAGAGCGGTACAGCATGCTAGATTTCCCAATGTCAAACAAACATCCAGGATATCAAAGGATATGTGTCAGTTTGAGCAAATGTTGATTCATTACCTCAGGTTGTAGGCATTTACAAGACAGAACAGAGACATCCAGTGTGTTCCAAGCAGGGTCATGGACTAGTGCTCACCATAACCCAGGTGCACCAGCAATCTGGGATATGGTCTCCTACAGAAGCACAGCATACAGAGAAGGTGCATTTATTTATTCAGTAGATAGCAAGATTTCCCAGGGAGAGGAAAACTGCCCTGCCCCACCTCTACCCTGGCTTTCCAGACTTCTAAGGTCTTTATTCAGCAGTGACTTTCACTTGACGAGGTGGCTCTCCTCTCTCACATCACCCTGTCGGCCACCTTGACCAATAGGTCAAGGGAGACTTCTGCCAGCTCGCCTCTGCTCTGCTGGTGGCCTCATCCTGCCACTGTGGCTTTTCAGGCTCTTCGTCCTCTTGCCCTGGGGGACTTGAGGCCCCACTCTGGCTTTCTTCTTTGTACCAGGCCCTCGCAATGTATTCTTGCTGCTTGTAGGAGAAGCCAGCTTCTTGGAGGAGGCTTTCTCAGACAAACCCTTGGCTGGGCCAGAAGCTAAGGTTGCACTGGAAGATTTTCTAGCAGCTTTCTCTGATTGCTCCTTTAGCAAGTCCAAGACTGTCTCTGAGAAATCAGTATTTATTTAGTGAAAAATATAAGTCCCAGAAAGTAGCTATAAGAGAAACCTATAACTGCATTAGAGTTCTTTAATATAAATTCTTTTTATTAATACTTTTTAATTCCCTAACTGGCCTTGGTCTAAATATATGACTTTTTTAGAAGGGTCACTCCAGCGATACATGGTTCTGTAACAGTTTCCTTAAGATACTATCCTTCCTCTGTAAGTCTTTCCTGACTCCCCACCCTGCCCCAAGGAAACATTCCTCATTCTAGGGGCCCTCTCAGTGCCCTGAATATCCTTCTATACCAGAACATTAGTGCTACATTTATTTCTTTATTTGCCTGCACTTCCCATCCCCACTCCTATTTAATTCTGAATTCCTACACATCATAGGCTTTAAGTGTTCATCGCTGTATCCCTAGGGATTAGCATAGTTCCTGCCACAAAGTAAGCATGAAATGAATGATGCCAAATGAATGAATACATGAACGATTAAATGAATGAATCAACGAATGAATGAATAAATGAATGAATGAATGAATGAATGAATAACTAGAGGAAACCGGTCACAGTAGAAATGGGTATCCTCACACTCATAACTCCTCTGTTATGCAGAGGAGATGTATAGACTTAGTTTCCCTCAGGGGGTAACTAAGACTGCACTGTGGGAATTATAGCCTGCTTGCTGAGGGCACTGCCTTAGCCTCCACACCAAGGCCTGAGCCTAAGACTCAAAGATGGACTCACTGGCGAGTGGTCTGAACGGGATCCGCTTACTCTTGGTTCTCACCGGCACTGGCTTGTATTTGCACTTGCCTGGGGGTGCTCGCCTAAATACACAAACAGAAAGCATGAGGATGCAAGACCCTGAAGATGCAACCAGAAAATCAAGGTCACCAGAGGGCGTATATTTGCAAGAATTGGGGTCAGCCTTTACTTACCCATGGGAATGGGGTAGATGTAATAGGAAATATGCTATGAGCTCAGAAGGAGAGGTAAAAGGTCACAGACAGAACAGGGCACCTCAGGCCCTTGAGAGACAGTGCAGAGAGGGAGTTAGGAGTATGGGCATTGTGGCAGTCAAAACGGGTTCACATCCTGGTAACCAGGGGCAAAAAAACCTTGCTGAGTCTCAGTCTCCACATCTATAAAATGCAAAAACTAATACTACCCATCTTGCTTGGAACAGTGCCCAGCACATAACAAGAGCTCACAGATGAGGATGATGAGAATGATGATGAGGATGATTCTGCTGCTGCTTCTGATGATGGTGCTGGTGACTCCCTTTAAAGAAAATGTCTTCAAGAACTCAAGGCACAGCCCTTAGGCAATGCCAGCTTCTCTGCCTAGAGACACATTCTTAACACATTCTTAAACTGCTTGTCCTGGGAGCATCTTCTGAAATAAAAGGGACTTTGAGGACAGAGAGTAGTTCTACTGTAGAGAGCAGAGCTGGAACTTCCCAGCCCATCCCCATTGCCTTCTCTGCCTCTGGCCTTGCTCCAACTCTGTCTCTCACTTCCATCCTCCCAAGTCCAGGTGGGGAAAAAAACAGGTAATTGTATTTATTTAATAAACACTTATGTATTGCTTAGGCACCATTCTAAATACTTTGCAAATATTAACTCATTGAGTCTTCCTAACAACCCTGTGAAGTAAGTACTATTATTATACTCATTTTACAGAGGGGAAACTGAGGCTCACGCAGGCTAAGAAACAGGCCCAAGGCCACATAGTTAGTCAGTGGCAAAGCCAAGATTCCAAGCCCAGGCTCAAGTCCATGTTCTCAACCACTGTATTTAGCTGCCCCTAAAGGAAGGGTAGGAGGAAAAAATGGGAGGGAGAAAAGGATACATAAATTAATCAGGTGCCCTCAAAATGCTGGGATTGGTGCATTTCGTGCAAAGACAAGCTGAATACGTAATCAGAGCAGAATCTGGTCCACCTATAGAGGCTTTAAAAAGTCTATATGATTCGATATAGTTATAACTGAATGGAGGGAATCGTGCTGAAATGACCTCTCCACAAAGAGAACTGAGTTCCTATTCCAGGCTCCTCTTAGTAGCTGTACCTGGGGCAAGTAGTTTAACTTACCTAGCCTTCAGTTTCTTTATCCATAGAGTGAGGATGTTAACCTGCCTGGTTGGAATTCTGTCAGCATTCAATGAGAGCCCACATGCATGGCACTTAGCACAGTGCCTGGCACATAAGAATAACTCCATAAATGTCAACTTAAAAAAAAAGGTGAATGAGTAAGGATGTCTTCAGTGTGAAAACGCTTTATGGGCACTTTCTGTGTGGCTTCTCACAGCTGCTCTTGTAAAAGTGGGGAGTTAAATTACCTGCCAACTAAATCAGAAAACTGCCAAAGGAAAGAAAAATGGATTCACATAGGAAGCCTGTTAGTGGAAAGAGAACTCCGCACCAAGGCATCGTCAACCATCAGAAGCACTTTAAAGACCCTGAGTCTGCTCCATCCTCTAAGGCCAGGAGAAGTGCACAGAAGCAGACCCAGCAGTGGAAACAGCCCAGCATTAAATTCACCCCTTGGCTATCCACGCTCCACCATCCACACATCACCCCGGGCACAGCCTCAGGGACGGAGCCTCTTCCAGGAACTTCCGAGAACACACAAACTGAGAGCCCTGTGGCCAAATACAAGCTGAACTAGAGCTGGCCCCCCAGCCCTAACCAGTGGCTGGACCTATTTGCCTCATGTCTACTGAATGCCAATCCAGATAAGGGTAACATAAGCCTCAGGGGAAAATTTTCTTCTGCAGGTCTATCTGTAAGCTAATTCAGGGGGAGATTTTCTTGCTTTGGCAAGAATTTTTAGATAAATCTAGAGCACTGGGGCAGGGTGCGTGGTGGCACACACCTGTAATCCCAGCACTTTGGGAGGTCGAGGCAGGTGGATCGTTTGAGCCCAGGAGTTCGAGACTAGCCTGGGCAACATGGCAAAACCCCGTCTCTACTGAAAATACAAAAATTAGCTGGGTGTGGTGGTGCATGCCTGTAATCCCAGCGACTTGGGAGGCTGAAGCACATGAATAGCTTGAACCCAGGAGGCAAAGGTTGCAGTGAGCCGAGATCGTGTCACTGCAGTCCAGCCTGGGAAACAGAGCGAGACTGTGTCTATAAAAAATAAAAATAAAAAATCTAGTGTACTGCGCAGACTCCTCAGGATGGATACACTGCATCATCCTCCCCAGGGCAGATAACCCGACCCAGACCCAACAACCTCTCAAGCAGGAAGTGGTATTGTGGCTTTTGCCTGTGCTGGTGGAGGTTGGTCGGCCTCTGAGAGAGACAGGCAAAGAAGCAGAAGGAAACAGCATAGAGCCCAGCAAGTGAATAAACACTAAACTCCAGAAAAGGTGAAGCTACTGAGGAACCTGCCAGTTAAACGTATTTGCCAAAGACCTGGAGATCTGCACCAAGCCCAGGGGACAGGGGAGCAGTACTTACTCAGGTGCTCAGAGGTGTACACTGTTGTTAGATGACCTCAGACAGACACTTCCAGAAACATATTTTTTTTAAAAAAGGCCAGGCATGGTGGCTTACGCCTGTAATCCCAGCACTTTGGGAGACCGAGGCAGGTGAATCACCTGAGGTCGGGAGTTCAAGACCAGCCTAACCAACATGGAGAAACCCCATCTCTACTAAAAATACAAAATTAGCTAGCTATGGTGGTGCATGTCTGTAATCTCAGCTACTGGGGAGGCTGAGGCAGGAATATCGCTTGAACCTGGGAGGCGGAGGTTGCAGTGAGCCAAGATGGCACCATTGCAGTCTAGCCTGGGCAACAAGAGTGAAACTCCATCTCAAAAAAAAAAAAAAAAAAGAAAGCCACAGACCTAGACTAATCCTAGAAAGGCTCAAGGTCTTCATGCCCAACTGCAAAGAGACCATTTCCCAAGTATTTCATAATTGCTATAGACGCATTGTCCTATGCCATTATTTGTCCATACTGCTTTTCATCTAGAACCTGAGTTTGCTTCGGGACAATGAGGACTGTTTTTATGGCCTGCCATCAAGATAAGAAACGAGAAAAATGCATCTGAGAAGAAAATGACATCAAATCTCACCTTGAGGGGTCAACAAACTTGTAAATAGATCCATGTGGTGCATAGGCACTTGGGTAAGAGGTCGCCAGGAAATACAGCTCCCCTAAGGCAACAAAAATAGACAGGCTATAATGGGACATCAGGCAGGGCTGAAACACAGAGTTGGATGCACAGAAAATGGTCAAAAAGAGGTTATGGCCCTAAAATGCACTGAGCCCCAAGAACGGAATCCCAGAAACCTAACTGGCATCAGCTTTGCTGGGCTGTGAGCTCCTTGAGGAGAAAGTCCATCTTTGAACCCCCCAAAGACTAGCTCAGTGTATGGCCTAGTAGAGGTAATTTCACATGTATGTTTGTTTATCAAACCAAACAGTTTTCTCCCTTATCACCTCCTTGCTCTCAGAAACTTCACCTCAGTGAATCTCCATTTCCTTCCCCACCTCTTTCCTCTGTGAACACTTGGATATATACAGTCTGCAGGCTGAGGACCATCCGTCAATCGCTTTATTTTGCCCCTTTTTTAGTCCTTTTGTTTCCCTTCAGCCTCACTCACATTTTCCTCTTTCAATCTGTCCTTGAGTTCCTTATTTCCTGGTGACCCTCCCCACTCTCCACCTCTCCTTTTGGTCTTTTCCATGCCCCACAAAAATCACCTCTACCCACTCTCTCCTGTATCTCTCAGATATGGTCTGGCTGTGTCCCCACCCAAATCTCATCTTGAATTGTAGCTCCCGTAATTCCCATGTGTTGTGGGAGTGACCCAATGGGAGATAACTGAATCACGGGGGCAGCTTCCCCTATACTGTTCTGGTAGTGAATAAGTCTCATGAGCTCTGATGGTTTTATACAGTTTTATAAGAGGAAATCCCTTTCTCTTGGCTCCCATTTTCTCTTTTGTCTGCCACCAGGTAAGATGTGCCTTTCACCTCCCACCATAATTGTGAAGCCTTCCCAGCCATGTGGAACTGTGAGTCCACAAAGCCTCTTTTTCTTTATAAATTACCCAGTCTCAGGTTTGTCTTTATCAGCAGTGTGAAAACAGACTAATGCACTCCTAGAAAGAGCCCACCGCTCCTTCCCATTTCTCCCAGTTGGAACTCTGGGAAATGTTCTTTTGTCACAGTAACTACCTCATTCCACCTTGCTTTCTAGTTATTTGTGAGGGACATTATGCTATGGGGTCATGAGCCCCAGTGGAGAGTCCCAGAAGTCTGGTTTAATTTCTGATAACACCAGTTCCTCTCCATGCTATCTTGGGAGACCTCTTCACCTGCACAGCCCTCGAGATATTTATTCATTTGTAAAACGGGGATCACAGTGCCTCAAGTGATTGTTGGGTATTCAATTAGAAAGTGTTAGATAACCAAGCCGGGCGCGGTAGCTCATGCCTGTAATCCCAGCATTTTGGGAGGCTGAGGCAGGTGGATCACCTGAGGTCAGGAGTTCTAGATGAGCCTGGCCAACACGGCAAAACCCCCTCTTTACTAAAAATACAAAAATTGTCCAGGTGTGGTGGCACACGCCTGTAATCCCAGCTATGCAGGAGGCTGAGACATGAGAATCACTTGAATCTGGGAGGCAGAGGTTGCAGTGAGCCAAGACCACATCACTACACTCCCAGTGCAGTAGGCAACAGAGCGAGACTGTCTCAAAAAAAAGAGAACGTGTTTGATAATCGTAGTTATTAATACTTTCTCATCTCTCTGACCCAATGTTTGTGCAATTACACTGAATTAAATTCACTTGCTGTTATGTGCTTACACAACTTTCTCAATTTTATGAAAGAAAATATCTATTAAGTTGCAATTCTGAAAAACCTAAAGCTTTATACAGCTCTGAATTATTTAAACAACTAATTTTTTTTTTGTTTTTTGTTTTTTGTTTTTTGTTTATTGTTTTTGTAGACAAGGTCTTGCTCTGTTGCTGACTGGAGTGTAGCTGCACAATCACAGCTCACTGTAGCCTCAACCTCCTGGGCTCAAGCAAACCTTCCACCTCAGTCTTTTGAGTAGCTGGGACTACAGTGCATGACACCACATCAGGATCACTTTTTAAACTTTTTGTAGAGACGGGGTCTCCCTATGTTGCTCAGGTTGGTCTCAAACTCTTGCACTTGAGCAATCCTCCCAGCTCAGCCTCCCAAAGCAGTAGGATTACAGGCGTAAGCCACCACACAACAGCTCTAAACAACCACTTTTTGTGGAGAACAGAGACCAGCGTTTGTCTTCTGCTAAGTGTGAGCCTCATGGTCTTTGTGTAGCCCCTACACAGGGTAGCAGCTGCCTAACAAACTATGATTTGTGTACTGACAAACTAGATTTATAATCTTCCCCACGTAAGAGATCTGATGAACTAGGACACACCATCCTTTACAGTCAGTTTGCTTTGTCTGAATGGGAACCCCAGGCACCATCCAGAGTGATTCTACCATCAGATAAATGTTGTGTCCATGAAAGGTCCACGTGTACACAGGCAGGGGCCCCTTGAAACCATGCAAAGGCCTTCCCAGTCTAAAAAGAAAATTGAAAACCGTGCCTATACAGGACTGCAGTTTGTGTAAATTACATGTCTTCCACATTCCATAGACTTCCCATTGTATTTTTAGGAGAAAACAATGCTAGAAGTGAATTTCATCTGTAGCATCCAACTGATATTTTTAATGTACGTCTTAGGGGAGAAAAACAAAAAAATTATAATATGCCATGTAAAACAAAAATGCATGCTATACAAATTTACTGAAAACAGAATTCATTTGACCAGCCCTCTTCGGAATGCCCTTCAGTGACTAACTTTCAGAAATCCCATCAATTAAACCTCAGCAATGGGCAGCTCCACACCAGCCATTTGCTCAGCAGCAATTCATACCAGCTATCAACTCTCAGGACCCAAGATGAGAACTGTAGCCATAGGTGAGGCAGAGCTCAAGTTCCAAGTAAACAGTGACTTACCTAAAGCCAGTGGACTCATAATAAAATAATGAAATAAGGCTCAGATCTAAAAACGCCTCTCAGAGGAAAAGAATATGGCAAGAGCAGAAAATATGAATCAGTTTATGCAAAAACACAAGAGCAGGCAACTCTGGAAAAAAAATAATTTGCCTCAGGAACAGCCTCATTAGCCTCAGGGCCGCCCTTGAGCGAAGGCTTGGGAACACTTTGGCAGGCATACCCCATAAAATTCAGCCAAGGACTGTGTTTTGTTTGCCAGATGTACCATGACTGTTTGTTGTTTGTTTTTGTTTTTTTTTATACTGTCTGTTTCCCTACTGTGAGAAGTCTACAAGCACAACAAACCAAGCCACCAAAGCCAGGGTTTCTGTGGCCTCCTGAAGAGGAACAAGCCACAGAAGATGGCAGCCCAGGATCCCTGGGCAGGTCTGCTTCTGGGGTTCCAGTTTCTGGGGTGGTGCCAGACACGGGGGTGTCCAGCAGGGGAGAGGCTCCGCCACCGCCTGTCGCTTTCACGTCACTCGCTTTCCACTGGCCATCATCCTGCCAGCCTGTGGTTTCTCTCCTTTTTCATATGTTTGGACTTCCAGTTTAGAACTCACACAGACTTTTTCCTGGTAAAATATTCGAAGTTTCCAAAATTCTTGAAGTTTCCTCTGCTTCTATAAAACATTCATCTCAAACTATCTGTTCATCAGCTAGCTGAGAGGAAAGGGTCCGGGAGCTGACTGGGTCTCTTTATATCCTACTCAAGTGAAGGTCCCAAGGCAGCCACCTCATGGCCCAGAGGGGAAAGAAACCAAATACTTCAGAATCCTTTGAGACTCTGGTTTATTCCTACAGAGAATCTTTTTTTAAAATTTTTTCTTTTTTTCTTTTTTTGTGTATTTTTTGTGTTTTTGATTTGTTTGGTTTTCTGTTGTTTAATTATTATTTTTTTCCACCTATAGAGAATCTAGATGTGGAAGGGACCTTGAGGGATCACCTTATTATCTCTGCCTTGAAACATGATGATATCTTGTGCCAAATACTGAAAAGTTCACTGTCCTCACATAAAAAAAATTAAAATTTGAAAACTTTATCTTTCAGAGTGAAACATAACTTATGTAAAGCTGAAGTTAAAAATCGGTTTTCTGATGATAAAATGTTTGGAAATGTATTAGAGCTGAGTCTCTCTGTGTCTCTCTCTCTCATGTGTACACGTGCACATCATGCTTCACTGATGCCCTTAACACATGCCTAGTCTGTCTATTGAGCAACCTCCTACCTAGATGTCTACCTTTTAATCAGATTTCTAAATAAATAAATAAATAAATAAATAAAATCCTCCTTTTCTCACAAACTCTTGGCAAGGTCAGGAAAGAACCTGGCCCAACCAGTGAGATGATCACCAGAGGTCCCTTTCCCAGACAGCACCGGCAGCATAAACACCCACTGCCCATTTAGTCTGGCCCACTATTAGCCCTTTCCACATTTCTAAAACTGTGGTTCAGAATAGATCTTCCCCTCACAGTGAGTTGTGTGGTTCAATCAGGAAGGAGTAGGTTGGCATATTCAGTCTGTTTCTTCATTGGTGAAATGAGCATTATAATTACATCATGGGTCCGGGCACGGTGGCGCACACCTGTAATCTCAGCACTTTGGGAGACTGAGGCGGGCAGATCACCTGAGGTCAGAAATTTGAGACCAGCCTGGCCAACATGGCAAAACCCCATCTCTACTAAAAATACAAACATTAGCTAGGCATGGTGGTGGGCGCCTGTAGTCCCAGCTACTTGGGAGGCTGAGGCAGAAGAATTGCTTGGACTCTGGAAGCGGAGGTTGCAGTAAGCTGAGATGGCGCCACTGCTCTCCATCCTGGGTGACAGAGCAAGACTCTGTCTCAAAAAATAATAATAATAATTATATCATGGCGGTGTTATGATTACAAAACAAGGTGAAAAATGTGAAGTGCTTAGAATAGTATCCAGTACACTATAAAAGATGACTAAATGATAGTGATCATAGTAGAAGTGATAATTACTATTTAAAATAAATGTTCAGTTGAAGCCTGTGATTATCCGAGTTCCAGTAAGCAGACATCAGACAACTCTGTACATTTGTTACCTGCTTCATCTTCAGCAAAAGAGATGATGAACTTGCTATGGCTGCTGATCAGCCCCGGGAAGGCACAGGACGTGGTGCTACCCAGGCAAAGATCCTGCTTCTTCCATTTCTTGGTTTTTCTATCTTCCTGCAAAGCCATAAGTCGACTAGATGAAAAATAAAACCTTATGTTTTAGGAATCCATATATCCACTCTGTAGAATAGTTTTTCTCCTAGAATCAGGGATCCCTGAGTACTAGGACTGAGTCCCCCATTAAGAGATCAATAACTAGCCTGCCTCCAAGCAACCAAAAAGCTTCTTCAGAGATATTTCAATCACCCTCTTGCCCTAGATGTGGAAGTTCATGTTCTATTATAAAAGGAGTTTGGACCAGGCCCAGTGGTTCACACCTGTAATCCCAGCACTTTGGAGGCCAAGGCAGGCAGATCACTTGAGGTCAGGAGTTCACGACCAGCCTGGCCAACATGGTGAAACCCCCATCTCTACTAAAAATACAAAAATTAGCCAGGCAGGGTGGTGCATGCCTATAGTCCCAGTTACTCAGGAGGCTGAGCCACAAGAAATGCTTGAACCCAGGACATGGAGGTTGCAGTGAGCCAAGATCATGCCACTGCACACTCCAGCCTGGGTGACAGAGCGAGACTTTGTCTCAAAAAAAAAAAAAAAGAGTTTGATGCGCTGTGTAGGCTGCACCACTACAAAAGACTGATCTTATTTTCATTAGTTGTGTGACCTTTGGGTAGTTGCCCAATATCTCTAAGCTTCAGATTCCTCATCCATAAAATGGGGAGTGATAACATATTTTACCATAGGTGAGAATTTTGAAGGTTAAACAAAATAATATACATAAAGGTCTCACCAATGTGTGTAGCACAGAGTAAGGGTTAAAAAAAACTACTAACTTATTATTATTGCTGTATGTTTATATAGTAGCAGAAAGATGCTTCCTATCCCTCTATCATCTATCTGAACTAAAAGCAGGTTTTTAGAAGAAAAGGGAAAGGAAGTTGGTTAGACCCTGGGTGCTCATCAGAATCACCTGGAAAGTTGTATGGAAACAGAGATCCCAGACCCAGGGGATTTTGATAAGTATACCTCAATTAAGAATCACTGCCTATGACTGGGTGCAGTGGCTTATGCCTGTGATCCCAACACTTTGGGAGGCTGAGGCGGGTGGATCACCTGAGGCCAGGAGTTCGAGACCAGCCTGACCAACATGGCAAAACCCCGTCTCTACTGAAAATACAAAAATTAGCTGGGCGTGGTGGTGTGTGCCTGTAGTCCCAGCTGCTTGGGAGGCTGAGGCATGAGAATTGCTTAAACCTAGGAGGCAGACGTTGCAGTGAGCCGAGATTGCACCACTGCACTCCAGCCTGGGCGACAGAGTGAGACTCTGTCTCAAAAAAAAAGAAAAAAAGAAAAGAAAAGAAAAAAGAATCACTGCATATTAACCAAATGATGTGTGTATGGGGGCAGGGTGGTGAGTGGAGGTTGTAGGGAGAAAAACATGAAGAACAATGGAATCCCAAAGATCTAGTAAGTGATGACAAAGGACCTGACCAATTAGTAACTTTACCCCATCTCTGTAACTAAGAATTGCAGCATGAAAATAGAACATCTTTTCTAACAGGGACCAGATTTACTTTTCCATCTTAAACATTCCAAAACCTGCACAAGATAGAATAATAATGGCTTGAAAGATACTGAAGATCAGGCAATGGAGGAGTGTGTTCTCTGAGAGACAAGAAACAAACAAGGCGAACCCTATGATTGCTCCAGCATACTACCTTGAGAGTTTCCGGCACAGGGAGGGAAAATACAGGCAAAGCCCAGCAGGCTCCTTGAGCTGAAAAGACATTGCTGAGAGTCCAGGAAGACCAATGCAGTAAGAGATTGCAGGACAGATACTGGAGAGAAGAGAATTGCACAGAGAATGAATGCCAGAGAGCTGCAAAAGGTTCCCCTGAAGTAATCATCAGTATACTCAACAGCAGATACATGGGAGAAAATATTTCAAAATAAAGGAAATAATTAGAAGAAAAAGTACTTGGCATTTACTTGAGATCAGGAATAGCATAAGTATCACGGGGTATAGGTAGAATTCAGTAGTGAGGAATAGAAAGCACTAGAAAAAACACTACCTTGGTTCTGTTTAGCAAATATTAATAGCAAGACCTGAAAGAATCATACTACTTCCAAGTAACTTATGTCTCCAAGCAAAATTCAAAATCATTTATAGGAATACAAAAATATCCAGCACCTACTAAGTTAAATTAATATTTCTGGCATCCAATCAAAAATTACAAGGCAAGTAAAGAAGGAGGAGAATACAACCCATAATAAAGAGTAAAATCTGTCCATCGAAAGTGGCACAGAACTGATGAAGATGCTAAAATTAGCAGACAAGAACATTTAAACAATGATTCTAAACCCCGTCTCTACTAAAAATACAAAAATTAGCTGGGCGTGGTGGCGGACGCCTGTAGTCCCAGCTACTCAGGAGGCTGAGGCAGGAGAAGGGCGTGAACCCGGGAGGCGGAGCTTGTGGTGAGCCGAGATCACACCACTGCACTCCAGCCTGGGCGACAGAGCAAGACTCTGTCTCTAAAAAAAATAAAAAATAAAAAATAAATTATAGAGAGATATGAGAGATACAGAACAGATGCAAATCAAGTTTCTAGAGGTGAAAAATACATTGAGATTACACACACACACACACACACACACACACACACACACACTCAATGGGATGAATGGCTGGCTAGACATTACAAAAGAAACAATTCATGATCTAAAAACATAGCAATGGAACTACCCAAAATAAAACACAGAGAACATTTTTTAATATAAATAGATCATCAACGAACTATGGAACAACTTTAAGCAGCCCAATATACATGTAATTAGAGCTTCTGAATAAAAGGAGAGAAGGAGTGGGGACAGAAGAAAACATATTTGAAGATATAATGGCCAAAAATATTCCATATTTCTTGAAAGCTATAAATTCACAGATCCAATAACTGCAACAAACTCTAAGCACAAGAAATATGAAGAAAACCAAACTAAGGCATATTTTAATGAAATTGCACAAAACTAATGATAAAATCTTAAAAAGCAGCCATAGGAAAAAAAATGATATATTACATATGAAGGAACAAACAGAAGTCTGGCAGCGGATTTCTCATTGGAATGGTGCAAGCCAGAAAATAGTGGGGCAGCCTCTAAAGAATCAAAGAAAAAAACATGTTAACATAGACTTCTATACCCAGTGAAAATATCTTTCAAAAATGAAGGTAAAATAAAGACTCCAAAAGTGAAAACAACTCATCACTATAGACCCCATTGACAGAAGAAAAATGATATCAGATAGAAACATGCATCTACCCAAAGGAATTGAGAGCATTAGGAATGATAACATTCTTATTGCCACTGTAACAAATCACCTCAACTACAAATTACCACAACTTTGTGGCTTAAAACAACATACACTCATTCTTTTATAGTTTTGGATGCCAAAACTCTGAAATGGTCTTCACTAAGCCAAGATCCAGGTGTTGGCAGGACTGTGCTCCCTCCAGACGCTCTGGAGGAGAATCGGTTTCCTCACTCTTTCCAGCTTCTGAAGGCCGTCCCTATGCCTTGACTCATGGCCCCACATCACGTCACCTTTTCTCCCTCTGCCTTCGTTGTCGCATCACCTTCTATCTCTCCCATCTTCAAATTTCCCCCTACCTTCCTCTTCTAAACACATTTGTGATTTCATTTAGGACCCACCCAGAAAATCCAAGATAGTCCCCCAAGTCATATACAACATGTTCTGGGACCACAGTAAATCTAAAATAGAAATCAATAGCAGAAAGATCTCTGGAAAATCTTCAGGTAATTGAAAACTAAATAGCACACTTTGAAATAACTCATGGGACAAAGAAATCAAAAGGTAAATTAGAAAATATTTTTAACTGAATAACAATGAAAACACAATATATCAACATTTACAGGATACTGCTAAAGTAGTACTTGGGGGGAAATTTATAGCACTAAACACATATATTAGAAAAGATGAAAGGTCTCAGATCAATAATCTCAGCTTCCATCTTGAGAAACTGGGAGCAAATTAAACCCAAATCAAGCAGAAGGAAGAAAAAAAGAGAAGAAACCAATGAAATAGAAAAAAACATAAAAATAACAGGAAAAAATCAATGAACACAAAAGCTGGTTCTTATAGAAGATCAATAAAATGGATAAACCTCTAACCAGACTGATTAAAAAAAAGAGAAGACACAACTACCAACTGTATCTAGAATAAGACAAGTGACATCACCATAGTTTCTATAGATATTAAAAGAATAATAAAGGAATATTATGAACAACTGAATGCCAAAACATTTGACAACGTAGACAAACTGGAAAAATTCCTTGAAAGGTACAGACTACCAAAGCTCACTCAGAAAGAAATAGATAAGCTGAATAATTAAATCTAATAAAGAAATTAAATTTGTAATTAAAAGTCTTTTCACATAGAAAACTTCAGGCCCAGATGGTTTTTCTTGGAAGGAAGAACATGTAAGGAAAAATAATACCTATTTTACACAAACTCTTCCAGATAATTGAACAGGAGTACTTATTCTATAAAGCCTGTTTACCCTGATTCCAAAGTCTGACAAATATATTACAAGAAAGAAAAACTATAGTTCACTATTCCTTCATGCAAGTAGATTTTAAAATTTCAAACAACATGTCAGCAAATCAAATCCATCTATATATAAAAAGGATGGGGCTGGGGCAGTGAGTCATGCCTGTAATCCTAGCAGTTTGGGAGGCCAAGGTGGGAGAATAGCTTGAAGCCAGGAGTTCAAGACCAGCCTAGGCAACATAGTAAGACTCCATCTCTACAAAAAAAAAGTTTTTTTTAATTAGCTGGGTACCACAAGCTACTTGGGAGGCTGAGGTGGGAGGATCACTTGAGGCCAGGAGTTCGAGGCTGTAGTGAGCTATGATCGTGCCACTGCAGTCCAGCCTGCATAACAGAGCAAAACCTTGTTTCAAAAAATAAATAAATAAATAAGATAATGCATTATGACCAAGTGGTATTTTCCTCAGAATGCAAGACTGCTCTAGCAATTTTTAAATCAATCAATGAAATTCACCATATTAAGAAACTAAAAATTTTAAAAGCCCGCATGATTCATCAAAAGACGAAAAGAAGCATTTGACAAAACCCAACATCTATATCTAATACAAATTTTCAAAGGACTAGAAATAAAAGAAAATGTACCCAGCCTGATAAAGGGTGTGTAGAAATCACCTACAGCTGTCATCATACTGGTGTGATGTCACACAGTAACATCCACTAATATGATGGTGAAAATGAATGCTTTCCCCTATTTCTACTCAACACTGCGCTGTGATTAAGGTAGAGCAATAAGCCAGTTAAAAAATAAGAGCAGGCTTCCAATTCAAAAAAAAAAGAAAGTAAATACAAAAAATTAGCCGGCATGGTGGCAGGCGCCTGTAGTCCCAGCTACTTGGGAGGCTGAGGCAGGAGAATGGTGTGAACCCGGGAGGCAGAGCTTGCAGTGAGCCGAGATCACACCACTGCACTCCAGCCTGGACGACAGAGCAAGACTCCGTCTCAAAAAAAAAAAAAAAAAAAAGAAAGAAAGTAAAAAGTGTCTGTATTCACAGACCTTCTAATAAAATTACCTTCCACATAGAAAATCCAGTAGAATCTACAAAAAAGCAATCAGAATGAACAAAGAGTTCAGCAAGGTTGCCAGATATAAGCTCAATATAAAAAAAATCTATATACTAACAATTAACAATCAGAAACTGGAATTTAACAAAATAACATTTACTATAACATCAAACACTAAGAGATAGGTAAATATGCAAGATCTCTACACTGAAAACTATAAAATACAGTAGCCATGTCATTCATAATATTTCATAACTGGGAATAGCCAAAATGTCCATCAGCAACACAGAGAATAGATGAATAAATTGTGGTGTATTCATACAATTGAATTTAACAAAGCAATAAAAAAGACAAATTACTGATACATGGAACAACATTGATGAATCCCACAGACATTACCGAATTAAAGAAGCCAAGCACAAAAAGAAGAGTACATACTGTAATTATTCCATTTATACATGAAGTTCCAGAAGCAAAACTAAGCTGTGGTGGGAGTGCTTATCTCTGGCTGGGGTGTGTGTGTGTGTATGTGTGCGTGTGTGTGTGTATGTGTCAACTTCTTTTTGGCCTGGATGGCTATATGTACATATTCACTGGGGACGGGAGACAGGCTGGAGATCTGATCCCTTTGGCATGTTTGGAAATGCTCAGAACAAGTAAGCTGGATGGAAGCGGGGCCCCTGTCCCTTTATAGTGAGCCCCTGGTACGAGAGAGAGAGAGAGAGAGAGAGAGAGAGAGAGAGGGAGAGGTAATAGACAAGAAGGAGCCTTCTAGGGTGATGGAAGTGTTCTGCCTCTTGATATGGTCGGTGGTAATATGAGTGCGTACATTTGTAAAACATCATACAACCTGTGCTCTTACATGATTATATTTCACCATATGTAAGTTACACCTCAGTAAAAACGTTAAAATAAAAAGAGGGAGAAGGGACATCAGTCCTTCCTTACCCACTCATGAAGTCTCCAAAGATATACAGGCCATTGAGATTTGGGGATTCACAACCACGATAGACATAACCTCCAGTGACTGACTTCCCCACTGCATGGCCATAAGCATAGATTGGCAGAACATCATCTGTCCAGGAGACAGGAAGGAGAGTGAGTGTCATGGGTCAATCTCATGCCTCCAATCCACCCAAAATTCAAATTCATTGGGTCTGGGGCAGTCTAGGAATTCACTTTTTAAAAATAGCCACTGCCAGGATGTCTCTGGTGCCAGTGAGTGGCTGGAGGACCGCTTGGAGAAGCACTACACCACAGGACACAAACAAGGCGTGATTTAAATGACCTGCAGGGCAGGACATTCAGGTTTTATTCCCCACCTCCACCTCCAACCCACTTAACTCATCAAAGAAATCACCCAGAGAGCTTCTTACTTACCCAAAGAGGCATTGTGACAAAGTTTTTTGTCATAACATGCAAACCCTTCCTTTGCTCTCCAGCCATAGTTTCCGCCTTTCACAATGAGGTCAATCTCTTCAAACCTGTTCTGGCCCACATCCCCACAGAATATCCGGCCTCGGCCCTGGCGCGTGACGGGGTCCCCTCGGTCCACAGCACAACGCCACATGTTCCTGATCCCATAGGCATAGATGGCGGGGTGGGCCCGTGGCTCAGAAACAAATGGATTGTCCGAGGGGACTCGGTACCGCTTGCCATCTGAGCCTGCCCTGTTCACATCGATCCTTAAAACTTTTCCCAACAGGGAACTTCTGAAAGAAAGAAGGCCAAGAAACAGAATCAGGTAAGCAAGGAAAGCCGCAGGACTGGAAGAGATCACCCAGAAGGGCCGACTCATAGTTGATGCCAAGAGACTGCTAAGGATCACATGGGAAGATTTGACTTCTTATTTTCCTTCTTTTTTTGTACCAGCAAGAATGAGCTTGAAGATTTTCTTTTAAATCTATCCAAGATATTTAAGACTGCCCCATGTTTGGCTCGAAGAGAACTACGAGGCAAAGGTTTGATGTGATCTTGGCCCATGCGACCCTGAGCAAGTTGCAGCTTCAATTCTTATTTTAATGATGAGCACAGCTTCTCTCTGATTTGGTCTAATATGACAAAGTTTATAAGAAGCTAGTTATATTGTTTATTCTTTATTTAACAACGTGGTCAGTTAAAAGAACAGAATAGAAGCTTTTGAGAGGCTCTGCCAATGACTGTGGTCTCTGGGGCTGACTTTCCTCATTTGAAAGTCAGAGGAGAGTAACTGATGGCCTTGTACCACTGCTTCCTATGAGGATAAGAAATTTCACACTCAAGTAAAGGGTCTGGGATCTAATGGACACATGATGATCAGAGGCTGCTATTATTTTTAATATATTGGCCAGGTGCAGTGGCTCATGCCTATAATCCCACATTTTGGGAGGCTGAGGTGGGCAGAGAGCTTGAGGCCATGAGTTCAAGAACAGCCTAGGCAATACAGTGAGGCCCCATCTCTATTTAAAATATATAGCAAGATAAATATTATTTACCTTGCGGTGTGGTTGTGAGGTAAGGGTTAAATGAGTTACTGTGTATATAGCGTTTAATGCGATTCTTGAATCACAGTAGGTATTTGACAAATGTTAGCTTTGTATTATTATTAACCTCAATATTTTTATTACTAGGAATAATAGAAGCCAAGCGCTTACTGGGTGCAAAGGGCAGAAGGACCACATGACCTTTATCTAGGCAACACAGCATCACTGGGCTCTGGCACCGTATTGTGTGGGTTGGGATTCTGTTTTTTCCACTTACTCATTGTACAACCTCTGTGCCTCCATTTTCTTGGCTGTAAAATGGATATTATATGTATACTTCATGGGATTCATTCATTCTGTGTGTAATTATGGAAAGGCTCCCTTGTGCCAGGTACTGTCCTAAGTGCTGGTGATATATCAATTAACAAAATAGATATTAGATATCAATTCTTGTCCTTGAAGGTTGCTAAAATTACCTTCTCAAATGTAAAGTACTTAGACCAGTGCCTGACAAGCTGCAAGCACCCAATACACATTGGCTCTCAGTAGTTAACTTCTCATGTGTCTCCAGGGCCTAGCACAGCACCTGGAACATGGTGTTCAATAATATTATTGAGTTGAATTGAATTAGATGATTAGTGTGGTGAATAATGACCTGCTAATATATATATATATATATATTTAAAATCCTGAATTCTCCTTTACATAACACTCTGACAGTTATATTGAGCATCAATGATATTAACTACAAAAATATACTATGTCTGAGATTTATGGAATGGAAAACCAAACGTTCCTCCCATTGCCTCAGTGGAGTGGACTACATCTTGCAGTATGTGATTTGAGTTTGATGCCATCCCTGCAAAAACACCATACCAGGGGCTCACTCTGAAGGGACAGGGGCCCAGCCTCCATCCAGCTTACTTGTTCTGAGCATTTCCAAACAGGCCAAAGGGATCTCCAGCCTGTCCCCCGTCCCCAGTGAATATGTACATATAGCCATCCAGGCCAAAAAGAAGTTGTCCGCCATTATGGTTTGAGGCTGGTTCTTCGATCTCCAAGATGACCCTGGAAGAGAAAAAAGAAACCACACATTAGGATTTGACACAAGCTGAAGCTGCATCCTCCTGAGATACCCAGAAATGATTGGTCCAGGCCACCGAGATTTGCCAAGCCAGCCAAGACCTGCTTGAGTTTTTAAGGATCACAAAGCAGGTAGCTCTGGGGCTCTGAGATGCCCCTTGTTTCCTGGTATAACTCTTTCATGGCTCATTTTTCTTTTTCTTTTTTTTTTAGACAGAGTCTCACTCTGCATCCAAGCTGGAGCACAGTGGTGCAATCTCAATCTCATCTCACTGCAACCTCCACCTCCAGGTTCAAGTAATTCTCCTGCCTCGGCTGAGAGCCTCCCAAGCAGCTGGGATTACCACCACACCTGGCTTTTATTTATTTATTTATTTATTTTTTGAGATGGAGTCTTGCTCTGTCACCCAGGTTGGCAGGCAGTGGCGTGATCCTGGCTCACAGCAACCTCTGCCTCCCATGTTCATGCGATTCTCCTGCCTCGGCTTCCTGAGTAGCTGGGACTACAGGCATGTGCCACCGTGCGTGGCTAATTTTTGGTAGACACAGGGTTTTTCCATGTTGGCCAGGCTGGTCTTGAACTCCTGACCTCAAGTGATCTGCCTGCCTCAGCTTCCCAAAATGTTGGGATTACAGGCATGAGCCACCATGCCCAGCCTCATTTTTCTTTCCTACCATGATTTAACGAGCTGTGGACCCAGCTAGGGTAACAACCATCCTTTTCTAGGGCTTGCCCTTACTCTCGGCCCTACCAGAATGCTCCATCCCTTCTTTCGAGTAACTTAAGAGGGATTAATCTATCAGTTCTTTATGCTCTTTGCAATCCTCCAACCTGTCTACCATGGGAAAAGAGGCAAGAGAGAAAGGAGAAGAAGGAAAAAAAAAAAGGCAGAGTGGTAGGGTGGAAAGAGCATGAGCTTGGAGTCAGTTAAAACTGAGTCTTCACCTGGCCATGCATCCATAGCCTGATGGCCTTGTGCCATGGCTCCCAGTGAGAATGAGAAATCCCACATTCAAAGTAAAGGGCCTGGGATCTAATGGCACATAATAATCAGAGGCTACTATTTATTATGTTTCATATGTTGATATTATCTATAATCCTTTCTCAGATCCCTATGGCTGCTGGTCCTTACCCTTTGTAAAGACAGGAAAGTATGTCTTTATTTAGGGTAACTGTAAGGTGATGGCTACATCCCATTAAACAGCCTTAACTCAAGAGTCTAACTTGGGCCGTCCTCAATCCACAGTGACTCCTTTCTCAACAGTTCGAGTAGTGCTCTAAAACCAGTGAAGTTCCCCTCTATTATCTCACGGACCTGGTTGGCATTATTTCGGAACACAGTACAGCTGCAGGCTCTCATGAGTACCTCTCACCTCTCTGATTTCAGGTCAGCTTTGTTAGGATCAGCCCGAGAAACCTTCATCTCACTAATCCGGATCTTTTCTACCTTCTTCTTGTCCAGGCACGAATAATAAATATAAAACTTGCGATTGTGGCGGAATTTGGGGTGAAAAGCCAACCCCAAGAAGCCTCTCTCATCCCCGATCCATGGGGTGGTCAACACGATGTTCTTGAGGTCCAGGAAGGGTTGCTCCAGGCGACTCCCATCAGGGAGATAGACCCACACCACTCCCACCTGTTCGGCAACAAAGAAGCGATGGGTGCCGTCCCCAGCATGGACCATGGAGACAGGGTTCCTCAGCCCGTTGGCCACCTCGCTCAGGCAGAGCTGCAGGCAGCCCTGAGGATCTTGGGCCACCATGCCCAGGTGGCGGTTGAGATAGTCGTTCCTCAGGACATTAGGGAAGCAATAGTCCTTGTCAGGAAGGTCCAGGAGGTGGCAGAAGCGGGCACCGTCCCTTCCACGAGACTCCTGGAGGGCGCGGTCATTGGTCAGCAGGGAAATGGCGGAGTGACAGTTAGAATGGAAGGCAGAGCAGTAATCAGAGCAGAGGCCCGGGAGATTCCGGAGAGGCGTCTGGGTGTTTTCGGCGTCGTAGAGGTGGGCTGCGTAGGGCGAGCACTCCTAAAAAAGAACGCGGAGCTCAGCTCAGCATCAGACCTGCCACACCGGCACTTGTCTCAAGTTTTGAGCAAGCAGGAAGAAAAAAATGGTGCTAGGCAGAAAAAAATCAGGATTTTGGAGTTTTTGTTACCAACTGCTGCTAAAACTCTTCTCTGTGATTTTCTACCCAGTTAATGCTCCTGGAAGTCAGAAAGCAGGGAAAATCTCTCATATTCACTATACTATCTCTAACATTTCAGCTTAGTTTTTGACATTTAAATTAAATGATGCATGAATGTTTTTTCAAAAAGATATTACTAAATTTCTAGATCTCTTTCTTTTTATTTTTTAATTTCCATTTTATTTTTCATAGAAACGGCCTCATCATGTTGCCCAGGCTGATTCCAAACTCCTAGGCTTAAGTGATTCTCCTGCCTCTTCGATCTCCCAAAGTGCTGGGATTATAGGCATGAGCCACCATGTCGGCCCAGCCTCATTTTCTTATGGATGCTATATCTACCAAGATTTTATTTCTTTATACAAGTCTGAAACAATTTGGCAAAAATTTTACATTTGTTCAAATCTGGTTGTTGGAGATACAGTGCTAATTATTTAGTTTCTCTGTGCTTTTCCATATTTTTGGAATATTTTACATTGAAAAATAAAATTATCAGAATTGACATTGGATGTGTCACTCTCAGAGATTAGGTGTCTAGCAATTTCTTCAATTATTTATTTTAAAAATTTCAGTGTTTAATATATGCAAAGTACCATGCTGGAACCTATACACATTTGAATTGTCGCTATAGGGCAATATGCCTGCTCCTTACACAAACATATGAGGACTATTTGCTCAAAGGAGTATCTGCTACCTGGACCTCCCTAGACTATAACATTTTTTAGGAGGAAAATAGAATATTGTGAGCAGACAAGCGACTCCCAGTAGTGATGAAAGACAGAGGCAACTGAGATTAGGAAGGTAAGAGAGTCCAATTCAAAGGGTGTCATTTGGAGCCGTGCATTAGAGCAGAGTTCATCCATTGGCCCAGAAGCCCCCTTCTGATCACTAAGGACTCTCCTGAGCCAGCGAGCCTATGCAGAACCATCTCATTCACCTCTGTGCTGCCATCGCTTCACAAAAGGACCAGCAGCATTTTTCATGTATATGTGAGTTCCCTGTTTTCTCTTATTTCCTCTGATTGTACGTTGCAGAGTTAGCTTTCGGTCATCGGGCAGAGGGGAAGAAGGAGCTCAGAGATTCACAGGCTCCCCTCGGGGTGTCTGTTTCCTTTTAAGACAGTTATCACAGCAGCTATCAAGAAGAAACATGACCCACTCTTAAGTGTCCCCTTGCTCATTCTGTCCACTCTCAGAGACTGGGAAAAAGGGAGAGGGGAGGCTGAATTAAGGATCCAATACTTGAGAATAGAAGGGGGCTGTGGAAAGAGAACCATCACTATGGCACACTCTCATGCAGCCATTTAGAGTTTGCAAATTTGCTTCTACTCAATTAGCTCAGTAACTAAACAGATACTTCCCTATTTTAAAGGGAAGAAAATCAAAGCCCATAAGGTCTCTAGCCAGGCGCAGTAGCTCACACCTGTAATCCCAGCACTTTGAGAGGATGAGGGGGGCAGATCATCTGAGGTCGGGAGTTCAAGACTAGCCTGGCCAACATGGTGAAACCCTGTCACTACTAAAAATACAAAAAAAAAAAAAATACCCAGGCATGGTGTCATGCGCCTGTAGTCCCAGGTACTCAGGAGGCTGAGGCAGGAGAATCACTTGAACCCAGGAGGCAGAGGTTGTAGTCAGCCAATACCGTGCCACTGCACTCCATCCTGGGTGACAGAGTAAGACTCTGTCTCAAAAAAAAAAAAAAAAAAAAGTCTTATGTGACTCTCCTGTTGAGTCTCTCTTACGTGCCAGGCACTGTTCTCTACATTGATTGGGATGCAGCAGTGAGCGAAATACATGAAGTCTCTCTTCCAATGGAGCATATAGTTTGGGGAGCTCAGAAAACCGTTAAGTAAACAAGCCAGTGCTGCTGTTACTATATTTTAGCACGATGTGATCGAAAGGCACAAAACTTGGAGCCTGAGCATCCAGCTCTTTGCCCCAGGATTGTTTTACCTTGGGTAAGTCATCTAAACTCTTGAGCCCTCATCAGTAAAATGAGGATCATAACAACTGCCTGCAGAATCATTGCTGGGTACGCACTACATATGTTGGGGAAGAAAGAGGACCTTATAAATGTGAACAAATAAACACGTGTAGGACTGTTTGGCTCAAATTGTTCTTATTCCTCAAATCCCTAAAACAACAGCGCTGCTGACTTTGACTTTCTGAAACCTCATGCAAGAGGGAAGGGTCAGAGGTATAAATTTTTACCGGGGGAGAGCTCAGAAATAAACATTCTCAGTGCTGCTTGTAAAAGCTCAGCTTCTACCCTAATGGGTATCCTAGAGTTAATTCTCCAGGAAACAACTGAGGAGTGGTGTCCAAGAGTACAGCCCCAGGCGGTGCCACCCAGGTGGCTGACTTTCTGGGCCAGGCTCAGCTGTAATTCTCTCCTGGACGCTGGGAAGCTCGGTTAACCACTCCACACCCTATGTGGGAGTTACAGTGGTCTGCAAGTTCAGGAACAGTGGCACCAGGAGTCATGAAGAGATGCCTGTGCATAGCCAAGTCATTGTGCTGACAAGCCCAGGGGGTCTCAGTTCAAACGGCTGCCTGGACTTCCTGCCTCTCCTCCCCAACATCATTATAGGGGTCCTCCCCAGGCAACCTCTTTTATCAGCTTTCCAATGCTGACCTCTCCCCATTAACCCCCAAACACCCTCTTCCTACAAAGTCTGTGTGTGCAGCCTACACCCATCTTGTTTTCAGGCTGAGCTCAACCAAAATGATGCCTCCCAGGAATGTGGATTTTGGCTGTTGGGCAACCAAGAGAAGCAGAAACTCTGTGAGTCACTGCTACTCAGCAGCTTGCATCTCTCTCTTCCAGCTCTGGAGGGTTGGGCAGACAAAACTCTGGAGACAGTCCCCAACCCCTGCCGCCGCCATGGTGAGGCCAGAGATTGCCTGGCAAAAATCACCCAGATGAGAAAGGACTGGACCCCAGCAGATGCCACCATTCCCTCCCTTAACGCACTCAGTATATTCCACGAGTATAAGTGCCTAGCTCTCTGAGCACTGCAGAGGATGCAAATAATTATTTGCCATGCACCGCCAAGGGAGTGTGGCAAATAATGGCTGCTCTGAGAGGTCCAGGAAGAGTGTCCCTCTCATTCTCCTGGAGCCTGGAGCCTGGAGAAGAATCAGGGCCAGCAGAATCCCACAGGGAGAGCTTTGGGGAACACATGGAGACCAAATTCAGCACACACTCGTGTTAGTGTGCGTGTCCAAAGCTGGCAGTTCCAAGATGAGGCACCTGGCACACAAACTTCTAAAGGGCTGGGTTCCCAAAGCACCCTCTGCTCAGGACCCACACCATGCAGCCCAGCACCCGAACCCCTGGGGCTGGAAGGCGCTTTTCACTACCTGGCAAAGGATGTCTTTAATGTAATCTCCACACAGCTCATGTCTCTTCAGATCAAAATATTCCATGATGTCCCAGTACCGGGCAGCGATGCGGCGGTCCTTGTGCTGGTCACAGCAGCCAAAGGACTCATAGTCAGAGCAAAACTCAAGGTGCAGAAGGGGCTGGAAAGGGGGCCCATAATCCAGGCACTGGGGGTGTCCCTGCAGCAAGTCCACCTGGCCCAACAAGAATATGAGGCAGAGGCAGAGAATGCCAGAAGAGAGCCAGGGGGCCCGGCAATGCAGACCACCACACAGATTAGGAGTGGACGTTCTCAGCATTTTGGCCTTGGGAACACTCTGGCTGCTGTGTTTGCTCAGGTTGGCTTCCCTGCTCTGCCCAAGGTCCTCCCTCTCTTCCTCCCCCCACTCCACCCCGTTTTCTCCTCCTTCCTCCTCTTCCCCGCCTCTCCCTGCCGAGGTGGTTTCTGAGCAGTGTCCCTTCTGTGGGCTCCCTTTGAAAGCAGTGGGAGGTGTCCCTTCCCCGCTCCCCCAACCCATCTAAACATGAAGCCCCACTCTAGTGCTGCTAGTGTTATGGGGGCACACCTTTGCTTAGCCAAAAGTGCAATGGTGTCAATGGCAGAGGTGCTCGATTCCTTAAAACTGCAAAGAATTCCTGCTGTCTGTGGGGACGCCCAGAAATTCACACTTTTTTACTGTTTCTTCACAGGCTGAGTGGCCCAGAGTCACCATGAGAACACCATACATTACATCATCCCAGACTTCACACTCTGTAGAAGGAAAGCTTCAAGCATTCCTACAGTGCTGAAGGGCCCCAAGGGGGTGGGGGATATGGAGGGCCCATGGCAGCAGGCAGAGCGTGCTGTATAGCTCCGGGGATCTGGCAAGGTGTATATTCGGAAGGGTAGGAAGAGAGGGCATTTCATGAATCTTGCATCCACAGTAAGGACCAAGGAGAGGAAGGAGGACACAGTGAAGGAAAAGAAGGGGAATCTTAGTCCATGCTACTGTAACAAAACACACAGACTGTAATTTATAAGTAATAGAAATGTATTGGTCACAGTTCTGGAGGCTGGGAAGTCCAAGATCAAGATGGCAGTAGGGGCTGGGCATGGTGGTTCATGCCTGTAATCCCAGCACTTTGGGAGCCTGAGGCAGGAGGATTACTTGAGCCCAGGAGGTTGAGACCGGACTGGGCAACATTGTGAGACCCCATCTCTACAAATATAAAAAGAAAATTAACCAGGCATGGTGGTGCACACCTGTAGTTCCAGCTACTTGGGAAGCTGAGTCAGGAGGATTTCTTGAGCCCAGGAGTTTGAGGCTGCAGTCAGCTATGATCACGCCACTGCACTCCAGCCTGGGCAACAGAGCAAGACCATCTCTAAAAATAAAAAAATAAAAGATACCAACAGGTTCAGTGTCCGATGAGGGCTCTGTTCCTTATTGATGGTGACTTGTTGCTCCCACGGTGGGACAGAATGGTTCAGATCCACTCCTTCAAGGCCTTTTATGAAGACCCGAATCCTATCCATGAGGCCTCTGCCCTCATGACCTAATCACCTACCAAAGGGTCCACCTCTTAATACTATCACATTGGCGATTACATTCCAATATATGAATCTGAGGTAGGGAGGGACACATTCAGACCATAGAAGAGGGTGGTCCAGGGAAAACAAGGAGTCAACAAGGACTGTTTGGGACAATTTCCTCAGGAAGCACAGGACAACTGGGTGCCTTCCTTTGCCAAATCTATATCTGCTGTAGGGACACTCCTCTTCACTTAGTATATGTTCCCACATTAGTATTTTAAAAATGTGTTTTGTGGCCGGGCATAGTGGCTCATGCCTGAAATCCCAGCACTTTGGGAGGCCGAGGTGGGTGAATCACCTGAGGTCCAGAGTTCAAGACCAGCCTGGCCAACATGGTGAAATTCCTTCTTTCCTGAAAATACAAGAATTAGCTGCCAGGTGCGGTAGCTCACACCTGTAATCCCTGCACTTTGGGAGGCCAAGGCGGGTGGATCACAAGGTCAGGAGTTCAAGACCAGCCTGGCCAGCATGGTAAAACCCTGTTTCTACTAAAAATACAAAACATCAGCCGGTCATGGTGGCACATGCCTGTAGTCCCAGCTAATCAGGAGGCTGAGGCAGGATAATTGCTTGAACCCAGCAGGCGAAGGTTGCGGTGAGCCGATATCATGCCACTGCACTCCAGCCTGGGCGACAGAGCAAGACTCTCTCTCAAAAAAAAAAAAAAAATTAGCTGGGCGTGGTGGTGGGCACCTGTAATCCCAGCTACTTGGGAGGCTGAGGCAGGAGAATCGCTTGAACCCAGAAGGCAGAGGTTGCAGTGAGCCGAGACTGTGCCATTGCACTCCAGCCTGGGCAACAAGAGTGAAACTCCATCTCAAAAAGTAATAATAATAAAATAAATATAAAATAAAATAAAAATGTGTTTTCCTTTGTTCACATCCCTTGCACATAACAGGCTTTGACAAATATTTCTTGAATGAATAAATGCAGAACATGAGTCCCAAACTCACACAGCCCCAAACCCAAACAGGCATGAGCCAAGGCATAGGTCAATGGGGACATTTGGCACTTGAGCTAACTCTCCTTTCAGCATTTTCTATGGTTCTGGTCCACCTTGAATTTCCTTACTGGCAAAAGCTTCCGTTTGAAATGCAGATGAAGTCCAAGTTTCTTCTTGTTCCAGATGTGCTGCTACAGAGGGTGCCCTACCTGGCTGCCCAACTCATCGCCAGAAACAGTATTTGCCAGGGTATCATCAAGAAGGGACAGTGAACCTCAGTCTAGCCAAGTCTATACTCACAATGTTCTGGATTATGAAAGCCCCAAATAGCATTTCAAATACAAAAAAATTGGCCAGGTGTGGTTAATGCCTATAATCCCAGGACTTTGGGATGCCAAGGCGGGAGGATCATTTGAGCCCAAAAGTTTGAGACCAGACTGGGCAACATAGTGAGACCCTGTTGCTATAAAAATTTTTTACATTAGCTGGGTGTGGTGGCGTGTATCTTTAGTCCTAGTTACTTGGGAGGCTAAGGTGGGAGAATTGCTTGAGCACAGGAGTTCGAGGCTGTGGTGAGCTGTGATCACACCACTGCACTCCAGCCTGGGTGACACAGGAAGATCCTGTAGATAGGTAGGTAGGCAGATAGATGGATAGATAGACAGACAGACAGACAGATAGGAGGGAGTAGTCAGAATGATCATCAGCATAGTCCTGCTTTCCTATTTGTACTGTTCAGTATTACACATAGTTGGCCGGGTGCGGTGGCTCATGCCTGTAATCCCAACACTTTGGGAGGCTGAGGCAGGTGGATCACTTGAGGCCAGGAGTTTGAGACTAGCCTGGCCAACGTAGCAAAACCCTGTCTCTACTAAAAATACAAAAAAATTAGCTGGGTGTGGTGGCACACACCTGTAATCCCAGCTACTCAGGAGGCCGAGGCAGGAGAATCACTTGAACTCGGGAGGAGGAGGCTGCAGTGAGCCAAGATCACACCACTGCACTCCAGCCTGAGTGACAGAGTGGGACTCTGTCTAAAAAAAAAAAGTATACCTAGTTGAGTGGTGCTTTTTAAAACATGGATTACACCTATAATCCCAACACTTTGGGAAGCTGAGGTGGGTGGATGGCTTGAGCCCAGAAGTTTGAAACCAGCCTGGGCAACATAGTGAGACTCTGTCTCTACAAAAAAAAATAAAAATAAAAAATTAGCCAGATGTGATGGTGCATGGCTGTGGTCTCAGCTACTCAGGAGGCTGAGGTAGGAGGATTGCTTGAGCCCAGAAGTTCAAGGCTGCAATGAGACATGATTGCACCACTGCACTTCAGCCTGGGTGACAGAGTGAGACCCTGTCTCAAAATAAATAAAAATTAAATTAAAATAAATGTCATCCATAATTCACTGTTGACTGTGCTATTTCTTCTGGGTTATTTGCTCAAATGTCACAGAATGTCATGCTTCTGGAAGCCTTAAGCAGGAGGAGTAACATGGACTAATTTCAGCCAGTGAATTCACCCCCATTGCCTTCTCAGAACCATCAAACCCTGGGATATGTATGAATAAGTGCATTATCTCATTCATGTAGGACCTGAGAGTATTTTCTGATCTTCTCATGACATTTATGTCTCCATTTTCCCTTTGTTGTGAAACATATGGAGATCTTATTGTTTTGAGCAGAGTCACTGCAAGATTAGCAGGGAAAGATGGGTGGCCAGAATCTGATCAGAGAGTGACAGCATGAGTTTCTGATTATTAAAATATGTAACATTTCAGATGATACTACATTTTAGATATAATCGTATATGTGATTATGGCCAGGCATGGTGGCTCACGCCTGTAATCCCAGCACTTTGGGAGGCCGAGGTAGGCAGATCACAAGGTCAGGAGTTGGAGACCAGCCTGACCAACATGGTGAAACCCCATCCCTACTAAAAAAAATACAAAAATTAGCTGGGCATGGTGGCATGCACCTGTAATCTCAGCCACTCAGGAGGCTTAGGCAGGAGAATCGCTTGAACCCAGGAGGCGGAGGTTGCAGTGAGCAGAGATTGCGGTGCCAGAGTGAGACTCAGCATATATATACATATATATATATATATATATATATACACACACACACACACACACACATATATACACACACACATATATATGTAATTATATAATAATCATGCAATAATTTTACAAAAGATGTCTTGGTGTCAATTCAGTAAATACATACTATTTTGTGTGAAGTATTATGCTGGAAGAGAAATGTTTAACAGAAAACTGACATATAAAACAAACTTTTTCAAGGAGTTTATGTTCTGAGAAAAAAGGATTAAAGTATCCAAATAATACAGGCAGATATAAGATTAAGGTAACAGTAAGGGAGGAACAAACTGCCATTAGGGATCCCAGGGATGGAGAGATGACATTCAGCTGCAGGGGATTAAGAATATCATAATGAAAGTTGACTGGAGCTTTTAGATAAGTTATGGATGGAAAAGAACAGAAAACACATTTTCACTGAACATCAGGTGAGCTTATAAAATAACTCTGAAACTATAAGCTAGGACCAGAGTATCTGAAATCACTTCAGTTTCCACTTTTGAAGCAAACATAATCCTTTAAAAAATTAGCTAGGGCTGCTCTTAACACAGCCACAAACTTGGTGGCTTAAACAACAGAAATTTACTGTCTTACAGCTCAGGAGCCCAGAAGTCTGAGATTAAGATGTTGGCAGGGTTGGTGCCTTCTGAAGGCCGCAAGGGACACTGCTCCATGCCTGATCCCTAGCTTCGTGGGGTCTGCCAGCAATCTTGCATTCCTGGATTGTGGATGCATCACCCCGAGTTCTGTCTTCATGTTCACATGGTGCTCCTTCTCCCTGTGTGCGTTTATGTCCAAATTTCCCCTTTTATCAGGACACCAGTCATACTGGATTAGTGCCCACTATAATGACTTCATTTTAACATGATTGTCTCTGTAAAAACTATCTCCAAATAAGGTCACATTCTGAGGTACTGGGGGATAGGACTTCAACCATTCTTTTTTAGGGGACACAATTCAGCCCATAGCAGTAACACACACATTCACACACACGCACACAGTTTCATATAGCATGTGCCCTTTAACTCCCCCTATCCCTCACAAGAGAGGGTCTCAGTGTCACCCAGCCTGGAGTGCCAGTAGCTGGAACTGCAGGTGTGTGCCACCACGCTCAGTTACTTTTTACTTTTCTTTTTTTTTTTTTTTGTAGAGACGGTGGTTTCCCCATGTTGCCCAGGCTGGTCTTGAACTTCTGGGCTCAAGTGATCCACCCGCCTCGGCCTCCCAAAGTGCTGGGATTACAGGCATGAGCCACCACGCCCAGTGCAAGTGCCTTTTAAAAAGTGATGTTGAGAGTCAGGCGTTTATACTAAATCAGGTCATGGAACATAACAGAAAAAATATAAAAAGAAATGTTCTAGCTCAGTAGCTTCTCATATAGTTTACTGATGTAACTATCTATCTGCCTTCAGACTCCCTCTCTCACAGTCTAAAGATGAACAGGTGGTACCTGAGATTAGAGAAAGTATAACAACTCACTTGTACAAAGCATTACAGTTTACAAAGTATTTTCTCACACTGAATTTCATTTGATATTCAATTCTCTCAAGACAATTAAGTCAGCAAGGTAGATTTATTACCAGTGAACATATGAATGAATGAAGACCAAGAGGGGTTCAGTGAAATATTTTAGGGCCCCACTTTAGATGAATAGAGATGGCAACACAATTCAGGTGCTGTGAATTACAGCCCAGATCTTTTTCACTCCATCATGATGTACCCAAAAAGAATGAAAGTACAGTTATCACTTTTATTTGTTCTTCATTTGGAAAAATGTGTGTCGGATGCTGAAGAGTGTATTGACTGAAGATTCAGTTCCATTGATAAGATTATCTGGGAGTTCTTGGTATAGGCATGAGGGGAGTTGTAATTAAACAACTGGCAGTGGTATCACTATGGGACTGACGGACAGAAACAAAGAGCCGCCTCTACTCACTGAGCTAAAGGCTTCCTTCATTACTATGAAAACAACATAGAAGTCGGCTCCGTATTTTTTGTGGGACTGAGTCGACTCTTACTTGGTGGCAGATTGGTTTAGAAGCATGAATCTTGGATTGACTTATTCAGATGTTAGTCATATTATTTGTAGATCATCCATCAAGGGTCTTGCTTGTTTCCTTTTGGAATATTTAAAATACAAAGATTCTAATTCAATCCAGCAGAAAAAGCCCTTGGGCTGTAAATATAGGTAAATAACTGGGTCCAAAAGGGCACACCTATCTGTTTTTCTCTTAATTTTTGTTGCTTTTCCTTTTTCAAAAATGTTAACATAAAACAATGTTTCTATTTATTGAGAAAAAACATTTACCAGGACCCACGCTCAGCACTTTATATCAACCTTTCCAGACCATTCCATTTTACAGAATAAAAGTGAGGCCCAGGCTAGGTGGGGGGCTTCAGCCATGCTGGAATTTGAACCCAGACCTTTCTGACTCCATAGAACATTCTTTTATTTCTTTTTATGAGGGGAGGTCGGAAGGGAACGGGGTGTTGACGGCTTTACAGAGATGTAATTCACATTCCATATAATTAATCAGCTAGGGGCTAATAATCCAAAATATAGAAAGAACTCATACAACTCAGTAACAAAAATATAATTCAATTTTAAAAATGGGCAAAGGACCTACATAGACACTTCTCAAAAGAAATTCAAATTGCTAACAGGTATATGAATAAGTGCTCAACATCTCCAGTCACAATGGAAATGCTAATCAAACCAGGAGATACAGCCTCACACGTGGTAGAATGAATAGTATCAAAGGTCAAAGATAAGTGCTAGGGAGGATGAAGAGAAGAGGAAGCGCTTGTATACTGCTGTTGGGGATGTAAATTATGGAAAATATGGAGGTCCTCCCAAAAAACTGAAAATAGACATATCTGGGTATATACCCAAAAGAACTGAAATCAAGATTGCAAAGAGATATCTGCACTCCTATGTTCATTGCAGCATTACTCAATGTCCTTTGATAGATGAATAAAGATAGGGTTTATAAAATTACAATTAAATACTGCTCAGCCTTATAAAAGGAAGAAATCCTGCTATTCAGAACATGGAGGACATTATGCTGAGTAAAATTAAAATAGGCAAGACACAGAAAGAGAAATACTGCATGATCATCTCACTTCTACGTGAAATCTGAGTCCAACTCATAGAAGCAGAGGGTAAGATGGTTGCCATGGGCTGAGGGAAGGGGGAAATGGAGTGATATTGGTCAAATGGTACAGTTTCAGTGATACAAGATGAACGATTTCTGAAGATCCAATGTCCAGCATGGTGATGACAGTTCAGTACTGTATTACATACTTGTAATTTGTTAAGAAAGATCTTAAATCTTCTCATCACACATACATACACAATACATACATAATGGTAATTATGTAGAGGTAATGAAGATATTAATTAGCTTGATTATAGTGATTATTTCAGAATGTATATCAAAACATCAGGTTGTACATCCTAAATATATACATTCAGAGGTTTCAAGGAGAAAACAAGACTTTAAATTATTTTTAGTTATTGCTAAAGTGTCTTAAAGTAGTTGTGACGAATGGTTGTAAGTAGTAACCATATAAGCAAGCAGTCCTGTCAGACTGTTTCAGCACAGTATTTCAGCTCACTGCTTATATGTAGGTGGGTAGGGTTCAGTACAGTGCAAAATCACATCAAACTTGCTGAAAAGTTACATTCAAGCAGAATCTCATCAAGGTTTAGGTGTAAGAGTACATCTGGTTATGGATTACAGAAGCATAATCACTAATCCCATCAGACATCTCAAGTGTAGGAAAAGGCAAGGACTGGGGTCATTTAAGGAATGTAGTGACTCAGGCAAGAGATATGGGGGTACCCTGTGCTCTATGCTGTTTTGTCTTCAAGGCATCTTTCCAGAGAGTTGCATGTCGTCACAGGGTCAGGGGCTTTGTGAAATGATGCTGGCAGGCAGAAATGAGCAGACCTGGGTTCTTACCTTTGCTGCTTTGTCTCACTCCACCACCTGGCTCAGCACTCTGCATGTAGTCAACACTGACTGCATCGGGAGGCCACACAGATACTACGTGAGAGTGTGATCTTTGGAACCACATTGATTGGTTAGGATCCTGGTGCCAATACCTATGAGCTGTGACCTTGGCAAGTTACTTCATCTCCAATGACTTCATTTTCTTTATTGGTAAAATAGGAATTCATAGGACTGTGGTGGTTTTACAATGAAAGGTAAAGCCCAATTTTAGCTATTACTGTTATTCATGGAAGCAGCTTAAACATCAGTGGACAAGTTTCACCAGTGACTTGCACTACTCTTACTGAACAATTAGATAAGAACATTTGATGTAAAAATGTTGAGACAGCTTTGTATGGAAACCAAGAATCATATCTACTCATTTCTTTTATTCTCATCTCCATCTTCTGAGATCAGGAGAAATCATAATCCTATTTTACAGCTTCTGACTAAAAGTTTCAGGAAGTGGATCTTGGCCTATGCTTTCAGATTTTTTCCACATCATCTGCGCATTTCATTGCTAGAGTATTGGTCTTATACAGAACTCCTACACAACCGAATCATGGACTCCCAGCAGTAAAGCTACCCCTATTTATGTGGAAGCTTTAACTTGGTTTATTTTGGCTCTGTGGAACGCCTACTCATTTTCACATGTACTTATTTCTAAGTACTTCTTTAATGATAGACCTTTCTTACTAAGTAATATTGAAATATAAACTATTGACAAAGCACAATTTGCCCCCTAATCTTCTTGCAGATGGTTTAGAATTAGTAGGAATACAAGCCAAAGGGAAATGTGTGTCTCGCCATCTAAATATTAGACTTGCTCTGAAGTTAGTGAGTCTTCATGGAACTCAATTACTAGTTATCCCAGCAGTAAATGTAAAAGCCAAGACATTTCTGAAGAAGCACTCAGTCTACCAATTTTCTCAACATATTATAAAGCTCAGCTCATATTCCAGGAAAGTTGCTGTTGGCTTCTGGCCAGGTTTTCCCCGTGGGTTTACTGTGTGACTCAGGGACACTATTCCACTGGTGAGTTTCCTCCACTGTCCAGCTAAATACCGCCGCATCCTAGTTTCCAAGAGAAAAAGGAGAGGGGACGAGTGAGTTCTTTTTCTCTGAGACAAGAGTCTCGCTCTGTCACCAGGCTGGAGTGTAGTGACACGATCTCAGCTCACTGCAGACTCTGCTTCCCAGGTTCAAGCGATTCTCCTGCCTCAGCCTCCCGAGTAGCTAGGACTAGAAGCGTGCACCACTAAGCCCAGCTAATTTTTTTTTGGTATTTTTAGTAGAGAAAGGGTTTCACCACGTTGGCCAGGATGGTCTCAATCTCTTGACCTCGTGATCTTAGACTGCTGTGCCAGGCACCAAAAAAGCCGAGCCCTTTAAAGTTAGGACAGTGCTAGCTGAAAACAGCCAGCCCACTCTACTGCTATGACCCAAAGTAGTCCTCTAGAGTCAAAGGTCTCTCTCTAGGAGGAGGTTATTTTGTCCCAAACTGTCATGTCTTTATACTGAAAGAGAGACTTTTTTTTTTTTATTTTGACAGAGCCTAGTTCTGTCGCCCAGGCAGGAGTGCGGTGGCATGATCTCGGCTCACTGCAACCTCTGCCTCCCGGATTCAAGCGATTCTCCTGCCTCAGCCTCCTGAGTAGCTGGGATTACAAATGCCCACCAACGCGCCCAGCTAATTTTTGTATTTTTAGTAGAGACAGGGTTTCACTGTGTTGGCCAGGCTGGTCTCGAACTCCTGACCTCATGATCCACCCACCTCGGCCTCCCAAAGTGCTGGGATTAGAGGCGTGAGCCACCGCGCCCGGCCAAGAAAGTCTTTTTCTAAATCCTTCTCTCTTTTCAAAATTCCTCAACAGAACTCATCACCAATATATTTCTTCATGGTGGTATACCTAAAATGGATTAATTAGAATATAAAAGGAGAATATAAATTCATTTCACAGCACAAGTTACAGTTTATTACACAATAGCCAGAGGCAAAATATTTGCAAACAATAACTGCTGTAGAGCTATATTCCCTAATTAGTCTGTCATTTGAAGAATTATTCCTTAAGAAATGTAACATTTAACATTACAAAAAAGAAAACAGACATAGTTACAAAGAGCAAAGGCAGTAATATTGTTTCTCTAGCTATAAATAATACAAAAATATAAAAACATATAAAAATAAGTTTTTTGTAGTAATATAAGCTTCTTAATACACTACATAAATACATTCAATAACTATCTACCAAGCTACTTACTGTGTAGCTACTACTGTGAAATAACTAAAATTCAGTATCAAAGTCTTGGATTTACAATACTGTATTTTTTCACAGATCTCTTCATCCGCTTAATTTTCTTCCCTAAGATTTGGTGATCTTGCTTTAAAACATACCGGAAATATTTACAACCTAAAAAGTAAAGCAAAATAAAAAGTTTTAATACTCATCATATTTTTCAAGTATATTTCTACATTTTAAAATTCTGCTTTAAGTTTAGCACACTAATGATTATGAAAATAGATTTATTTGTATTATCAATATGTCCTAAGCATATTCTCAGCTGTGCCTAGTGAAATACATTTCTTCCTATATACAAAATTTATTTGTATTACCAATATGGCATAAGTATATTCTCAGCTGTGCCCAATGAAATATATTTATTCCTATATACAAAGATGTTTCTAATCCACCATAATTAAAGCATAGAGTTTAGCTTGTTTTCTACCCTTCCTCCTACACCCTAGTGATGGTGGCAGGCATATTATATACAGTCACATATTAAATGATCCTTCTCCAAAAGCGCATTCATATAGCTTCCTTCTCAATGTTACCTTGTAAATCAGCCAAAGTCACATTCATAACAGTAAGAAAGTTCTCTGTAGAAAATCTTGGTGTGAAGGATTAGAATAAACAAATCATAGGTTAGAAACGGTCAAACACTATCTATTCATTCTAGCCATGCAGCGAGAAGCAAGGTAGAGACCATGAAGCTTTCACAGATGTGCCTCATGCTCATTAGAAGTTCCACCTGCTGTTCATAGTCTTACAACACAAAGGACTGTCAAGCATCTGTCAAATATTTCAGACAAGTGAATCATATTTCTGTAAGAAAAACGTAAACTGGATATTGAGGTTTTTTAGAGTTGGTAAATGAGTAAGACCATAAATCACATATGAAAAATTAATTTCATTACAGTTTCAGCTTGTATGCATCCATCTTCTCTGAGAAAATGCAAGGACATATACTGTACCTATAGTAGCCATTTTTATTATTCCTGAAACTAGTATGCCAGAATTGCTAACATTTTTGTTTTGTTGTTTTTCCTGAGATGGGGTCTCACTATGGGACACAAATTGGTCTCAAACTCCTGGGCTCAAGCAATCCTCCCACCTCAGCCTCCCAAGTAGCTAGGATTACAGGCACACTGCATGGCCACCGCACCCAGCTAGTAATGTTTTACTAGCTGGGAAGCAGTGGTTGTCTGTAGTGTTACCAAAATAATTTGTGTTTCTAAACATATCACACTACCTTAGTAAAAAACAAAATACTTTGCACACAGATTTTTGCCTGTACCTATATAGAAAGCTGGAAAGAACTTCGTTCCCACCCTAACGTAGAGAAAAAGCTTAATAAACTAACTCTCAAGTCCATGAGAGCTGAAGTCACAGGGCAACCAAGTAGCTTCAATCCCAACAAGGAAAGGCCCCTCCAAGGAGAAATGGGCCTGGCTTGCTTTTAGTGGGGCATGGAAAGAAAGAGAGCCACCATACCCCACTCTAAGCACAAAGCAAAGGCAGACCACACCCAGAATTGGAATCCTATAAAGTAAGGTTGGTAACCAGAGCAAGAAGAAAACCCAGCTTAACTAATGAATAGACTGACTCAACCCCACACTAACAGCCTGAGAGGAGATGTGGCTCTTGCGGGAGTAACTGATGCCTGATATTTGTAGAGCACTTTAGAAATTACGAAGCACTCTGCTGCGATGTTCACATGATACTTACGACAATAAGATGGGTGTTACAATGCATGCCCACTTCACAGAAAAGGCTCCTAAAAGTTAATTGCTTGACCTAAGTTACACAGCAAGTAAGTGAATTGGAAAATTAACCCAGATCTTCCTACTCTGCTCAAAGAGACCTCTTGATAATTGTGCTAGATGCCTCTCTACTCATAAAGTAGTAGAAAAATGACAATCCAAATCACCTTTCTGTTCCTTGTCATCAGTGTATTAATTTTTATTTTCTTCTTAATCAACATTGTATTACATTCACTGAGACTACTAATTCTAAAATAACAGAAACCATATTCAAAAGTGAATTGGACAATCTCTTCAGGACACCTTAAGCTCCCTAGCAATGGACTGCTTACTAGTGGTCACTGTAAGATTTATTTTCTTCATTTCTGGACATACTTTGTGGTAGTTTCATTTCGGTACTGGCCACCTTTTAATAATTTCAGTGGTAGAAAGCAGGTAAGAATTTTACCACCCAAAATATTTCTTTTCTTTGAAGAAAAAATCAATATCCCTTTTCTTTGAAGAGAATTTTTTTCATATGCTAGTAGGAGGTATTCTTTCTCTTAAGTGGAAGAAATGTTTCACCCTTACAGAAACAGATAAGTAAATATTAGTATAATATGAAGCTATTAAAGAACAGTGAGGTCAATAAAGAATATTTTGACACTTGAAAATCTCAGTAAACTTTCTATAAAACAAGGCCAAATGGTCAATTATTGTGAAAAGTCCGTATCATGTATCTTAATGCTCCCTAACAACACTCAAGTCAGGAGATGAAAACCATTCACAATCAATATGAAATCACTGCTTCTAATCTAAGCACATGGTCCCAACTAGGATTCACTCTTCCATTGAGCAGTTATGTCTTAAGCACCTAATATTTTTAGGTACCATGTTAGGTAAGCTCTAAATGAAGGCCATACTTCGTAATTTCAAAATCAGCCAAAAGCTGTGTCTAGATAAAATGAAAACAAAAACATGTACCTTTTCCTAACAGTAAACCAGCCACTAAAGCTTTCTCACAGGCCAAATCTGTATCTTCCTTCCAATCACTTTTTGCCCAAAAGTAGCTGAAATGAAAGCTTGGCCACCAGTTTTTCCTGGAGTTCCACTCTTCTTGAACCCACACAAGGTGGTTTCTGGAAAAGAAAAATGTCAAAAGAGAGGATCAATGATGGAAACAAATCTATATTATCAGAATTTAGACTTAATTAGAGTCTACGGAAAGATGACAAGGAAGATGTTTCCGAGCTAAATTCTGAATATAGCCAAGGCACAACACATGATTGGCAACAGCAGGAAAGCAAATCCTTTTTTGTTCTCTTCTATCTCCATATCCCATTTTCCATTTCATTAAACAGACAGTTTAGCACAGTGGTTACAGAACAGACTTGAAGCCAGAATCCTGGATTCAAATATCAGCTCTCCCATTTACTATGTATGTGATCCTGGGCAAGCTGTTGAACCTCTCTGAGCTTCAGTGCCCTTGAGGACATTAGTGGTCCTGATCTCATAGGAATGTTATTAAGAATAAACTATTCCAGTAGTAGGGTACAGCAGGTCTCATATAAAGCTCTTTGCATAGTGTCTGGTACATAGTAAATGTTCAATAAATATTATTACTATTACTTAAGTAAAACCTTACTTAAAATTATATGCTGCCATGAATTACTATCCAAATTAAGATAACATTATTATACAAATACATTAAGACATATGTTAAACTGTTAACAGGCAATTCTGTGTGTCTGTGAATAATTTTTTCATTTATATATTTAAGGTATACAACATGTTTTATATACATATAGTTAACTTTTTTGTGTGGTGGGAGCACCTGAACTCTACTCATAGTAAATTTCTGATATGCAATACAATATTAATTATAGTCTGTGTTGCACATTAGATCTCTATAATTTAACTGAGCAAATACTTATTGGCACCCATGTGACCCCTATGGTAGAACAAATAGAGGTTTGAAAAAATGAACCTCTTTGCTTTCAAGGACCTTATGATCTAGTAGGAATTTATTCAGGGCTTCAGATTTAGAAAATGGTTTACAGTGAGTGTGTCAACATATGACACCAAAACCATTTCATAAACAGCACTGTCCCATCAGGACAAGTCAGATCCGAAGCCTGAAACAAGTTCCAACTGACACTGAATTGCCTAACAACTAAATTGGATATAATAAATATATGAAACAATTTTGTAATATTCCTACTTCTCACACACTAAGTGAAAATAACAGGAAATTCATTTTCTTTTACTCAAAATGTGACACTAACAATATTATGATCAGAGGTACACTTTTAGATACCCAGGTCAAAATGGATTTAATGAGTATTTGTTGAATGAATAGTGTATGATGATCTTGTGAGGTCCTAAAAATACTCACTGAAAATGATCAAACACAGGTAGGAGGAAAGCTACTTCCCATGTGATCTTACAAGTTAATGACGCACAAATCACAGTCTTTAGCAAAGAGTGATCCCTGCTAATTTTTATTTCCAAATGGAAAACACATATGTATTCCTTAGCAAACAGTAGTGCTAAGTACAGGATTTATTTTGATGGCATAAAAAAATTGATAGAATTTTTGTATGTTCTCCTTATGACTCTATTTCTTTGCTTCAGAAGAAAATGTACTCAGAAAACAGCTGAAGACACAGTTCAAGAAATTACAAAACATAAGCAAAGATCTTTTAAAATTGATAGATATTAGCTAAAATATTGGGAAATATTACTTATGATGACCTAGTAATAAATACTGTATGTTTCTTACCCCATTAAGGTATTTTTCAGATATTTTGCCAAGTATTTCCAAGCAGTTATATTCTTAGTGCATCCGGCAAAATCTAAGACTCCAAATAATACCTCCAACCCCAGTTTACGGTGTTCTTCTTTTTCTGCAATGGTTTTAACAGTTCAAGTTTACATAAGGTATTAAAGTGTACAAAGCTAAAATATACATGTATACATTTTATCAACTGTATATATACTTTACATATATGTTGTTGATAAAATACTGAATCATAAGCCTTCTGGTTAACAGTTTTTAAAAATTCATTACGCTCTTACTCCTGCAATGAATCTGAAAAACTCAATAAAAATCCCTGCTAATGAGGTAATGGTGGTGAATTTGATCTCAATATGGGTTACACTCCTCTACTGAGAACATTATTTAAAGTACCTGCCCTGTTTGGGCATTTTATACATGTTCTTTCATATTCAGAGAGGAACCTAGGCAGTCCTAGGACCAGTTTGGGCTTAGCCAGCTGATTTCCTTCTATGAAGGAGTATGCTCTTTTCTATGGTGTGCTGAAATCTAGCAGGGATTAAAATGGTATGAATTATATAAAATCGAGCCATTTCTCTTTTGCAAACTACTGCCTTCACATTGTATAACAGGAGTAGGCAAACTTTTTCTATAAAGGCCCAGATAGTAAATATTTTAAGCTTTGCAAGGCATAAAGTCTCTGTCACAACTACACAGCTCTGTCACTATAGTGCAAATGCAGCCACAGACAATACATAAGCAGATGGACTCCAACAGAACTTGATTTATAAAATCAGGAAAGGGGTGGATTTAGCCTATGGGCCATAGTTTGCTAGTCCCTAGTCTATAGCTTGTCTACACAAGGTATAAAACAAAATTTATTTATTACCTGATTTTCTCAGTAATGTATGGAATTCCAACATCAATTTATGAGATGGTACAATCTGATACAAAATCTGAAAGAAAGAACAGTCTAGTAATTTTTACATACTTGTAAAAGCATTTCTCAAATTTCAGCTTACTTTCAAAATAAAGTTCTTCCTAATATGCTCTCTGTAAATTTATTAAGTATTTTTAAAATACCCTGGCTTTTTATCTAGTTTCAATCTAAGTATACAAAAGCATTCTCTGTAAAGCTTTTAAAAAAAAAAAAGTCCCTGATAACAAAATAGTCAGGAGAAGCGAGAGAAATAGGCAGGGACTTTTTATTTGCTCCTTATATACATCTATACTGTTTACCACGCTCGACAACTTAAAACAATTTCTTTCAGAAGCCAGGACTGAAGAAAAAAAGAAAAAAATCAATTATCACACAGAAAATATACTTATTTACTAAACAGAAGAGATCACAGAATATTTATATAAAGCAAAAAAGCTAGAAAGGCTGGGAGTTAATTTCACAGATGGTGCTCAGGAACAGTTTACTAAGGTTATATGAGTAAATATTTTAACAACCTTTCACACAATGAAAAAATTAAAGATTTTTCTTTTAAAAAATAGGAAGGACTATTTTTATGAATATTCAAAAAATGGAATTTAAAGCAAAGCTGTATTTTTCATTTTAATACATTTAATACTAGAAATGAATTCATTCTGCTTACTAAAGTAGTTTGACCTTACATTGAAATAATTTCCAACAAAATTAAAAGTAAATTTTGTTAATTTCTCTTAATCATTTTTAAAAAGATCAATCAAGATCAATACATCAATATCAGAGAATATTATTGAAATTCAGTTCCTATGAAAGTCACATTTGTCTCATGATTTTATAGAATTCTGTATATGGCTCAATTCACTTAGATTTTTTTATTAAAATATAACATGTAGTAGAAGTGTATACAAATAATGACACCAGTCAGTTTTCACAAAGTTAAACACTCAGGTAACCAGCACCCAGATCAAATAATAGCACATCACCAGAACACTAGAAATTCTCCATTCGTTTTGAAAAATTCTTAGTCATGAGCCCTTCAAATGTTAGGGTTTTAAAAAAATTAGTCTGCTTGCTTTTGCTCTGTTCTATTCAGAGGTCCTCCACCTAGGACTCCAATTGACAAGTATGTCAGATCTTTTCACCAATTCACTTGTATGCTCGTTTCTGTACCTTTCATCCTTTTTGTTCTCCATCGTTTAGCCTGATATTTTCTATGCAGTTCATTAATCCTCTCTTTTGCTATGTTCAATCTGCTATTAAACCCATGTATTGAGATCTTAATTCCAAATACCGTATTTTTCAAAAGGAAAAACAGAATTTCTCTAAATCCATCTTGTCTTGAATATAAATATAAGTATTCAACAATTATTTTCTGTAGCATTTAAAAAAATCTTTTCAAAAACACCATTAGTGATTGATAACCTGAATGAAAGCACAGTCTCGCTTTTGTTTTAAACACAATCCTTAATATTTTGTAATATAAATGAGCCAAAAGCTATCTTAAGAGAGTAAAATAAAAATAGCAACTTTAAAGGTATTGTTTAGTCCAGCCTGGGCAACATAGCAAAACCTCGTCTCTCCAAAAATACAAAAAATTAGCCAGGCATGGTGGCATGTGCCTGTAGTCCCAGCTACTCGGGAGGCTGAGGTGGCAGGATCACCTGAGCTGGGGAGGTGGAGGCTACAGTGAGCCTCATGTGATCATGCCACTGCACTCCAGCTTGGGCAACAGAGTGAGACCCTGTTTCAAACGGCAGCAGCAAAGGATTGTTTAGTAAAACAAAGCCTGTTGAAAAATTTATAAAATGTAGTTTCCACATCTGAAGGTTTGATAATGCCAATTTTGATCACGAAAGTATAAAGATAATCGGCCTTTTAAAAGAAAACAGAGATAAGAACTTTTCTCTATCATTTCTTTAGGTTGAAAGGACCTTTGTCTTTCACCTCTAAAATGCCATGATTAAAAACTGAACACAAAATATACAAAGAATTCCTATAATTTAACAACAAAAACCAAACAACCCAATTCATAAAAGGGCAGAGGACTTGAACAGACATCTGCCAAAGATGATAAACAAATGGCCAATAAGCACATGAAAAGATACACATCACCAGACATTAGGGAAATGCAAACCAAAACCACAATGAGATACAGATACCACTTCACACCCACTAGGATAGCGGTCCCCAACCTTTTTGGCACCAGGTACTGGTTTCGTGGAAGACAATTTTTCCGCGAACCAGGGTGAGGGTCGACGATGGTTTCGGGATTGCATTATTTATGCACTTTACATTTATTGTGCACTTTATATTATTACATTATAATATATAAGGAAATAATTGCACAACTCACCATAATGTAGAATCAGTGGGAGCCCTTGTTTTCCTGCAACTGGATGATCCCATCTGGGGGTGATGGGAGACAGTTACAGATCATTAGGCATTAAATTCTCATAAGGAGCACACAACTTAGATCCCTCGCATGTGCAGTCCACAATACGGTCCGGGCTCCTATGAGAATCTAATGCCACCGCTGATCTGACAGGAGGCAGACCTCAAGTAATGCTCACTTGCCTGACGCTCACCTTCTGCTGTGTGGCCTAGTTCCTAACAGGCCACAAACAGATACCGGTCCATGACCCAGGGGTTGGGGATCCCTGCACTAGGATGTCAATGATCAAAAAAGGGGATGGAGAATAGAAACTGTTAGCCAGGATGTGGAATTGTTGGTGGGAATGTAAAATAGTGTAGCTGCTGTAGAAAACAGTTTGACAATTCCTCAAAAAGTTAAAAGAATTACCACATAATCCAGCAATTTCACTCCTAAGTATACACCCAAAAGAAGTGAAAGCAGTGACTCCAACAAATACCTGTACACTAATCTTTAGAGCAGCATTACTTATAATAGCCAAACAACAAATACAACCCAAATGTTTACCAAAAAATGGATAAGCAAAATGTTGTAGGTACATAAAATGGAATATTATTCAGCCTTAAATAAAAATGGCCATTCTGATATAGCTACAACACGGATGAACCTTGAAAACATTATGCTAAGTGAAATTAGCAAGACACAAAAGGACAAATGTTATATGATTCCACTTATATGAGGTACCTAGAATAATCAAATTCACAAAGATGGAAATTAGCATAGACGTTTTCAGGGGCTGGGAGGCACGGGCAATGAAGAGTTATTGTTTAATGAATAGTTTCTACTTCGGATAATGAAAACATTCTGGAAATAGTGATGGTGGTTGCACAAAACTGTGAATGAATGTACTTATAGCGACTAAATTATGTGCTTTAAAAATGATCAAAATGGTAACACTTATTTTTGTATATATTTTCCCACAATTTAAAATGTTAAGCAATATTATATACAACAACCCCATGAAACACTTAGGGACAAATTTAACAAAATACATACACTAAAAACTACAAAACAGTTCAGAGAGAAATTAAAAACCTGAATAAATGGAGAGACATGCCATGTTTACACTTTGGAAACCTCAATACTGTTGAGATGTCAATTCTCTCAAACTGATCTATAGATTCAAAATCTCAGCAAGACCTTTTTGTAGCAACAGGTAAGTTGATTATACAATATACATGGAAAGTTAAAGAACCTAGAAAAGCCAAAAGCAATTTCGAAAAAGAACAAATTTGTGTGACTTTCATGATATGATTCCAAGACTTGCTACAAAGCTACAGTAATCATATTAAGATCACATGAGATACTACTACACACCCATTAGAATGGCAATAACTCAAATTTAAAAGACCTACAATACCAAGTATTGGCAAGGATGTGGAGAAACTGAATTTTCATATATCGATGTGGACATATACATCACTAGAACACAACAGACTTCATATACAGCCTACTGGTTTTCAACAAAGTTCCAAATGTACTAAATGGAGAAAGGAGAGTCTTCAATATAATGCTGGAACAACCATATGGGAAAAAATGAACCTTGACCTTTGCCACACACCACCCACAAAAAAATAGCTAAAAATCTACCATGACCTAAACATAAAACTATATAACACATCCAGAAGAAAAGGAAAAAAAAGAGACTCTTCATTATCTTGAGATAGGCAAAGATTTCTTAGACAAAAAGCACTAACCATAAAAGAAAAAAAAATGTACAAACTGAACATCAAAATTATAAGTTTCTACTCTTTGAAAGATACTATTAAGGAAACCAAAAGGCAAGCACAGTCAGAGAGAAAATATTCATAATTAATATTCTTCACAAAGAACTTACATCCAGATTATATAAAAATTTCCAAATCACTAAGAAGACAATTGATCCCCCCAAAAATAGACTAAGTAGTTGGACACATGACAAAAGAAGATATAGGAATGGCCAATAGACATATTAAAAGATGCTCAACATCATTAGTCATTAGGGAAATACAATTTAATGCCACATGGGACACCACTATATACACCCACAAGAGGCTATTATTCAAAAGGCCTCCAATACCAAGTGCTGGCACAGATGTAGAGAAACTGAATTTTCATATTGCTGTGTGAATGTCAATGGTACAGTCACTTCAAAAAACAGGTGGGCAGTTTCTTAGGAAGTTAAGCATACACTTTCCTTACTACTCTTAGGCAGCAACTCTTCTCTCTGGTAGCTACCCAAGAAACATGACAATATATGTGTATACACAATCTCATACATGAATGTTCTCAGCAGCATCATTTACAATAGCCAAAAAGTAAAAATTACCCAAATGTCCATCAAGAAGTGAACGTATAAAAATGAAATACTATTCAGCAGTAATAAGGAACAAATTACTAATATACACTAATATTCATAATAACATGGATGAATCTCAAATATGTTATGCTGAGCAAGAGAAGCCAGATTAAAATGACTACATAAGCGTCCATTTATATGAAATTCTAGAAGAGATAAAAATTAATCTATAGTGACAATAAGCAGATCAGTGATTGTCTGGGGCCATGGGTGTGGGGACAGACTGGCTGCAAAGGGAAATGAAAGGCATTCCGGGGGCAACAGAAATGTTCTATATCATGATTACCATGGTGGTTCATGAATGTAATGCATCCAAGCATATACTTAAAATAAGTGTGTTTACTCTCTGAAAATTAAATTTCAATAAAGTTGATTTTCAAAAAATATCAGTGCAGAGTATTCCAACCAGGGTTGCACAAGACTTCTGATCCTCTCTCCTCAGTGTCACCTGGGCAGTGGGGGATAGTGTGGATGATACATACATGCAGATGGCAGCTGGAGCCAACTTCCTCTGTTTATCTCAGTGTACTGTACGTTATTGTAATTTTCTGTGGATGCTATAAAAGTTAGAAAGCAATGGCCTAAGATTGTTTAATGTAGATTCCCAACCCTGGTCAAACATTGAGATAAAAATTCTATACCTTAAGCACACTTATCAATTTTGATCTTGGTGCCTTCTGTCTCTTTAGAAAGTTGTATAAGTAGATATGGGCATTTGGATTTGATGGAAACTTTTCATCATATGCATAATTGGTGAGTACCTCTTGGGCTCCATCTCGATCCCCATAGAATTCCAGCATCTATATAAAATAAATCATAATATCTTAGCCGAATTCTATAAGACAGCTATACAAAAGATAATACACCGCATAAGTTTACTGATGGGTATTTTTTAAAAATCACAAAACTGACAGGGTTCCCATTTTTTCCCTGTATTTTGTTACTACTAATAAAAAATGCAGCAACCTCAACATAAATTCTCTTCCTATAAAAAATAGGAGTTCTCAAAGCAGGAAACACTAATGCTTGAAAATGTGATGCAACTAACCTCAGTGCCTTACATCACTGCAGCCACAAAATGAGTGCATGAGAACTGTAATTCCTTTCATTCTGTTCCCATTCTTAGACAGGAATTTCCAGGTTATGATTTTGGAGATTATCTTCTGACAACACAATTATCAACTTGCCACTCATTAACTTTCACAAAGCAAATTATTTTGAAGATTTATTCCTAATGCCCAGCACCAAGGCCCTCAGTCCTTTTACAATGACTCTGGGATGACAGGACATTCTTACGAACTTCTAAAAAGCCATCATTCTTCATCTCATATATTATGACCCGCTTTTTCAGATTTTTGTCCTCTTTCCTTCTATATCCCACCAAATCATAAGGTATCTTACTGCATTTCTTTTAAGCTCAACAAGAATAAGATTTACAACTACACTGCTATTTACTTTATAGATACTTGGCCATGACAGGTTATACAGTGGTAAAAATAAACAAATTCAGACCAAAAAAGAGACATCATATTTTTGTTTTCTTTTAAATAATTTTTTCCATTAGTTTCTTTCTGATCAATAAAGATTAGGCATGCAGTCTTTGTATAGGCTTTTGACAAAATAAAACCAATAATTTTATGAAAATTCTACTTACTTCTACATAACTCTTCACAAAAGGGTCCCAAACTCCAGGAATTTTAATCAATGCAGACATATTTGCAGATGTCTTCCAGCTGTGGTTGAACACATCCTGGGCTACTGCATTGTAAGCATAATCATCCTTATCTGCCCAAAGATAAAATATCTTTTAACATTCATTAAACATTGAGGACTTCTGTTAAATTAGTAATTTAAAAAACTATCCGCAGGAAAAACTCAGTTCTTGATAGTTACAATGGTAAATTCCAACAAATATTTAAAGGAAAATACTAATTCTTCACAAATTCTCCCAAAAAAGGACAGAAAAGAATACTTCCTAACTTATTCTAAGCCAGTATTACCATGATACCAAAACCAAACAAAGACAACACAATAAAACTACAGATCAGTCTCTCTTATGAATATAGCTACAAAAATCTTTAACAAAAATACTAGCAAACTGAGTCCAGCAACATATAAAAAGCATTATACATCATGTCCAAGTGGGATCTATACTAGGAATGCAAGGTTGGCTTAACATCTGAAAATCAATTAATGCAAATAATAAAATAGAGATCTATTGATCTAAACCAAATCAAAAGAATACAGGACCAAAACCGCATGATCAACACAATAGATACAGAAAAAGCATCTGAAAAAACACAATAACCCTTCATGATAAAAAGACTCAACAATGTAGGAATAGAAGGAACTTCCTCAATCTGATAAAGGGCATCTATGAAAAACTCATAGCTAACATTGAACTGAATGATAAAAGACTGAATGCTTTCCCCCTAAAATCAGGAATAAGACAAAAATGTCTTTTCTCACTACTTTTGTTCATTATATTGGTGGTTCCAGTCAGGACAATTAAGCAAGAACATAACAAAAAGATATCCAAGATTGGAAAGGAAGAAGTAAAACTATCTCTATTTGTAGATGACATGGTCTTGTACACAGAAAAATCCTAAGAACCCACTAAAAATTTACTGAACTAATAAATGAGTTCACAAAGGTTGCAGAGTACAAGATCAATACACAATAATCAACTGTATGTCCATACACTTGCAATGAACAATCAGAAGATAAAATTAGGAAAACAATGCCACTTGTAAAAGCATCAAAAGTAACAAAATGGGTATAAATTTTACAAAAGAGATGCAAAATTTTACTCTGAAAAGTGATACTGTTGAAAAAAAATTTTTTAAGACCTAAATGAATGAAAAGACACTCTGTGTTCAGTTGAAAGACTTACTATTGTCAAATTGATCTACAGACACATGTAATTCCTATCAAAAATTTGGCCTTTTTGCATAAGTTGACAGGCTGATTCTATAATTCATATGAAAATGTAAGGGACCAAAGAAGAACAAAGAATCTTTAAAAAGGACAAAGTTGGATAATGTACTCTATGACTACAGCCAGGCATGGTGGCTCACGCCTATAATCCCAGCACTTTGGGAGGCCGATGTGGGTGGATCACCTGAGGTCAGGAGTTCGAGACCAGCCTGACCAACAAGGTGAAACCCCATCTCTACTAAAAGTACAAAAAAATTAGCTGGGCGTGGTGATGCATGCCTGTAGTCCCAGCTACTCAGGAGGCTAAGGCACAAGAATTGCTTGAACCTGGAAGACACAGATTGCAGTGAGCTGAGATCCTGCCACTGTACTCCAGCATGGGTGACACAGCAAGACTCAGTCTCAAAAAAAAAAAAAAACTACTACTACAAAGCTGTAGTAATCAAGACTGTGTGATATGGGCAGAGAGACATATGTAGATCAATGGAAGATTTAGAGTCCAGAAATAAACCTCTACATTTATAGGTAACTAACTTTCTTTTGTGTGTGTGTGTAAGACAGGGCCTTACTCTGTCTCTCAGGCTGGACTGCACTGGCATGATTTCAGCTCACTGCAGCCTCACTCTACCTCCTGGGCTCAACTGAACCTCTCACCTCAGCCATCCAAGTAGCTAGGACTACAGGCACATGCCACCACACTCAGCTAATTTTTGTATTTTTTGTAGAGATGCAGTTTCACCATGTTGCCCAGGCTGGTTTCGAACTCCTGAGGGCACATGCGACCTACCTGTCTTGGCCTCCCAAAGTGCAAGGATTACAGGCGTGGCCACTGCTCCCGGCTGCTAACTAATTTTCAATAAGGGTGCCAAGATAATTCAGTGGGAAAATAATAGACTTTTCAATAAATGCTACAACAACTGGATATCCACATACAAAATAATGAAGTTGGGCCCCTACCTACTTCATAAAAATTAACTCAAAGGCCAAAATGTAAGAGCTAAAACTTTAAAACTCTCAGAAGAAGTGAAAATCTTTGTGACCTTGCAGTAGGCAATAGCTTCTTAATCACTTGAACCTGGAAGCCAGAGGTTGCAGTGAGCTGAGATTGCGCCACTGCACTCCAGCCTCGGTGACAGAGACTCCGTCTCAAAAAATAATAATAGTAAAATAAAATAAAAAGATAGTGAAAACACATAGAAAAGGTGAAAATACTTCCAAGTCATGAATCTGATATATCTGATAAGAGAATTCTGTCTAGAACTAAAGTACTCTTACAACAACTCAATAATCTAAAAGCAGGTAATTAAAATATGAGCAAAAGATCTGAGTGAAAACTTCTCCAAAAATGATATATAAATGGCCCATAAGCACATGAAAAGATGCTCAACATCATTAACCCTCAGGAAAATGCAAATCAAAACTACAAGATGCCATTTCACACCCACCAGGATGACTATAATAGAAAAGACAGATAATGACAAGTGTTGGTGAGGATGTGGAGAAATTTGTACCCTCATACAATGCTACTGGGGATGTAAAATAGTGCAGTTGCTTTGGAAAACCGTCCAGTGGTTCTTAAAAAGGATAAACTTAAGCCGGGCGCGGTGGCTCAAGCCTGTAATCCCAGCACTTTGGGAGGCTGAGGCGGGCGGATCACGAGGTCAGGAGATCGAGACCATCCTGGCTAACACGGTGAAACCCCGTCTCTACTAAAAACACAAAAAATTAGCCGGGCGTGTTGGCGGGCGCCTGTATTCCCAGCTACTTGGGAGGCTGAGGCAGGAGAATGGCGTGAACCCAGGAGGTGGAGGTTGCGGTGAGCCGAGATCGCGCCACCGCACTCCAGCCTGGGGGACAGAGAAAGACTCCGTCTCAAAAAAAAAAAAAAAAAAAAAAAAAAGGATAAACTTAGAGTTATATGACCCAGCAATTTCCCTCTTAGGTATATACCCAAGAGAAATAAAAACACATGTCCATACAAAAACCTGTACATAAATGTTCACAGCAATGTTATTCAAAATAGTCAAAAGTAGAAACAATCTAATTGTCCATCAACTGATGAATGAATACCTAAGATGTGGTATATACAAACAATGGAATTCTATTCAATAATAGAAATGAAGTACCATTACATGCTATAACATTAAAAACATTATGCTTTCTTTGTCAAAATTTTCTGTTAGGGAAAAAAAAATTATGCTAAGTAAAAGAAGACCACATACTGTATGATTCCATTTGTATGAAATGTCCAGAACAGGCAAATCTCTAGAGGCAGAAAGCAGATTAGTGGTTGCCTAGGACTGGAGGGATGGGGAGAAATGGAGTACAGGGTTTCTTTTTAAGGTCATGAAAATATTCTAGGGGGGGAGCCAAGATGGCTGAATAGGAACAGCTCCGGTCTCCAGCTCCCAGCCCGAGCGACACAGAAGACTGGTGATTTCTGCATTTCTGCTTGAGGTACCGGTCTCATCTCACTAGGGAGTGCCAAACAGTGGGTGCAGGACAGTCGGTGAAGCGCACTGTGCGCGAGCCGAAGCAGGGCGAGGCACTGCCTCACTCGGGAAGCGCAAGGGGTCAGGGAGTTCCCTTTCCTAGTCAAAGAAAGGGGTAACAGACGGCACCTGGAAAATCAGGTCAGTCCCACCCTCATACTGCGCTTTCCCAACGGGCCTGGAAAACGGCACACTAGGAGACTGTATCCCGCACCTGGCTCGGAGGGTCCTATGCCCACGGAGTCTCGCTGATTGCTAGCACAGCAGTCTGAGATCAAGCTGCAAGGCGGCAGC